>NW_028270185.1:1280000-1606498 GCF_037043375.1 Chiloscyllium plagiosum | reverse complement strand
TGCAGGGATCCCTCTGACAATGCAGCATTCCCTCTGTACTTGGATAAGTACATGGGTAGGAAAGGTTTGGAGGGATATGGGCCAGGAGCAGGCAGGTGAGACTAGTTTAGCTTAAGATAATGGTCAACATGGGCTGGTTGGACTGAAAGGTCTCTTTCTGTGCTGTACAACTCTTGGCTCTGTTTCTTGTATTTCTGCTTTTGAATTTTTAAATTTGTTTTTTGCATTTAAAATACTTGTTTGGTTTTGTATCTAAGATAATCGTTTCTGTTAATTCTGGTTTGTGTAGTGAAGATAGCGTCAGAGAATGGAAAGCTCAGAGAGAACTCCTTGTGTTTATGTACCTCTGTGCACTGGTACATGTGACAATCAAATCCCATTGTAATTCTAATGTGTTCACCGCGATGAGACTGTTTCTGCATGCAACCATTTCACACATGCGACATCTGCAGTGAGAGTATCAGTCATTTATTTAATCATCATTGTCACACCTTCCAGTGAATGTCCACATGCCTTTGCAAAGGTCAGCTTGAATCCTAGTGTCCTTCCCTCTCTCTGGCCTGGGATAAACCAATTTGTGGCACATTGAGCCAACATCATTGATCTAACACAAAATCACCTTTCACTAATAATGGGGTCGAGAGAGTGGTACTGGAAAAGCACAGCAGGTTAGGCAGCATCCGAGGAGCAGGAGAATCGATGTATCCAGCTCTTTAGGGCTTATCCCCGAAATGTCGATTTTCCTGCTCCTGGGATGCTGTCTGACCTACTGTGCTTTTCCAGCACCACACTCTCGACTCTGATCTCCAGCATCTGCAGTCCTCACTTTCCTCGTTCACTGATATTGCCTGATGCTGCCTGCATTGAACACTCCTCGGATGCTGCCTGAATTGCTGTGCTCTTCCAGCACCACTGATCCAGAATCTGGTTTCCAGCATCTGCAGTCATTGTTTTTACCTAGGAGCAGGAGGAGGCTACCTGGCCCCTCACATCTGCTCTGCCATTCAATAAGATCATAGCTGACCTTTTCAAGAACTCAGCTCCACTTAGTCGCCCACTCACCATAACCCTTAATTCCTGTACTGTTCAAAAATGATCTATCTGTCTGTCTACACCAAAATTGGAGGTGTAGTAGAGAGCAAAAAAGGTTACCTCAGAGTAGGACAGGACCTGGATCAGATGGGCCAATGGGCTGAGGAGTGTCAGATGGAGGTTAACTTAGATAAATGTGAGGTGCTGCATTTTAGAAAGGCAAATCAAGGCAGGACTTACACACTTCACGGTGAGGTCCTGGGGAGTGTTGCTGAACAAGGAGTGCAGGTTCACAGCTCCTTGAAAGTGGAGTCGCAGGTAGATAGGATAGTGATGAAGGCATTTGGTATGCTTTCCTTTATTGGTCAGAGTATTGAGTACAGGAGTTGGGAGGTCATGTTGCAGCTGTACAGGACATTGGTTAGGCCACTTTTAGAATACTGTGTGCAGTAAAAGGAAGGATGGTCTGAAACTTGAAAGGGTTCAGAAAAAAGTTACAAGGATGTTGCCAGGGTTGGAGGATTTGCGCTATAGGGAGAGGCTGAATAGTTTGGAGTGTCGGAGGCTGAGGGGTGACATTATAGAGGTTTATAAAATCATGGAGTCGAGGATAGGGTAAATAGAGAAAGTCTTTTCCCTGGGGTGGGGGAGTCCAGAACTAGAGGGCATAGGTTTAGGGTGAAAGGGGAAAGATATAAAAGAGACCTAAGGGGCAACTTTTTTACGCAGAGGGTGGTACGTGTATGGAATGAGCTGCCAGAGGATGTGGTGGAGGCTGGGACAATTACAACACTTAAAGGGCATCTGATGGGTATATGACTAGGAAGGGTTTGGAGGGATATGGGCCAAGGGCTGGCACATGCTGGAAGAACTCCGGCTCAGAATTAATGATCTGGAATCTGAGCTTCAAATATTGCAGCACATCCGGGAGGGGGAGAGGTACCTGGGACGCTTTGTTTCAGGAGGCATTCACACCCGGCAGATCAAGTAATTCAAATTCAGTCAGTGATCAGGACCAACAGGGTGTGATGGTAAGTGAGGCAGGTAGGGGGATTCTGAGTTCAGGGATGCAGGATCCTCAGCCCTTGACCTTGTCCAACCCTTGACCTTGTCTGAGATTTTTGTTTCCTGTATGGATGAGGGAAAGGGCTGTGGACAGGATGAGCCAGCTGACCACAGCACCATGGTGCAGAAGGCCATTCAAGAGGGGGGAGCAAAAAGTCAAGTAATCGTTATGGGGGACTTTATAATTAGGGGGACAGATAGTATCCTTTGTGAGCTGGATCGGGAGTCCCGCATGGTGTGTTGCCTGCCTGGCTCCAGGGTGCAGGACATCTCCAACCGGATTGAAAGGATATTGGAGCGTGAGGGAGAAGTTCAAAGGGACCTGGGAATGCTAGTCCGGAATTCTCGAAAGGTTAACTTGCAGGTTGAGTCTGTGATTAGGAAAGCAAATGTAATGTTATCATTTATCTCATGAGGGTTGGAATATAAAAGCAGCAATGTGCTTCTGAAACTTTATAAAGCTCTAGTTAGGCACCATTTAGAATATTGCATCCAAGTCTCGGCACCACCCCTTAGGAAGGACATACTGGCATTGGAGCATGTCCAGTGGGGATTGACATGGATGATCCCTGGAATGGTAGGCCTGACATATGATGAACAGTTGAGGATCCTGGGATTGTATTCATTAGTGTTTAGAAGGTTGAGGGGAGATCTAATAGAAACTTACAAGATAATGCGTGGCTTAGAAAGGATGATTGCTGGGATGTAGCTTCCATTAGGTGGGGAGACTAGGACCTGTGGGCACAGCCTTAGAATTAGAGGGGGTCAATTTAGAATGGAAATGAGGAGACATTTCTTCAGCCAGAGAGTGGTGGGCCTGTGGAATTCATTGCCACGAAGCGCAGTGGAGGCCAGGACATTAAATGTCTTCAAGGCAGAGATTGATAAATTCTTAATCTCACAAGGAATTAAGGGCTACGGGGAGAGTGTAGGTAAGTGGTGTTGAAATGCCCATCAGCCATGATTGATTGGCGGAGTGGACTCACTGGGCTGAATGGCCTTACTTCTGCTCCTATGTCTTATGGTCTTATGGTCTAAATGGGACTAGATTAGGTTAGGATATCAGGTCAGCATGGACTGAGGGATTTTCCCGTGCTGTACATCTCTATGACTCTATTGGGGGAACAAGTTACTACAGATGCTGAAATCTGTCCTGAAAACAACCATTACTGGAGATCACAGCAGGCCAGGCAGTATCCATGGACAGAGAGCAAGCTCATGTTTCGAGTCTAGATGACTCTTTCTCAGAGCTGTTTTCAGTATCTATCTATTGGGTTCTATATTACCTGGTGCTGCAAGAGATGGTGTATATACCCATCAAACCAATGGAGCTTGCTTATTAAAGCCTCATAATCAATGCCTCTTACTCAATACATTCTGTTTTTGCTCAGTAATCACTGGATTATGTTATAAAGGTATTTTTAATAGCTGGACAATTATTCCAGCCTCCTGCACATTCTGAGAGGTTATACCTTTCATCTAGTATCATAATTATTATCTTTAGTAACGTTCGTGTGACCTCAGACTGTTCAATGAAGCATGTTCTTTAGTAAAGTCTCTCTAAATCTATTTGAATGATTGCCAAGCCACTAGTTTCCTGTGCTCTTCTGCACAATTTGTATTACAAGAGAATGCAAGCTCTGTGTTTCATGATCATTAATGAGCAGTCAGACCAGCCGATACAGGAGCGCAGGTTCCTGGGAGATTCACTGAGTCACTACTGTCCATTTAAACAAGTTTCATTTATAACCACCATCTGTTCACTACTGTTCAACCAAGTCTTAATCCAGCGTTGTTCTTGGAATTGTTCCCATTGCTGTTAACCACGGGAAAACAGCTTTCAGTAAATTCTTACTACAATCCACGTATATCCCAGCTTATCGCATTAGTCCATCATCAACTAAAACGGAGTCAATGTGACCTTATGCTGCAGAAGGTAATGAATGACTAATACAAGCTGCAGGTCCAAAGCAGTACAGAAGGAGCCCTGCACAGTCAGAAGGAATCCTGCACTGCCAGAGGGAACCCTGCACTGTAAGAGGGAGCCCTGCACTGCCAGAGGAAGTGCTGCACTGTCAGAGGGAACACTGCACTGCCAGAGGGAGCCCTGCACTGCCAGAGGGAGCCCTACACTGTGTCAGAAGGAGCCCTGCACTGCCAGAGGCAATGCTGCATTGTCAAAGAGAGCCCTGCACTGTCAGAGTGAACCCTGCACTGGCAGAGGGAGCCCTGCACTGGCAGAGGGAGCCCTGCACTGTCTGAGGGAGCCCTGCACTACAAGAGGAAGCCCTGCACTGTCAGAGGGATACATGCACTGTCAGAGTGATCCCTGCACTGCTACAGGGATCCCTGCACTGTCAGAGGGAGCCCTGCACTACCAGAGGGAACCCTGCACTGTTAGAGGGAACCCTGCACTGTCAGAGGGAGCCCTGCACTGCCAGAGGGAATGCTGCACTGTCAGAGGGATCCTTGCACTGTCAGAGGGATCCCTGCACTGTCAGAGGGAGCGCTGCACTGTCAGACGGATCCCTGCACTGCCAGAGGGAAGCCTGCACTGTCAGAGAGAGCCCTGCACTGCCAGAGGGAACCCTGCACTGCCAGAGGGAATGCTGCACTGTCAGAGGGATCCTTGCACTGTCAGAGGGATCCCTGCACTGCCAGAGGGAACCCCGCACTGTCAGAGGGAGCCCTGCACTGTCAGAGGGAACCCCGCACTGTCAGAGGGAGCCCTGCACTGCCAGAGGGAATGCTGCACTGCCAGAGGGAATGCTGCACTGTCAGAGGGAGCCCTAGGGAAAAGATACTTGCCATTCACCTTATCAGTACTCCTGATGATGTTATAAACCTCTGTAAGGTCACCCTTTAACCTCCTACGCTTCAGCCTATCCTTATAGCTCAAACCCGCTATTCCCAGCAATATCCTGGTAAATCTCTTCTGAACTCTCTCCAGTTTAATAATATTCTTCCCATAAAATTAAAAATCACACAACACCAGGTTATAGGCCAATAGATTTATTTGGAAGTATGACTGTCAGTGTGGAGTTTGCACATTCTCCCTGTGTCTGCGTGGCTTTCCTCTGGGTGCTCTGGTGTCCTCCCATAATCCAAACACATGCAGGTTAGGGTGGATTGGGCATGGGAAATTGCCCGTAGTGTTCAGGGATGTATAGGTTAGGGTGGATTGGGCATGGGAAATTGCCCGTAGTGTTCTGGGATGTGCAGGTTAGGGTGGATTGGGCATGGGAAATTGCCTGTAGTGTTTAGGGTGTGCAGGTTAGGGTGGATTGGGCATGGGAAATTGCCCGTAGTGTTCTGGGATGTGCAGGTTAGGGTGGATTGGGCATGGGAAATTGCCTGTAGTGTTTAGGGTGTGCAGGTTAGAGTGGATTGGGCATGGGAAATTGCCCGTAGTGTTCAGGAATGTAAGGTTAGGGTGGATTGCGCATGGGAAATTGCCCGTAGTGTTTAGGGTGTGCAGGTTAGGGTGGATTGGGCATGGGAAATTGCCCGTAGTGTTCAGGGATGTGCAGGTTAGGGTGGATTGGGCATGGGAAATTGCCCGTAGTGTTCAGGGATGTGCAGGTTAGGGTGGATTGGGCATGGGAAATTGCCCGTAGTGTTCAGGGATGTGCAGGTTAGGGTGGATTGGGCATGGGAAATTGCCTGTCGTGTTCAGGGTGTGCAGGTTAGGGTGGATTGGGCATGGGAAATTGCTCGTAGCGTTCAGGGATGTGCAGGTTAGGGTAGATTGGGCATGGGAAATTGCCTGTCGTGTTCAGGGTGTGCAGGTTAGGGTGGATTGGGCATGGGAAATTGCCCGTTGTGTTCAGGGATGTGCAGGTTAGGGTGGATTGGGCATGGGAAATTGCCTGTCGTGTTCAGGGTGTGCAGGTTAGGTGCAGTAGTCAGAGGTAAATGTCAAGTAATAGGGTAGGGCAATGGGTCTGGGCGGGTTACTCTTTGGAGGGTCGGTATGGGCTTTTTGGGCTGAATGGCCACTTTCCATACTGTGGGGATTCTATGATTCTTTTGGAGTGCTGCTCCTCCCCATAAAAGGCATTTGGATAAGGACAGGGATAGGAAAGGTTTGGAGGAGCATGCAGGTAGGACGAGGTTAGTTTGGGATTATGGTCAGCATGGACTGGATGGGCGGAAGAGTCTGTTTCTGTGCTGTAGGACTCGATGATGCGATAACAGGGAAATGTCTGTATCTTAATGTTTTATCTCCATAAGGGCCTCCACCCCTGAAGCCACGACTCATCACTAACACAAAGCTGGTACGAATCCCAGGACCCACTCCCTGTCCGAGGCTGCCACTGCCCTCCCAAACTCCCTCCTCAATCCCCACCCTCACAAACCCCCTCCTCAATCCGCATTCTCCCAAACTCCCTCCTCAATCCCCACCCTCCCAAACTCCCTCCTCAATCTGCACCCTCCCAAACTCCCTCCTCAATGCCCACCCTCCCAAACTCCCTCCTCAATCTGCACCCTCCCAAACTCCCTCCTCAATCCCCACCCTCCCAAACTCCCTCCTCAATCTGCACCCTCCCAAACTCCCTCCTCAATCCCTGTCCTCCCAAACTGCCTCCTCAAACCCCACCTTCCCAAACTCCCACCTCAATCCCTGTCCTCCCAAACTCCCTCCTCAATCCCCACCTTCCCAAACTCCCTCCTCAATCCGCATTCTCCCAAACTCCCTCCTCAATCCCCACCCTCCCAAACTCCCTCCTCATTCCGCACCCTCCCAAACTCCCTCCTCAATCCGCACCCTCCCAAACTCCCTCCTCAATCCCTGTCCTCCCAAACTCCCTCCTCAATCCCTGTCCTCCCAAACTCCCTCCTCAAACCCCACCCTCCCAAACTCCCTCCTCAATCCCCGTCCCCCCAAACTCCCTCCTCAATCCCTGTCCTCCCAAACTCCCTCCTCAATCCCTGTCCTCCCAAACTCCCTCCTCAATCCCCAACTTCCTGAACTCCCTCCTCAATCCCTGTCCTCCTGAACTCCGTCCTCAAACCCCATCCTCCCAAACTCACTCCTCAATCCCCTCCTCATTACTGCCGTTCTGAAGCCGCCAATGCCCGTCTGGAGCTGAAAAATGCTTCAAAGGAGAAAAGCGAAAAGGAGAAATGGCAGACGTAGAAGGTAAATAAGAAAAGCAGGCAGAAGGCGATGAGCCCAAGCTCAGCAGTCCAATGCTGCATTGCTACACTGCTGCCATCTTGGAAGGTCAACACAGGAGAGGGAAGGCGGGATTTGGAGGGATAGCGGCCAAGTGCTGACAAATGGGACCATGTTAGAATGGAATGTTTGGTGGTCACTCATGAGTTTGACTGAAGGGTCTGTGTGTGTGCTGTATGACTCTATGACTCTATAACTAAATAACCCATCACAGATAGTAATACTGTGAGCATGAATGTTATATTGTGTGTCAGTCTGGTCCTGAAACCTCTGAGCTGGAAGCAAGAATTCGGGACTTGTCTTCATAAAATAAGAAGAAGGGCTCAAAAAGGTGAATCTCAAAATGTGAAAGAAATTGTGTATTGTGGGAGAAACATTTTTCAAGTGGTTGAAACCATGCCTACAAGAAATCCAGTCCTGAAACTGAAATATTCTTGCTAAAATAATTAGAAGGAAAGTGCCAAGGGAAATAATTACAGGACCGAGACATGATCAGTCAATCATAAAAAAACACTTTTGTTTCTTCTTTCTAATGAAGATCTTGAAGTTAAGTGAAAGTGGTTACTCTTTGGAAGGACAAGGGACTACAGTTAAAATTGTACAAGACATTGGTTTGGCCGCATTTAGAATATTGTGTACAGTTCTGGTCGCCACATTACCAAAAGGATGTGGACACTTTGGAGAGGGTGCAGAGAAGGTTTATGAGGATGTTGCCTGGAATGGAAGGTGCTAGCTATGAAGAGAGGTTGAGTCGGTTAGGTTTATTTTCATTAGAATAAAGGAGATTGAGGGGGGACCTGATTGAGGTTTACAAAATCATGAAGGGTGTAGACAGGGTGGACAGAGACAAGCTTTTTCCCAGGGTGAAGGATTCAATAACGAGAGGTCATGCTTTCAAGGTGAGAGGTGGAAAGTTTAAGGGGGATACATGCGATAAGTACTTCACAAAGAGGGTGGTGGGTGTTTGGAACGCATTGCCAGCAGAGGTGGTAGAGCCAGGCACGGTAGATTCATTTAAGATGCGTCTGGACAGATGCATGAGTAGGTGGGGAGCAGAGGGATACAGATGCTTAGGGATTGACCGACAGGTTTAGACAGTGGATTTGGATCGGCTCAGGCTTGGAGGGCCGAAGGGCCTGTTCCTGGGCTGTAAATTTTCTTTGTTCTTTGTTCTTTGTACAGGCTCCCTGACCTGGTGGAAAGAGAGGAGTTAATGATCAGGATCTAATTATGAAGAACATGATTAGGTTGCGCTTTTGATGAATGTTTCAGAATAGTATCGATCCTGAGAATTTCTTCAAACAACACAGCCAGATTATTTGAGTCCAACAGAGGCTGAGCTCATTGTTTCCGCTGTGGGCTCAGGACCTGCTCCAGGGCAATCAGCTTCAGCTAGTTACTCACTCCACCCAGCGATGAAGGTCTGTCTGATGATGAGTCACCCCGTCGTTGATGTTTCAGTGTGAAGCCCCAGGCTTTGCTCTGTGGACTATCCTCAGCTTACTTCCTGATGCTACCAGACAGGAATATTGAACATGGCAGCTTCTAGAAGTTACTTTTTTATCACTCAGGTTTCTTCCTTTGTTTCTCCTCGTCCACTTTTCTCAAAGATATTACAGCTTTAGATGAACAGCCAGGAATTGTGCAAGCCCTGGAGTAAACAGCAATTATTCTTTTGTAAAATACAATCAGGTTCACCTTTCTATAGTTGCTCCCGAGTTCCACATTGCAGGATGGCAGGTGGGTGCTATAACTTGAAAGATGCTGTGCATCATTGGCATGGTGGCTCAGTGGTTAGCACTGCTGCCTCACAGTGCCAGGGACCCAGGTTCAATTCCTGCCTTGGGTGACTGTCTATTTGGTGTTTGCACATTCTCCCCGTGTCTGCGTGGGTTTCCTCCGGGTGCTCTGGTTTCCTCCCATAGTCCAAAGATGTGCAGGTCAGGGTGAATTGGCCATGCTAAATTGCCCATAGTGTTCAGGTGCATTTGTCAGAGGTAAATATAGGGTAGGGGAATGGGTCTGGGTGGGTTACTCTTCGGTGTGGGTTTGTTGGGCTGAAGGGCCTGTTTCCACACTGTAGGGACTCTAATTAACCAGACCCGACAGACACCTCAGTGTGACAACACGAAGATCAGGACCAGCCCCAGATTGACCATGAACAGTTTTTGGGAACCTTTTTTAGCCCTGGGGATTTACACTGTGAGATAGACAAAGGGGACAAAGTCAGAATAAGTTCCAACACAATTTAACTGAACTCTTTATGATGGAAAAACAATATTTATCAGATTCTACTGTTGTACTTTAACTAAACTCGATTAAATTCTTCACAGGAATCCTGAGAAAACTCAGTTAACTACCTTTGACATGCATTGTCAAGGATTTGCTACACCCTATCCACAGATCCATGCCACTGTACTCAGACAGTTTGTCTGAAAGGACTGTAATATCCATTCACTCAGGCTGGGACAGGCTGTTCCTCGGGTCTGTCATGATTGGCTGGTGTTTCAGGATCTGCAGTCAATGCCTTGGCTTCCTGTTTCTTGTCTGGGGCTGAGCCTGATCTTCATGTGCTCTCATTGAGGTGTCTGCTGGATCTGTTTTTTTTCTGATGATGCTCACCACGAGTTACAAGGAGCTGGACATTCTGTGCAACTTGGCTACCGGTCAAAGGAGCTCTCCGGGGACGGTGTTGAAGATGGTGTGTAAAGCACAGCAAGCTGCAGCTCCAGATCACCCCTTTTCTCCCCTGCTTGGTGCCTTTCTCGAAGATTCTACGGACCCTGTCCAATACTGGCTTCACGCAGGAACGGGTGACTACTTTCCATATTTGGAAGCTGTGGAACATGGTTTTGGAATCTTCAATTGTCAAGTGAAGTGGTTGTGAAGAAGGTGTTTATTACCCTTGCCTTTATTGACATTGATTATGGGAGTTGGGATGTCAGGTCAGGCCACGTTTAAAATATTGCATTCAATTCTGGTCACCCAGCTACAGGAAAGATGTGGAACTTGAAAGGGTTCAGAAAAGATTTACAAGGATGTTGCCAGGGTTGGAGGGTTTGAGTTAGAGGGAGAGGCTGAATAGGCTGGAGCTGTTTTTCCTGGAGCGTCGGAGGCTGAGGGGTAACCTTATAGAGGTTTACAAAATCATGAGGGACATGGATAGGATAAATAGACAAGGTCTTTTTCCTGGGGTCGGGGAGTCCACAACTAGAGGACATAGGTTTAGAGTGAGAGGGGAAAGATATGAAAGTGACCCGAGGGGCACCTTTTTTCACACAGAGGGTGGTACGTGTAGGGAATGAGCTGCCAGAGGAAGTGGTGGAGGCTGGTACAATTACAACATTTGAAAGGCATCTGGATGGGTATATGAATAGGAAGGGTTTAGAGGAAAATGGGCCAGATGCTGGCAAATGGGGCCAGATTAATTTAGGATATCTGGTCAGCATGGTAATGTTGGACCAAAGGGTATGTTTCCGTGCTGGACAGCTCTATGAGTTTCTGTGTGATGTCTGGTTACACCATGCTCTGATCTCCTACTGAGCTGGGTGCCACCAAGTCTGTGTCACATTCTTCAAAGAAAACAGCTTCACGGGACATGGAAACAACGGTTCGTTCTCAACCAATTTGGCTGTAAGCCCTTGGCCAGGTAGTTCCAGTCCTGTCTGGTTTCAACAGGAAACTGATTGTCCAAGGCCTGCCTGCGTGGATACTGTCTGATCCAGCTCCACACGTGGCAAATTGCCAAGTCCAGGTAGGTTTAAAGCTGGCTTCTACATTTCGAGGTATTATCAGCGCTCATATAAACATGTCGATATTTCTGTAACAATCCTGGAGGTCACGTGTCATCTGACCCACTAAGGGCATGATCTGGGGTTAATTGTTTTCCTGAGCTGAAAATGTGTTGCTGGAAAAGCGCAGCAGGTCAGTCAGCATTCAAGGAGCAGGAGAATCGGCGTTTCGGGCATGAGCCCTTCTTCAGAAATGGCTATCGCAAAGACCATGATTTTAAGGTGATTGAAAGAACGTTCAGGAGAAATGTCAGAGGTCGGTTTTTTACACACAGAGTAGTGGGTGTATGGAATGCATTGCCAGTGGTGGTAGTAGAGTCAGATATGTAAGGAACATTGAAACGACTCTTGGATAGACACATGGATGATAGTAAAATGAAGGGTATGTCAGTTATTCTGACCTTAGAATCGGATAAAAGGTCGGCACAACATCAAGGGCTGAAGGGCCTGTACTGTACTGCACTGTTCTATGTTCTACTCAGTCTAGGGGCTGGCTCTGAGCTGGCTCCGTGGAAATAAAGGGTGCCTCTATGTAGTTATCTCAGCAGCATGCACCGCAGTGATAAATTCTGGGATCTTTCTGATCATTGTGATCATTGTGATCATTTGGCACAAACTGGAGAGTTTGTTTTCTGTTTTATTGCTGTTTTGGTTGTGTGATGTGTTAGTCATACACACAGATTATTGACCCAGAAACGCACTGTCGATGAAATGATGTTGTTTGCTATGAACAGAAATGATTAACACATCTGAAAAAGAAACCTTTAAAAATAAACAACATGACATCTAAAATAAGGAATAACAAGCATTCAGAGGGAAAAAAATAACACATTTACTATTAATATTGCACCCCTGTTGTGCTTCTGTTTGTATTAAATGCTACAATTATCCCTGTTTCCCATTTCATTTCTCTTCCTCCTGATACACTGGGTCACAATGAAGGTAGGACAAAGTCTTTGACATGTAACAGGGCCATTGGTTTCTGATGGGATTGGCCAGCAATGCAGTTGGGGAGTGATTGTCAGCAGTGTTGGGACTGTGGGCATTTTGTTTCTCTCTTCTGATGTTGACTGACCTCCTGCGTTTTTCACAGAATTTTAATTGCCACCATCTCTGAGCTGGCCGTTGGTTTGAGTGCAGTTGGCAAGGGGACAGTTTAGATTAGATTACATTACAGTGTGGAAACAGGCCCTTTGGCCCAACAAGTCCACACCGCCCCGCCGAAGCGCAACCCACCCATACCCCTACATTTACCCTTACCTAACACTACAGGCAATTTAGCATGGCCAATTCACCTGACCTGCACATCTTTGGACTGTGGGAGGAAACCGGAGCACCCGGAGGAAACCCACGCAGACACGGGGAGAACGTGCAAACTCCACACAGTCAGTCGCCTGAGGCGGGAATTGAACCCGGGTCTCTGGCGCTGTGAGGCAGCAGTGCTAACCACTGGCCCACCATGCCACGCTTGTTCCAGCCAAAGCTCCTCCATCTCCAATTGCCATTGGAGGAGGGTGAAAGGGTGACTGTGATTCCACCCACCTTCCCTCTGGATCATCTTTCTCTTCTTTCCTCAGCTGGCTCTAATATTAAAGACAAAGTCCTCTGAATGTTTCAGTGTGTGGGGCCAACATACCAGCAGCATGTCCTGAGCTGAGTTTGTGTCAGCAAACCATTGGAAAGGGTATGATAATAGAGGGTTAATTGGAGGTCACAAGTGAATGGCTTTGTATTCAATGGTTAATGTCATGAATCCGAACCTTACCTATTTATTCCTTTCCTGTATTTTGAAGGAGAAGAAGTTTTTGTTACTTTTATAATTGCAACATGGGCAAATATTACTCTTGAGACAGGACCTTTATTAATATCTACGACAATATGAATTGGCAATTGACTTATTTTTATTAGCCTGATTGATCCAGAATGGTGAATAATTGAATTAAATGATAGAGCATTGATAATTATAATTTCTAAAACAAAATCCCCACAGCTTTCCCGCTCATTAAAACAAATGGCCCATTGCAAAAGATATTACTATCAAGTTTGTGAGATTATGACTGTTCCTATTTCATTTAAATCAATTTTAATCTATTTCAAATTGACCAGTTTGCCGATGTTGAATGGCAGATTCTCCCAAAGGGAATAGTTGGTGTAAAGGGTTCGAGAATAATGCTTTTAACTCCGAGACATTTGTTTGATGGATGCTGGCGAGAATGTCCTGTCTGAGATTGTCCTGAAATGTGCTGAGTGGTAATGAGTTTGGACAAGACCAATTGCTTAAAGGGCAAAATAAATACTGGTTAACAGCTCAAAGTCTCCTACAATTCGACACTATTCGACGATGGGGAATGTACAGAAGGAAGGGAGTTTTCCTTCAAATGTCAAATGCATTCCAGGATTTGGGAGTGAAGGTTGTAAGTTTGGAAGGTTTTCCTCACTCCCCTACCTGCGGTGATCAGATGAGATTCAAGTCACATGGTTCTCCAGTTTTCTGGAAGAGGTGTCTCAGTCAGGGTGAACACATTCTCTCTGATTCAGTTACAAATATCTACTTCATTCAAATCAATCACAAGACCAACCAGCAGCCAACCAGTGAGACTTTTTAAAATTCATTGTGTGGGATGAGGGTGTCACTGGCTGGGCCCAGCATTTATTGCTCATCCCTAGTTGCCCCTTGAGAAGGTGGGGGTGAGCTGCCTTCCTGAACTGCTGCAGTCCATGTGCTGTGGGTTGACCCACAATGCCCTTGGGGAGGGAATTCCAGGATTTTGATCAGCGACACTGAAGGAACGGTGATATATTTCCCAGTCGGGATGGTGAGGGGCTTGGAGGGGAACTTGCAGGGGGTGGTGTTCCCATGTATCTGTTGCCCTTGTCCTTCTAGATGGTAATGGTCATGGGTTTGGAAGGATCCTGGATAAATTTCTGCAGTGCATCTTGTAAACAGTACGCACTCCTGCCACTGAGCATCGATGGTGAGGGAGGAGATACTTGTGGATGTGATTCCAATCAAGGGGAGTCCTTCATTCTGGATGGTGTCAAGCTTCTTATGTGTTGTCGCTGCCCCCATCTGCATAAGTGGGGTTGAGGATTATCAGATCATCCATGGTCTCTTGACTGGTGGAGCAGAATCGATGGGCTGAATGGCCTACTCCTGCTTCCAGTCTTATAGACCTACAGTCATCTATGGAGACAGAGAAAGAAGGAGAGCAAATGTTTGGTGTCTGATATGAATCCCCTTTGGAAAAGTAATTCGGGACAGTCAAGGTGAAGAAGTTTTATTGGACTAGAAACGTTAACTCTCCACAGACACCACCAGACCTGCTGAGCTTCTCCAGCAATTTCTGTTTCTATTTCCAATCACCACCATCCTCAGCGCTTTCCAAAGCCTTTCTCACATGTAAGTGTTCAAATGTTGCTGTTCTCGCATTGTCACCAAGTGAACCCACAGACCCATCAGCCTAACAGGCTGTTCATCCCCCTCCCACCTCCATCTCTCAGCCATTTGATGGTCAATCATTTTGTTCTTCTCTTTGATGAGTCAGCACAATTAAAAAGCATGAATCTAAGGATTATCAGTCAATTCCTTCTCGTGTTTTGACTTCCTTGAAATAACTTGCTCTCACTTGAAGATTTCTGTTCCTCTGTTCTCATAGCTAATTATAATCTGAAATCAAAATTGCATCTAACGATGAATTGCATCTGATGTGGAAGCTGCTTAAATCTATCGCCTGGCTACAAAACCAGAGCTCTGACTAACACTCCAAGAAACACTGATCTAAAACAAGGATTCGTTCAGTAGCTGGAAGATAATGCAGCAGCAAGGAAGAATTTGAACTGAAGAAAGACTCTGAGAAAAGGCCACAGCCCAGCATTGTCACAGCTGGAGAGTTTACTGCGTGTTGCTAATGGCTTCTCATTTCATCACATTGTGCCTGATAAATAGACTGAATGGACAAGTGATCCAGAGCCTCTGCGTGAGACCAGAGTGTTTTTATACAGGCTAACAAATATAGCTGGAAATTTCAAAGCAGCAGTTGTGAACGATGAAGCAACTAGAAGGTTGCTTTGCTGTTTGGATTTACAAAACATCAAAAATTGTTCAGAAACCCACATCCAATTAGTTTCTGGGGATTTTTTTTGTTCATTCTTTGAAGCAAAGACGTTTAGCGCAAGGTGAGTGGGATATGCATTGCATGTACGCAGGCTGTGTATTGTTAGTACTGCTATTTCACATCACCGGAGAGAGCAGCTCATTAACCTACAGTTGCTGGAAATATTCAACAACAGTGTGCAGAGAGAAACCGAGTTAACCGTTCAGATTGGCGGTCTTGATTACAATCTCCAGTGGGGAAAAGACTGGCCATCGCTTTTCCAAAGTTCATTATTTGTACGCTTGTACCTCACTGTATCAATTCAGAGGCTCCCAGGTAGGCGCTGGTTACCCACAGGAGGGGGGTCCCACTCCCCAACAGCAACAACACCGTTCAGCTTTGGTCTCTGGAAAGCATCTCCTCATAGAGCCACACATCTGTACAGCACGGAAACAGACCCCGCGGCCCAACTCATCCATGCTGACCAGATATTCTAAATTAATCTAGTCCCATTTGCCAGCACTTAGCCCATATCCCTCTAACCCTTCCTATTCATATGCTCATCCAGATATCTTTTAAATGTTGTAATTGTACCGGCCTCCACCACTTCCTCTGGCAGCTCATTCCGTATGCACACCACCCTCTGCGTGAAAAAGTTTATGCCCTCTAGTTTTGGACTCCCCCAACCTGAAGATACCTGTGTCCACACCTCCCCCCTCATCTCCATCCTAGACCCCAAAGGAGCCTTCCACATCCATCAGAGTTTCGCCAGTACATCCACTAATATCATTTATTGTATCCGTTGCTCCCAATGCGGTCTCCTCTACACTGGGGAGACTGAACGCCTCCTCGCAGAGTGCTTTAGGGAACATCTCTGGGACACCCGCACCAATCAACCCCATTTCAACTCCCCTCCCACTCAGCTGAGGACATGCAGGTCCTGGGCCTCCTCCACCGCCGCTCCCTCACCACCTGACGCCTGGAGGAAGAACGCCTCATCTTCCGCCTCGGAACACTTCAACCCCAGGGCATCAATGTGGACTTCAACAGTTTCCTCATTTCCCCTTCCCCCACCTCACCCTAGTTCCAAACTTCCAGCTCAGCACCACCCTCATGACCTGTCCCACCTGTCAATCTTCCTTCCCACCTATTCGCTCCACCCTCCTCTCTGACCTATTACCTTTGCCCCACCTCCATCCACCTATTGCACTCTCAGCTCCCTTCTCCCCACCCCCTCCCATTTATCTCTCCACCCCCGAGGCTCCCTGCCTCATTCCTGATTAAGGGCTCCAGTCCGAAACGTCGATTTTTCCTGCTCCTCAGATGCTGCCTGACCTGCTGTGCTTTTCCAGCAAAACACTCTCAACTGGGGATAAGACCTTGTCTATTAATTCCATGCAAGCCCCTCATGATTTTATAAACCTCTATAAGGTCAACCCTCAGCCTCCGACGCTCAAGGAAAAACAGCCCCAGCCTATTCAGTTGAATAAGAGTTTTCCACCATCTCTCACTCCAGAATTAAAGACAGGATTCTTGGCAGTATGGAGGAACAGAGGGATCTGGGTGTGCAAGTGCCACCCAAGTGGATGGGGTTGTTAAGAAAGCATATGGTGTTTTGGCTTTCATTAACAGGGGGATCGAGTTTAAGAGCCGCGAGGTTTTGCTGCAGCTCTACAAGTCCCTGGTGAGACCACACTTGGAATATTGTGTCCAGTTCTGGTGGCCCAGAGGCTTTGGAGAGGGTGCAAAGAAGGTTTACCAGGATGCTGCCTGGACTGGAGGGCTTGCTTTATGAAGAAAGGTTGAATAAGCTCAGAATTTTCTCACTGGAAAGAAGGAGGAAGAGAGGAGATCTGATAGAGGTGTACAAAATAATGAGTGGAATAGATAGAGTCAATAGCCAGAGACTTTTCCCCAGGGCAGGATTGACTGGTACGAGGAGTCATAGTTTGAAGATATTAGGAGGAAGCTATAAAGGAGACGTCAGAGGTAGGTTCTTTATGCAGAGAGTTGTGAATGCATGGAATGCGTTGCCAGGGGTGGTGCTGGAGGCAGAGTCATTGGGGACATTTAAGCGACTGCTGGACATGCACTTGGAGAGCAGTGAGTTGAGGGGTGCATAGGTCAAGTTACTATATTTTACATTTGGATTAAATCTCGGCACAACATCGTGGGCCAAAGGGCCTGTTCTGTGCTGTACTTTTCGATGTTCTATGTTCTAAATCTGACATTCCCTCTGAAGTTATCTGTGGATTCCCCTTCAAATGACACACATGTTTATGCTGTGCATTTGTTTCCACTGGGAAATGATTTGATGTTTTTGCAAATTCTGTGTACTGGATGGTACATAAAACTTGATCATCTTGTTCACATTGGATTATTTAACAGTTACTGAAGCTCTTAAACTGTGCCTCACTGTTAGTGAGACTGTCCTATAGGGTGTAAGGATTTAAACTGGATTTAGACTTCACCTTTATTTTTGTAAAACTCAACTTTTCCTTCAAGACAGGAAGACAGTCTGTTCTAATGAGATGGTGAAAGGGCTGGGAAGAGAGTGAGAAAGACAGAGCTGGACTAACATAAAAGTAAGTTGCCCAATGTTTTGCTCTCTCGTTAGAGAGAGATGCTACTGATGGTTTAACCCGAGGCACCAGATCTTGGGCAAGGGGAGAGGTTGAGAAGATGGGACTTTGATGGTAACCTCAGCTTGTAGACAGATTGAACCTACACTGTAGGCGTCACTGCATTGCAAAACTAGCCATCCAGCCAACTGAGCTAACGGACTCTGGGTGGGCAGATAATGAGAGGCACAGAGAGGGGAAAAGTTAGACAAACAGTAAAAGATACAAAGACAATGTGAAAAACACAGATTGTGAGGGAGACAGACAAAGAAAGTAATGCATAGAGACACAGGAACTGTCAGAGACAGAGACACAGAGAAAGAGAAACAGATAGAGATTGTGATAGAGATAGTGAGATAGGGAGACACAGGCAGCAAGATAGAGAGAGATTCTGTGCCTCCGCTTTTCTGGATAGAAACCTATTTCATCTTTCTTGATAATCTCTCGGTTCTAATATTATTCTGGTGAATCATTTTTGTACCAATCCCAGTGCCTGTATTCTAAGATTGTTCACTCCTGTGAGCATAGTGCTGAAAGGAAGTGGAGTATTTTAATCTTTATTTATGTTCATATCATCAATGCATTAGAAGGTGCATCCTGCTTGTTCACTGAGCCACGGACGGGGTGAATAACCCACAGAAACTCGTGACCAATGAACAGCGTGTCAGATGAACACTCAGTTCCCGGGAGAGGCGCTATAACCTCACTAGCTGCAAAACTGATGGAGTGTATTCAGGATTGTAAAGCTGTGCACATTTAATAAGGAATTAATTACTTGTGAGAATTGTGATGCTCCTAATTTAGACCAGGGGATTCATTTCAATGAGCATGACTCAGGATTGGCAGTGGTAATCGTGAATCACTGGTAATGGCCAACAGCAAATCTAGTCATGTTCAACAAGCCATTCATTGTGAGATGGTGTGTTATCTCCATCAGCTGCAGATACACCTGCCAGAGAGGTGGACAAACAAATGCACAACCAGGTGAAACCTTCTCACTTAACCTTTCACTCCAGGGGAAGGCTGCCATTCAATGATTGCAGAATGAGTTTGCTGACTAATTTGTTCTTTTCTGCGTAAGACCAGAAGATATTGTGCAGAATTAGACCTTTCTCCCCAATCTCTGGGGACCCACATTCTCCCCAGTCTCTGTCCATTGAGCTTGCTCTGCATGCTGCAGAAGGGTCACTTGACCCAAAATGACAGTTGCTGAGTGTTTCCAGCAATTTCTGTTTGATTAGATTAGATTACTTAAATTAGATTACTTACAGTGTGGAAACAGGCCCTTCGGCCCAACAAGTCCACACCGCCCTGCCGAAGCGCAACCCACCCATACCCCTACCCCTACATTTACCCCTAACCTAACACTACGGGCAATTTAGCATGGCCAATTCACCTGACCTGCACATCTTTTGGATTGTGGGAGGAAACCGGAGCACCCGGAGGAAACCCACGCAGACACGGGGAGAACGTGCAAACTCCACACAGTCAGTCGTCTGAGGCGGGAATTGAACCCGGGTCTCTGGCGCTGTGAGGCAGCAGTGCTAACCACTGTGCCACCGTGCCGCCCACCGTGTTCCACCATTCAACCGCTGCTGATTTATTTCTCAATCCCATTCTCCTGCTTTCTCACTGTAACCCTTGATCTCCTTACGAATCAGGAACCTATCTGTCTCTTTCTTAAATACACTCAATGACTTGGCCTCCACAGCCCCCCACAGCAATGAGTTCCACAGAGTCCCCACAGAGTCCTATCGGAAGGATATTGTGAAACTTGAAAGGGTTCAGCAAAGATTTACAAGGATGTTGCAGAGTTAGACGGTATGAGCTATAGGGAGAGGCTGAACAGTCTGGGGCTGTTTTTTCTGGAGCCTCGGAGGCTGAGGGGCTGACATTATAGAGGTTTATAAAATCATGAGGGGTTGTGGATAGGATAAATAGGCAAAGTCTTTTCCCTAGGGTAGGGGAGTCCAGAACTAGAGGGCATAGGTTTAGGGTGAGAGGGGAAAGATATAAAAGAGAGCTAAGGGCAACATTTTTCACGCAGAGGGTGGTGCATATAGGGAATGAACTGCCAGAGGAACTGGTGGAGGCGGGTACAATTACAACATCTAAAAGGCATCTTTCTGGCACCTCTCTGGCAGGTATATCTGCAGCTGATGGAGATAACACATCATCTCACATAATTTAAAATGATCAAGGGTTATCCCATCAACCAGACAAAGAGATCCATTCGAGCAAAGTGCAGTCACCAGCGCAGTGTTGAAGGGCAGATACAGAGAAGGCTGGTCCTCTTGAGAGTCAGAACATAACCAGGAGCCATCAATATCAGACAGTCACTAATAAGTCCAATTTGGAATTCCGAACAAAATCCTTTCCCCAGAGATTGGGGAGAATGTGGGTCTTGCTCCCACTGGCAATGTTCAAGGTGAATTGTGTCAATATATTTAATGGGAGAACTGGGTAAACACACAAGGGAGCAAGGAATAGAAAGTAATGCTGTGAAGTGAAGGGAGGAGTAGGAGGAGGTAGGTGGAGTTAAAATTCTTTATGGGCTGAATGGCCTGTTCCTGTACTGGATGTACGACAGAATTCTGAGGAATGGAATCTTTATCGATTCAGGACTTTGATATCAGTGTCACTGTCACGGAAAAATAAATCTCTGCTTCAATTCTTGGCATTTATAATCATCTAGCAAGCAACAATTTGATTTCAGTTAGTCAACATGGTTTCATCAAGGGCAGATCGTGTCTCATAAACCTCACTGAGTTTTTTGAGAAGGTGACCAAGCATGTAGATGAGGTTAGGGCAGTTGACATGGTATAGATGGACTTCAGTAAATCCTTTGATAAGGTTCCACATGGTAGGCTGTTGGAGAAAATGCGGAGGCATGGGATTGAGGGTGATTTAGCAGTTTGAATTAGAAACTGGCTTTCTGAAAGAAGGCAGCGAGTGGTGGTTGATGGAAAATATTCAGCCTGGAGTTCGGTTACTAGTGGTGTGTCACAAGGATCTGTTTTGGGACCACTGCTGTTTGTCATTTTTATAAATGACTTAGATGCAGGCAAATGTGGATGGGTTAGTAAATTTGCAGATGACACTAAAGTCAGTGGAGTAGTGGACAGTGAGGAAAAATGTTACAGGTTGCAGGGGGACTTGGATAAACTGCAGAATTGGGCTGAGAGGTGGCAAATGGAGTTCAATACAACTAAATGTGAGGTGATTCACTTTGGGAAGGATAACAGGAAGGCAGAGTACTGGGTCAATGGAAAGATTCTTGGTAGTGTGGATGTGCAGAGGGATCTTGGAGTCCATGTGCATAAATCCCTGAAAGTTGCCACCCAGGTGGATAGTGGTGTTAAGAAGGCATACGGTCTGTAGGTTTCATTGGTAGAGGGATTGAGTTCTGGAGCCGCAATATCATGCTGCAACTATACAAAACGCTGGTGCAGCCGCACTTGGAATATTGTGTGCAGTTCTGGTCGCCCCATTAAAGGAAGGATGTGGAAGCATTGGAAAAGGTGCAGAGGAGATTTACCAGGATGTTGCCTGGTCTAGAGGGAAGGTCTCATGAGGAAAGGCTGAGAGACTTGGGTCTGTTTTCATTGGAAAGAAGAAGGCTAAGAGGGGATTTGTTAGAGATGTACAAGATGATCAGAGGATTAGACAGGGTGGACAGTGAAAGACTTTTTCTTAGGATGATGATGTCAGCATGTACGAGGGGGCATAACTACACATTGAGGGAGTGATAGATTTAAGACAGATGTCAGAGGCAGGTTCTTTACGCAAAGAGTGGTAAGGGCATGGAATGCCCTACCTGCTAATGTAGTTAACTCAGCCACATTAGGGAGATTTAAACAATCCTTAGATAAGCACATGGATGATGATGGGATAGTGTAGGGGGACGAGCTGAAAATAGTTCACAGGTCAGCGCAACATCGAGGGCTGAAGGACCTGTTCTACGCTGTATTGTTCTATGTTCAATGTTCTATTTATATAGCACCTTTAACATGGAGAAGCTTCCCAGGGTGTTGGCAGAGAGGCAAAAAACAATGTTGAATCTAAGAAGGTGAGTTTGAGGAGGAACAGGCAGAGACTTGAGCAAAGTGATGCTTTCATTGAGAGTCTTTAAGGAGGTGAGATGGGGAAACGGCTTGATTAGATTACCTACAGTGTGGAAACAGGCCCTTCGGCCCAACCAGTCCACACCGACCCTCCGAAGAGCAACCTACCCAGGCCCATTCCCCTACGTTTAACCCTAACACTACAGACAATTTAGCATGGCCAATTCACCTGACCTGCACATCTTTGGACTGTGGGAGGAAACCGGAGCACCCGGAGGAAACCCCACGCAGACACGGGGAGAACGTGCAAACTCCACACAGACAGTTGCCTGAGACTGGAATTGAACTCGGGTCCCTGGCGCTGTGAGGCAGCAGTGCTAACCACTGAGCCACCGTGCCGCCCCATAGTGGGAATTGCAGTGGGAATTTCAGAGTTTTGAGCCGTTGAGATTGCTCCAGTGAATGTTGTTGGTTGGGAGGCACACGTTAGAGGAAGGATCTGGAAAAGCTTAGAGGCATCAAGTGATCAAGAAAGCTAATGGAATGTACTCCTTTACTGTGAGAGGACTTGAATATAAAAGGAAGGAGGTTATGCTTCAGTTATAGAAGGTATTGGGGAGGCTACATCTCAGATTCTGTGTATAGTTTCAGTCTCATTTTTAGGCCGGAAGTAATGGTTGGGGATTGTTCAGAGGAGGTTTATGAGATTGGTCCCTGGACGGAGGGGGTTGGTTGATGGGGAAAGGTTAGGCAGACTGAGCTTGTCCCCACTGAGGGTTACAGAGTGAGGAGGCGATCTGATTGAAATGTATCAGATCCTGAATGGTCTGGACACAGTGGATGGGAAAGGATGGTTCCTCTGGTGGGTCAGTCCAGGACCAAGGAGCACTGTTTAAAATAAGAGGTCACCCTTTCAGGACAGGGACGAGGAGAATGTTGTGCTCTCCAGAGGGTTGTGAGTCTTTGGAACTCTCTGCCTCAGAAGGTAGTTGAGAAGGGTCACTGAGTATCCTTAAAGTGGAGGTGGATTCTTGTCCGGCAAGGGCATCGAGGGTTAGAGGGGGCAGATGGAAATGTGGAATGTGAAACACAAACAGATGTGCTGTGATCTGAGTGCACAGCAGAGCAGGCTCGAGGAGCTGAATGGCCTCTTCCTGCTCCGGTTGCGTTTGGTTTTGGCACAGATATCCATAGAGCACATCATTGGTGGAAAACAAACACTGAGACAGAGGATAAATGGAGAAGGGGGATATGATGAATAATGAAGATTGTCTGTGTTGAAGGAGGGTCAGGAGAGACATTCCAGTGAGTAGGGTCAAGGCAACAGAAGATTGTGATGCAGAGGGAGCTCGTGGAAACCCACACAGACAAGGACAGAATGTGCAAATCCCACATAGTCACCCAAGGGTGGAATCGAACCCAGGTCTCTGGTGCCATGAGGCGGCAGTGCTAACCATCGAGGCATTGTGCTGCTTTCCTGAAATGTAGGGATACCTCAGCAAGACCATTATTTATTGCCTTTGAACTGAATGACTCGTCAGGGCTGTTACACTGCTTTGGGTCTGGAATTACATGTAGGCCAGACCAGGTAAGGACCTTAAAATACAGGAGCTGAAATATGCCATTCGGCCCATCGAGCTGCTTCACCATTCAGTAGGGCCATGGCTGATCTGATCATTCTCAATTCCACTTTCCTGCCTTTTCCTCATATCCTTTGACTCCTTTACTGATTAAAAATCTGTATGACTGAGCTTAGATATCTTTAATGATGCAGCCCACTGTGATAAAGTTCCACAGATCCACTACTTTCTAAGAGAACAGGTGGGACTAGATTGGGTTGGGATATCTGATCAGCATGGACGAGTTGGACCAAGGGGCCTGTACATCTCTATGACTCTGTGACTCTGAATATGCAAAATTGAACAAAGGTTCAGAAGGCAGGAAATACATGGGCCTGGGTGGCTGTAGGATTTGGAGGGGTGATGCACAGTGAGACCAGAGAAGGAGTGGGGGGTGATCGCCGTCAGAATGGCTGGCCAATGATAGTGGGTGAAACCAGGAACAGCTGAGTGCAAGAGTGGGAGAATGGGCCAATCAAGAGGAGCCTCAGGACATCCTTTATCTCGATTCAGTCTTGTGATCAATAAAAGAACCAATCTGTTCTTGACAAATAAAATGGAAATTCTGTAATTCAATGAGTTTTGGGTGATACATGTTCATTTGCTTAATGATGCATCCTTATTCTAATTACTCACATTTTCCCCTGTCTAACACTCAGTCTGGTGTTCATTCAGTAAATAATGAACTCACTTCCTTGTTCTAAGTGGCATTACGTTGCGATTGAGATGAAGAAATATTGTCAAAACATCAACCTGAAACGATGAATATTTTATCAATGTATTTAATGTTGCACAAATCCTGGAATATTAGTCTACTTACAGTGCCAGCTCCCCAGATAATTACAGTTTCGCTCAGCGAGCAGTGAATAAAGTCTCGAATTTCACGTTTGTGCCAAAACATCAAAAGCGTTTTAAAGAGGGAGGAAGAGATCTGGGTATTTCCTGCTGCAGTCTTTCCTCATCTGAACAATTCAACCATTTCTCCGCCTCCCCCCCCCCCCACCCCCACCCCCAGACACACGCCCCAGGCACACGCCCCCAGACACACACCCCCAGACACACTGCCCCAGACATACACCCCCAGACACATCCCCCAGACACACCCCCCCAGACACATCCGCCAAACACATCCCCCAGACACATCCCCCAGACACATCCCCCAGACACACCGCCCCAGACACACATCCCCCAGACAAACCGCCAGACACATCCCCCAGACTCACCACCCAGACACACCGCCCCAGACACACGCCCCGAGACACATCCCCCAGACACACCGCCCCAGACACACACCCCCAGACACATCCGCCAGACACATCCCCCAGACACCCCCCCCCAGACACATATCCCCAGACACATCCCCCAGATACTGCCCCCAGACACACACCCCCATACACACCCCCCAGGCACACACCCCCAGACACTCCCACCAGACACAACCCCCAGACACCCCCCGCAGACACCTACCCCCAGACACACCGCCCCCCCAGACACCCCCCCCAGACACCCCCCAGACACACACCCCTAGACACACACCCCCAGACACTTCCCCCGGACACATCCCACAGACACATCCCCCAGATACATTCCCCAGACACTCCCCCAGACACCTCCCCCAGATACATCCCCCAGACACACGCCCCAAATACATGCCCCCAGACACACCCCCCAGTTACATCCCCCAGACACATCCCCCAGACACATCCCCCAGACACATCACCCAGACACATCCCCCAGACACACAACCCCATACACACCCCCCAGACACATCCCCAGACATATCCCCCAGACACATCCCCCAGACATATCCCCCAGGCATATTCCCCAGATACATCCCCCAGACACATCCCCCAGACACATCCCCCAGACACATCCCCCAGATACATCCCCCAGATATATCCCCAGACACATCCCCTAGATACATCTCCCAGACACATCCCCCAGGCACATCCCCCAGATACATCCCCCAGACACATCCCCCAGATACATCCCCCAGACACATCCCCCAGATACATCCCCCAGACACACCCCCCAGACACATCCCCCAGATACATCCCCCAGACACACCGCCAGGCACCTCTCCCAAAACACACCCCCCATACACACACCCCAGACACATCCCCAGACACATCACCCAGACACATTCCCCAGACACATCCCCCAGATACATTCCCCAGATCCATCCCCAGACACATCCCCCAGATACATCCCCCAGACACATCCACCAGACACATCCCCAGATGCATCCCCCAGACACATCCCCCAGATACATCCCCCAGACACATCCCCCAGATACATCCCCCGGACACATTCCCCAGATACATCCCCCAGACAACTCCCCCAGACACATCCCCCAGACACATCGTTTTATAATATATATTAATGATATAGAAGATGGTATTAATAGTAACATTAGCAAATTTGCTGATGATTCAAAGCTGGGTGGCTGGGTGAAATGTGAGGAGGATGTTAGGAGATTACAGGGTGACCTGGACAGGTTAGGTGAGTGGACAGATGCATGGCAGATGCAGTTTAATGTGGATAAATGTATGGTTATCCACTTTGGTGGCAAGAACAGGAATGCAGATTACTACCTAAATGGTGTCAATTTAGGTAAAGGGGCAGTACAGAGAGATCTGGGTGTTCTTGTACACCAGTCAATGAAAGCAAGCATGCAGGTACAGCAGGTAGTGAAGAAGGCTAATAGCATGCTGGCCTTCATAACAAGAGGGATTGAGTATAGAAACAAAGAGGTCCTTCTGCAGCTGTACAGAGCTCTGATGAGACCTGGAATATTGTGTGTAGTTCTAGTCTCCAAATTTGAGGAAAGACACTCTGGCTATTGAGGGAGTGCAGCGTAGGTTCACGAGGTCAATTCCTGGAATGGCGGGACTATCATATGTTGAAAGATTGGAGCGACTGGGCTTGTATACCCTTGAGTTTAGAAGGGTGAGAGGGGATCTGATTGAGATGTATAAGATTATTAAAGGATTGGACACTCTGGAGGCAGGAAACATGTTTCCGCTGATGGGTGAGTGCCGAACCAGAGGACACAGCTTAAAAATAAGGGGTAGGTCATTTAGGACAGCGATGAGGAGAAACTTCTTCACCCAGAGAGTAGTGGGTTTGTGGAATGCTCTGCCCCAGAAGGCAGTAGAGGCCCAGTCTCTGGATTCATTTAAGAAAGAGTTGGATAGAGCTCTCAAGGATAGTGGAATCAAGGGTTATGGAGATAAGGCAGGAACAGGATACTGATTGAGGATGATCAGCCATGATCATAATGAACGGTGGTGCAGGCTCGAAGGGCAGAATGGCCTACTCCTGCACCTATTGTCTATTGTCTATCCCTGAGACACATCCCCCAGATACATCCCCCAGACACATCCCTCAGTGTTGCCTTCTAACTGAGGCGAGGGGTGGGTCTAATTAGGCTGCTGCCTTCCAAAGGAAATGTGGTCAGATGATGTGGTTTATGCGAAGGTTAGTAGGGTGGAAGGTGAGCACCAGGAGGGTTCTGTCCTTGTGAGGGAGCAGCGGTGGAGGAGGCCCAGGACCAGCATGTCCTTGGCAGAGTGGGAGAAGGAGTTGAAATGTTGGGCCACGGGGCGGCGTGGTTGATTGGTGCGGGTGAAGGACAGAGCCCCCTAGTGCTCACCGTTCACCCTACCAACCTTTGCATAAACCATGTCATCCACCGACATTTCCGCCACCTCCAAACGGACCCCACCACTAGGGATATATTTCCCTCCCCACCCCTTTTCGCCTTCCGCAAAGACCGTTCCCTTCATGACTACCTGGTCAGGTCCACGCCCCCCAACAACCCACCCTCCCGTCCTGGCACCTTCCCCTGCCACTGCAGGAATTGCAAAACCTGCGCCCACACCTCCTCCCTCACCTCCATCCAAGGCCCTAAAGGAGCCTTCCACATCCATCAAAGTTTTACCTGCACATCCACCAATATCATTTATTGTATCCGTTGCTCCTGATGCGGTCTCCTCTACATTGGGGAGACTGGGCGCCTCCTAGCAGAGCGCTTTAGGGAACATCTCCGAGACACCTGCACCAATCAACCACACCGCCCTGTGGCCCAATATTTCAACTCCCCCTCCCACTCTGCCGAGGACATGGAGGTCCTGGGCCTCCTCCACCGCTGCTCCCTCACCACCAGACGCCTGGAGGAAGAACGCCTCATCTTCCGCCTCGGAACACTTCAACCCCAGGGCATCAATGTGGACTTCAACAGTTTCCTCATTCCCCCTTCCCCCACCTCACTCCAGTTCCAACCTTCCACCTCAGCACTGTCCCCATGACCTGTCCTACCTGCCTATCTTCCTTTCCACCTATCCACTCCACCCTCCTCCCTGACCTATCACGTCCATCCCCACCCCTACTCTACATTACTCTCTCCCCACCCTTACCCCTCCTCTCATTTATCTCTCCACCCTGCAGGCTCTCTGCCTGTATTCCTGATGAAGGGCTTTTGCCTGAAACGTCGATTTTCCTGCTCCTCGGATGCTGCCTGACTTGGTGTGTTTTTCCAGCACCACTCTGATCGAGACTCTGGTTTCCAGCATCTGCAGTCCTTGTTTTTACCTATATTGACATACATCTGAGGCACATTCAGACAAATGTTGACTGTGCCTGGGGGTCCACCAACTCAGTGACAGATGCTCTTTGGTCTGACCAAAACTTGTTGATCTTCCAGAGCAGGGAGTTAACCCTGACCGAGTGTTGTAGACTGACACATTCCTAGTTCCAGGACCACGTGCTGAGGGACACACTAAAGCCTGGAGCAGCTGCCAGCAAGGCGCTGGGGGGAAGCACCACTGTCTGAAGTCTTTCTGCTGAAGGTAAATGGTGGACTGTTCAGTAATCGGACCCTCCTAGTGTCTGTGTGAGTAGGGGCAGGATAGACAACAGCTCCCAAAACCCAGGCGCCAGGTTTACAATTGGCCCCCTCCACATCTCATTTTCTCTTCAGAAGTCATGCCCCAGTGGTAGTGGTACCGAGAGTGCAAACTGTTGGACCCTGGAGGGGAGGCTCCTGTTTAACTACATTACTGTTGGAATTCCCTCCAGACCATACTTACTCCTTTCTCCAGGCTGAGAATTGGAGAGTTTCTGAACTGTATGTGTGCTCCCAATTGAGACCAGGAGAAGAGGGCCTGGCCTCAAGCTTAGAGGAAGCAGGCTTAGAACTGAACTGAGAAGGAACCTCTTCACCCAGAGGGTCGTTAATCAATGAAATTCCTTTCCCAGGCAAGTAGTTGACGCTACTTCAGTAATCGCTTTTAAAGATAAGGTAGATACTGTTTTGAAATATTAAGGGATATGGCGAGAGGGTGAGTAAGTGAAGCTGGGTCCATGAAAAGATCAGCCAGGATCATATTGAATGGTGGAGCGGGCTCGAAGGGACAGACGGCCTCCTCCTGCTCCGAGTTCTGATGGTTTATATGTTCTTCCCTCTTGTTTCAGATTTGACCAAGCAGAAACACTGGATTAGATTGTGATGAAGTAATGATCTTTGTTGTGGCTCATGTTCACACCATTCCGCCACCTCTGCCTCCATGGCTTCCTCTTCAAAAACTCCCAACCTCCCTCTGAGGACCCCTTTGCCTACCTCCAACCTTCCTCCTCCACTTGGTCGCCACCCACTGGTCTTGTACCCGCCCCAGGCCTCTTCGTTGCAGACTGTTAACGTGACATCAGCCGCCTCAATTTCTCAACCCCACTCACCCACTCCAACCTCACCCCGTCCGAGCGTGCAGCACTCCCTCGGTGTTCATCAACCCCGCTGACAAAGGTTGGGCAGTGGTAGTCTGGGGAACGGACTTCTATGTCGCACAGCTGAATGCCAACTCTCTGACACCACGTCCTTCCTTCCCCTGCCCATGACCTCACCGTGGCCCATCAGGCCAAAATCACCCACATTGTCCATACCCTCATTGTCTCCAGTAATCTCCCCTCCTCAGCCTCCAAACTCAGGGTCCCCCAGCCCCACTCTGCCGGGATTCTACCTGCTCCCCAAGATCCACAAGCCCAACTACTCTGGCCGACTCATCATCTTGGCATGCTCCTACTCCACCAAACTCATCTTGTCCTATCCTGACTCCATCCTCTCCCCCTTGGTTCAGAACATCCCACCTATATCTGTGATACCAACTACATTCTTCATCTCTTCAGCAACTTCCAGTGCTCTGGCCCCCAGTGCTTTACCTTCACTGTGGATGTGCAGTCCTTATATATGTCCATACCCCACAAGGATGGCCTCCAGTCCCTCAGTTTCTTCCTCTCCAATAGACCCAACCAGTCCCCCTCCACCAATATCCTCCTCCGCCACGCTGAACTGGTACTCACCCTCAATAACTTTTCCTTTAACTCCTCCCATTTCGGCCAAATCCAGGGGCTGGCCATGGGCAACCAGAATAACCCCAGCGACGCCTGCCTCTTTGTCAGTTATATCGAACAGTCCCTCTTCAATACCCACACAGGCACTGTGCCCCAACTCTTCCACTGTTACATCGATGACTGCATCGGTACAGCGTCTTGCACTCAGGCTGAACTGGAACAGTTCATTGATTCACCCACAACCTCCAGCCCGCCCTCAAATTCACTTGGTCCATCTCGGACACCTCCCTCCCGTTTCCTGACCTCACCATTTCCATCTCCGGTCACAGTCTCCAGACGGACCTTTGCTACAAACCCACAGATTCCTATAACTATCTGGACTACACCTCCTCCCACCCAGTATCCTGCCAGAATTCCATCCCATTTTCCCAATTCCTCTGCCGCATCTGCTTGGATGAGGAGACATTCCACTCAGGAACATTCCAGATGTCCACCTATTTCGAGCAACATGCTTTTCCTCCCTCTGTCCATCACACCACCTCCAGTCCCCGTTCCGCTGTGCTCAACCCCCCCAATGCAATAAAGACAAAATCCCCCTTGTTCTCACCTACCACCCTACCAGTCTCCGCATCCAACGCATCATCCTTAAACACTTCCGCCAACTCCAACTAGACCCCACCACCAAGAACATTTTCCCCTCCCCACCCCTCTCTGCCTTCCGCAAGGACCATTCCCATTGATGGTCTTGGTTTGGGCAACTCTCCCCATCGACCCCTACAAACTGCCAGGTACCCTCACCTGCAACCTGAAAGATGTAAAACCTGCTGGTACATCACCCCCTTCACCTCCATCCAGGGCCCTAAACAGTCCTTCAAGGTGAGACAGAGGTTCACTTGCCTCTCTCCAACCTAGAGTCAAGATTAGAGTAATGCTGGAAAAGCACAGCAGGTCAGGCAGCATCCGAGGAGCAGGAAAAATCAATGTTTCGGCAAAAGTCCTTCATCAGGAATCCATTCCTCAGCAACACTAATCTGAAATGACCTCAGAGGCTCCTCAGAGGTCATACCATTGGTCTGTCATCACCTATCCCCACTTCACCACCCTGCCTCTACCACCACCCCCTTTCTCTGCAGATCCCCCCACATCCACCCCTAGTCCTGAAGAAGGGTTACACTCGGAATGTCGATTTCTCCACCTCCTGGTGCTGCCTAGCTTGCTGTGTTCTTCCAGCCTCCTGCCTGTCACTCTTGGTTCAGCTCCCAAACAGATGGACTGAGCCAGTTGTTCAATCTTGGTTTGATCATTGTGTTATCAATATCAGCCTAATATTTCCACCATAACTCATTGTTTGAATTATACAACTTTATCGCCAGAGAAACAGAGAAAGCAGGAAGGACGGGCAGGATTTTGTATAAAATCTTATTGATTTTTACTGGGCTTCATGGCTGTATAAAATGGATCAAGAAAGATCCCATGATAAATCAGTGACTCATTCACTGAGTAAAGTGCTGGACAACCTCAAAGTTCAATCCCAGAGCTGTGTAATGTTAATGGATTAAACAAGGGGAGGCTCCAGGGGAGATTCTAACTGACACTGTTCAGAGCTTTGACTGAAATCATCTAATTCGGGACAAAGCAGGCTCTTCCTCTCTAAGCTTCCTATCAATTAGACCATCGACGGGGGCTTCGATCATGTTATAAGCCAGAAGGATATAAGATCCCGCTGCTTTGTGAAATGTTTGAATCTGTTCATTAGATTGCAACCTGTAATTTTTCAAAATATTTCTAACCATTAATGTTCGGGATATTCAATAGGGGAGTGCACACTTTCACACTGAGGCTGCAAGTGTTTCTGTAAAAACACACCCAGCAAAGGATTTGGAGCTATTCGGGCTAAAGGGATTAGACGTTAATGTGGGAAAGTGGAAGCAGGGGACTGACTGGGGAAGCACACTCGAGGGGCCAAATGGCCTCCTCCTGCTTCTATTCTCTATGTTTCTGAATGTCTATGAGACCGTTCACATTGGTGGATGGGTCATGAGCCAGTGGAATTTGATTTCAGGTAATTGGGGAAGAAAAGTTAATCTTTAAAAACTGAAAGAACTGCTGATGCTGTAAATCAGAAATAAAAACTGAATTTGCTGGAAAAACTCAGCAGGTCTGGCATTATCAGTGGATAGAAATCAGAGTTAATGTTTCGGGTCGAGTGACCCATCCTCAGAACCTGACCCTACCATCAAATCACCCGAAACCTTAACTCTGATTTCTCTCCCCAAATGCTGCCAGACCTGCTGAGCTTTTCCAGTGATTTCTGTTGTGTTTAAGAAAATCTTTAGAGTGTAGTGAGTGGTTAGGGTCGGGAATGCATTGCCTGAGACTATGAGCAGCTCCCTCAAGGCCGTCAGTGGGAGTTGGGCGTGCAGAGGAAGTTTTTGCGAGGCATTGAGAAAACAACAGAGGAGCTGACAAGGTGAATCGCTCTTGGGGAGAGCTGATAGACTGAGTGTGGCGTTCCCTCTCGTTTTCTGTCCTGCCCCATGGGTCCCCAAAGTCACAGCAGCAACCTGGGAATCAGAGGTCAATGCTACAATCGTTGTGCCAATGCTGAGTGCCATAAATGGGAGTAGCTTCATGTGCGCAGCCCAGAGATGAGAGTGAACATTATCTGAATGGCCTCTAATCCCAGGATTACTGCTGTAAGTAAGACACACCTCTTCAAAACTCTTTGTCTTGCACTCATCTGGACAATTCGCCATCATTTTTTTTTTCTTTTTTTCTCTTTATTCTTTTTTTTATTTTAGTGCTTATTTTATCCCCCAGCACCCATGTTGTGTGTGTGCAGGTGTGGGACACAGTGAAAGACACAAGGTGCACAAATCTTTATTCGATTTCCACAACCAGGAAGAAAGGAAACAACCAAGTGACCAGTGACAAAGCAGTGCCCTTCACATCAAAGGGCAACGCTGTGTGATCAAACAGTGAAGGGGAGGGCAGGGATTAAATGAAACCATCATTTATACCAGGCGACAAGGCTGATTGGTTGACGAGTGCACTTTGATTGGTAGAGGCATCGCAATGGAGGATGCACCAGTTAATGATGATTGACAGTTCATTGTCAGGCTTTTTTCTCAACACAATATGTCTTTTCTTCAACAATACCCAAGTTCTGTACTGCCAAACTGCAATTGTATGTTTTTATGATCCCAAAAGTGAGTACGCTGAGCTCTGGCCTGCATGGAAGAATAAATACGCAACAAACAAATTGTCAGAGATGAGGGAGAATTGACATTTCCACCTGCAATAGTCTCTCCAAATCTATCGGTCCCACATTGAGGGCTGGCGGGATTATTGGATTGAATGTCAGGTTACAGAATTATCCCCTCATCCTGGAAAAACATCGCTGCCCAAAGGCAGAGCCCTGAAAGAAGATTGGCTGCTAATCTGTTTCTAATTTCTAAGCTGTTTACATGAGAACATATGAATTGGGAGCAGGAGTAGGCCGTCTGGCCCCCTCCAGCCCGCTCCACCATTCAACAAGATCATGGCTGGCCCCTTTTCATGGACTCAGCTCCACTTACCGCCCGCTCACCATAACCCTTCATTCCTTTACTGGTCAAAAATCTATCTTTGTCTTAAAAACGTTCAAGGAGGTCGCCCCAACTGGGCATAGAATTGCACAGATTTACAACACTTTCCTCCTCAACTCCATCCTAAACCCGATCCCCCCTTATTTTGAGGCTAGGCCCTCTACTTCTAGTTTCAACCCCCAGCCTCCCTGTTTCTATCCTATCTATCTATTCCCTTCATCATTTTATGTTTCTATAATATCCCCCTCACTTTTCTAAATTCCATTGACTAGAGTTCCCCTCTACTCAGCCCAAAATGTAGGATCCTGCTCTGGAAGAAAAATCGGGTTTGCCTCCAAATTACCGAATGTCACATCCTCTGTGAAGAAAAACGAGGTTTCTTGAAGGAGATGGGATCAGATTAGATTACCTACAGTGTGGAAACAGATCCTTCAGCCCAACAAGTCCACACCAACCATCTGAAGAGCAACCCATCCCCCTATATTTACCCCTGACTATTCCACCTAACACTACGGGCAATTTAGCATGGCCAATTCACCTAACCTGCACATCTTTGGACTGTGGGAGAAAACCGAAGGAAACCCACGCAGACATGGGGAGAATGCCCAAACTCCACACAGACAGTCACCCGAGGCAGGAATTGAGCCTGGGTCCCTGGCGCTGTGAGGCAGCAGTGCTAACCACTGAGCCACCGTGCCACCCCACAGTTCTATATAAATGCACAATGGACCTTCCTCACAATGGCTCCACCTTGGTATGTTATCAAAGCAGCTCCTCAAGGGATTTGACGGTCTCTAAATCATATTGTAAATGTTGCTTTAAATAAAAGCATTTTATAAAACCATTGTGTTTAGCATGCGTCATTTTCAATTGAAACAGAATTTGTGGGGGGGCTCACTTCATGTGAGTCTTGAGCTTTGCCTCCTAAGACTGTATTAATTGTCAATCATGGCACGGCATGTGATCATTCCTGGTTTATAATAAACCCTAGATGGTGAAGGCATTTTCATTTTTGATTACTGACTCACCTAGCCAGTAATACATTCAGTGCTGCTACATGAATCTGAAATGCATAGGATAATGTGAATAAACGTACAGCCAGCTGGGATAAGCCGTATTACAAGGACCCCCCCCCGAAAGAAGTGGGAGGATTGGTTTCGTATTGTGAGATTGTGGGGTCACTCTCTCCCACACTTGAGAACACCAGAGATTGTCACACAGGCTGTCAATATGCCTCTGTCATAGGCCGCTTGCTTCCTCGGTTCAGGTCTGGGAGCTGTTCACCTGCAATAGGCATCACAGTATAAAGCAGTCAAAAGGGCAGGGCAACATTTCAATTCACTTGTGGAATCAGCTGGAGTGGCACAGGGATTCCAGGGAGTGAGGGGAAAGGTGTTAGTACTTACAGGGGGGGGTCCCCCGGGGGTGGGGGGAGTGTGTCAGTATTTACAGGGGGGTCCCCGGGGGAGGGGGGAGTGTGTCAGTATTTACAGGGGGGTCCCCAGGGGGAGAGGGAGTGTGTCAGTATTTACAGGGGGGTCCCCAGGGGGAGAGGGAGTGTGTCAGTATTTACAGGGGGGTCCCCGGGGGAGGGGGGAGTGTGTCAGTATTTACAGGGGGGTCCCCAGGGGGAGGGGGAGTGTGTCAGTATTTACAGGGGGGTCCCCGGGGGAGAGGGAGTGTGTCAGTATTTACAGGGGGGTCCCCGGGGGAGGGGGGAGTGTGTCAGTATTTACAGGGGGGTCCCCAGGGGGAGGGGGAGTATGTCAGTATTTACAGGGGGGTCCCCGGGGGTGGGGGGAGTGTGTCAGTATTTACAGGGGGGTCCCCAAGGGGAGAGGGAGTGTGTCAGTATTTACAGGGGGGTCCCTGGGGGAGGGGGGAGTGTGTCAGTATTTACAGGGGGGTCCCCAGGGGGAGGGGGAGTGTGTCAGTATTTACAGGGGGGTCCCCAGGGGGAGGGGGAGTGTGTCAGTATTTACAGGGGGGCTCCCCAGGGGGAGGGGGAATGTGTCAGTATTTACAGGGGGGTCCCCAAGGGGAGGGGGAGTGTGTCAGTATTTACAGGGGGTTCCCAGGGGGAGGGAGAATGTGTCAGTATTTACAGGGGGGTCCCCAGGGGGAGGGAGAATGTGTCAGTATTTACAGGGGGGTCCCCAGGGGGAGGGGGAGTGTGTCAGTATTTACAGGGGGGCTCCCCAGGGGGAGGGGGAATGTGTCAGTATTTACAGGGGGGTCCCCAAGGGGAGGGGGAGTGTGTCAGTATTTACAGGGGGGTCCCCGGGGGGAAGGGGAGTGTGTCAGTATTTACAGGGGGGTCCCCTGGGGGGAGGGGGAGTGTGTCAGTATTTACAGGGGGGTCCCCGGGGGTGGGGGGAGTGTGTCAGTATTTACAGGGGGGTCCCTGGGGGAGGGGGGAGTGTGTCAGTATTTACAGGGGGGTCCCCGGGGGAGGTGGAGTGTGTCAGTATTTACAGGGGGGTCCCCAGGGGGAGGGGGAGTGTGTCAGTATTTACAGGGGGGTCCCCGGGGGGGAGGGGGAGTGTGTCAGTATTTACAGGGGGGTCCCTGGGGGAGGGGGGAGTGTGTCAGTATTTACAGGGGGGTCCCCAGGGGGAGGGGGGAGTGTGTCAGTATTTACAGGGGGGTCCCCGGGGGTGGGGGGAGTGTGTCAGTATTTACAGGGGGTCCCCGGGGGAGGGAGGAGTGTGTCAGTATTTACAGGGGGGTCCCTGGGGGAGGGGGAGTGTGTCAGTATTTACAGGGGGTCCCCAGGGGGAGGGAGAATGTGTCAGTATTTACAGGGGGGTCCCCAAGGGGAGGGGGAGTGTGTCAGTATTTACAGGGGGGTCCCAGGTGGAGGAGGGAATGCGTCAGTGTTTACAGGGGGTTCCCGGGGGGGGGGGGGGGGGGGGAGTGTGTCAGTATTTACAAGGGGGTTCCTGGGAGGGGGAGGGGGAGTGTGTCAGTATTTACAAGGGGGTTCCCGGGAGGGGGAGGGGGAGTGTGTCAGTATTTACAGGGGGTCCCCAAGGGGAGGGGGAGTGTGTCAGTATTTACAGGGGGGTTCCCGGGAGGTGGAGGGGGAGTGTGTCAGTATTTACAAGGGGGTTCCCGGGAGGTGGAGGGGGAGTGTGTCAGTATTTACAGGGGGGTTCCAGGTGGAGGAGGGAATGTGTCAGTGTTTACAGGGGCTCCCGGGGGGGGAGGGCGAGTGTGTCAGTATTTACAGGGGGGTCCCCGGGGGGGGAAGGCGAGTGTGTCAGTATTTACAGGGGGGTCCCCGGGGGGGGAGGGGGAGTGTGTCAGTATTTACAAGGGGGTTCCTGGGAGGGGGAGTGTGTCAGTATTTACAAGGGGGTTCCCGGGAGGGGGAGGGGGAGTGTGTCAGTATCTATAGGGTGCCTGTGGGAGAGGTAGAGGTTTTGTCAGTATTTACTGTGCTCCCCTATGAGAGCTCCCCATACCTAGCAGGAAATGTGTGAAAATATCTCTGCAGCTACCACCAATGCCTGATTTGTAACAGAGGGGTGCGACACTGTCGATCCTGTTAATACAGAGTTTCCAATCTCCCACTGGATTGGTGAGCAGCCTCAGTCCCCGTAAAATTGACAACCTCATATGAGAGATAAACTGGGAAGTTGTCGTTAACAGAGGAATATATACACCTCCCTTGGCCAGTCTGCTGCTGCCTGCCCTCATCATGGCTGCTGCTTTGGCATGTTCACCTGATTTCCGCCTCAGGAACACCCGCAGCTCCTAAACCAGCTCTCAGGCCCAATCCAGAGCATGGGCTATTGGTGTCTCTGGAGCCAGATTCCTTGTGTGGGTGAGTGGGCTGGGTGTTGGAGTGTCCAACTCAGGTCAGGCTGCCTTCCCCTCACAACGTGTTTGTTTTGATCCCAGGCGGTTGAACCACGACTGGAATCAACACGGAATTCTCATTGACCTTGTCGGCCAACTGCAATGGATTTGAATTTTTCGGCCCATCATTTAGCAGTGTGTTGATATTGTGATTTTATCCCTTTGCGAGTCCCCATGGATCTCACGTTGTCTACTTTTTGAAAAGTTACGGTTGCTGGTCCCGAAGCCAGACTGTAATGAATGGTCCGCTCTGCGCTCTGTACATCAGGCCTTTTGTAAATGTGAGTCTGCTCCACCTGGAGGTTCCTCAGTTCAGCTCCTGGGCTTCTTTTGTTTGTTAAATTCTCTCCTCTGCTGATTTCAACAGAGCTCTGTTCCTGGTGGGTGTTTTTATTTTTGCCCAGGACCATCTGAATGGCCCTGCAGTTTCCAGAGCTTTATTCAGAACCAACCTGTTGTCTGTCTGGGTGATCTGTTTGGTCAGGCCCCACACCAAGTCCTCACTGTTTATCCAACACCCTTTGTGTTATGATCTTTGTCTTTTCTGAAATCCTGGTGCAGATGTAACTTCTGTCCTGCCGTAGTACCCATTTGGGACTCTTTCCTGTAGTTTTCAAATATGCTTCCCTGCTTTCTTAGTTGAGGGAATGTCACCGCTGGTCACCATGTTGTATTCTTTACTATGTTCCTTAACACAGAATTACCATTCACACAAAGTAGCACAGACTCAGTTTACTCAATCTACAAATCTCAAACACCTTCCTCTGGCAGGAACACCTTCCTCTGGCAGGAAGTCGCAGAGTGTCCAACAATCTTCAGCAGAGGGTCTGATCTTGGGAATCAATCTTTAGCAGGAGAAAGCTTTCGATACCTAGAGGGAGCTGTCTGAAACCGTTGCCTCGTCTGTCAGATCAGTAAAGTTGATTAATATGGTGCAGCCACTGACAAAAGGCAGTTTAATGCTGTCAGCTGCTTCAAATCAATAATGGTCCATTTTCTCAGCTTTGCCTGTCATCCTTGACCTTTGCGAGGGATAACGGGTGAGAATGCACACGGCCCCAAACAGATCTTTATCCTTTTTGCCTCAGGCATGAAAGGACAAGCTTTCTTTGGTTGCAGTGACGCAAGGAATGGATGGTGCAGAGTGGGGACAGGAAGCATGGGGAAGGTTCTCAGCCACACCATCCAGCTGACAGTTTCTATCTTCACCACTTTATCTCACTTAGAACAAAATGACAGCTTGTATGATTTATCAGCTTTGGCCTTTGCCATCAGTCCTTTGACTTCTGAAGAGATGCACTCCCAGATAATAGCAGTGGGAGATACCATGTAGGAATTTTCAATTCACTCTGGCCTTGTTACTTAGTAATATAAATACAAGAAGCTGAGATGGAGCTGTACGTTTGGTGATGCATTTTCTGCACTGATTTCATATATTATTTAACTCCAATCTTTCGATTTTAGTGACTTCTTACTGCAGACAGATTGTAAATGTTAGTATGATATTGCTCCCTCAGCAAGAGTCCATCAAAATAGCTTTAATAAAACAGGAACGTTTCTATTAAGGGAGAACAGGGGTCCTTCTGCTCATTAAAAATTCTGTGTTTTCTCGTGAAAAAGGTGAAGGGCTGACGGAAAATACATTGAAGATATGATATCAGCATCACTGTTTAGGGTGATGAGTTGATTTATTTGCAGAACACACTTAGATCATAAAATACTGCAGATGCTGGAAATCCAAAATAATCACTGACCGTGCTTGACAAAGTCAGCAGGTCTGGCAGTGTCTGGAGAGAGGCACAGTTTAGCATTTCAGAAGAGAACAGGAGTCATACCAGGAACAAAAACACAAATAGCTGTAAAAGCTCTGGCAGCATCTGCGAAGAAAAATCCGAGTTAATATCTCAGGCCCAGTGACCCTTCCTCAGAACTGATGGTAGCTAGGAAAATGTTTGTTTATATGCGGAAGATAAAGTGGTGGTGGTGGTGGGGTGGGGGATGGGAGAAGGTGAGGCGTACATGATAGGTGGGGCCAAAGAGGGAGAGGAACAAAAGAGTGGATAATGATCTGGCTGGGAGACTGAATAGCTGTTAGTGGAGACTGTTAGTGACTAACAATAGGTGTACAAAGTTAAAAATCACGTAACACCAGGTTATAGTTCAACAGGTTTAATTGGAAGCACTAGCTTTCAGAGCGCTGCTCCTTCATCAGGTGATAGTGGAGGGCACAATCCTAAAACACAGAATTTATAGCAAAAGTTTACAGTGTGATGTAACTGAAATTATACATTGAAAAGTACCTTGATTGTTTGTTGAGGCTTTCATCTGTTCGAATACCATGATAGTTTCACTTCTTTCATGTGTAAATCACAAAACATTTTTTTAAAAGTTGCATTCTCAGGTTAATTGTAACTAGCTAACTGGATTAGTGGTGCTGGAGGAGCAGGCCTGTCCTCGGATGCTGCCTGAACTGCTGTGCTCTTCCAGCACCACTAATCCAGTTAGCTAGTTACAATTAACCTGAGAATGCAACTTTTAAAAAAATGTTTTGTGATTTACACATGAAAGAAGTGAAACTATCATGGTATTCGAACAGATGAAAGCCTCAACAAACAATCAAGGTACTTTTCAATGTATAATTTCAGTTACATCACACTGTAAACTTTTGCTATAAATTCTGTGTTTTAGGATTGTGCCCTCCACTATCACCTGATGAAGGAGCAGCGCTCTGAAAGCTAGTGCTTCCAATTAAACCTATTGGACTATAACCTGGTGTTGTGTGATTTTTAACTTTGTACACCCCAGTCCAACACCGGCATCTCCGAATCGTAACAATAGGTAGTGTGTAATGGTAGACCATGTGATAACAAGGATACGTACCAGACTCAGTCATTGCTCTTACCACAGACACTGCCCTACTTGCAGAGTTTCTCTAGCATTTTCTGTTTATTGCACTGAGATTTTTAGCCAATGAGAACACTGAATAACTGATTCCAGTGTTATTCATTTGGCTTAATATTAGGACATATCTTTGTTTTGTAATTAGAACAGGCAGGAGGAGCTCAGATTTGGATTGCCTCACTTACTCAGTAACATTAGATTCAGTTGCACCTTCTCTCACCCACCACAGTCCATCCTGTTTGCCTTACCCTCACAGTCGTCTGGTATGATGTCCCCCCCCACCCCATGAACTCACTCCATAACTGGGGGAAACCGTTCTAAGCAACTTTTCTTTTCCTTCCTCATGTTTACACTGTATTTTCTATGACTGAACCTCTCATCTCAGAGAACTGTTTACTGTAGTTGGATCAATATTTGTACATTTTTAAAATTCCTTCATGTGAGTGTTTTTGGCTGGATCAGGTTTTTTTTGCCCGTCTTTAGTTGCCCCTCGAGAAGGAGGTGGTGACCTGGCTTCTTGAACCGTTGCAGTCCATCTGGAATAGTCACCCAAAATATTGTCAGGGAGGGAATGCCAGGAGATTGACTCAGCGACACTGAAGGAACGCTGATATATTTCTAAATCAGGATGGTGAGGGGCTTGGAGGGGAACGTGCAGGGGGTGGTGTTCCCATGTATCTGCTACCCTTGACCTTCTAGATGGAAGTGGTCTTGGGTTTGAAAGGGGCTGTCTGAGGATCTTTGATGAATTTCTATGGTGCATCTTACAGATGGCACAAACTGCTGCCACTGAGCGTCGGTGGTGGAGGGAATGGATGTGGTAAATTTCTTTCAGAATCCTGAAAATCCTGATTTTCTCAGTTTGGCTCACTCTTGCTTATCTAATCGGAACAAATTCAAAGCGTGCAGTGCTACGCTATTGTCAAATTCCCACATCCCTTCGACAAAAATATAAATATAATGTTGATGGAATGTTGAACATTCTAGGTTTAATTCAAAAGATCCTGTTGGATATTGGTGTGGACTTGAGTGAATCAGCTGAGGAATATTGATGGGTAAAGTCAGTTAGTGGCTGCTTCTCAGTAATCCAGTCAAAGCTTCCTAGTTATGATGGTATTTAAATCACTACGAGAAAGTGAGGACTGCAGATGCTGGAGATCAGAGCTGAAAATGTGTTGCTGGAAAAGCGCAGCAGGTCAGGCAGCATCCAAGGAGCAGGAGAATCGAAGTTTTGGGCATGAGCCCTTCTTTAGGAATGAGGAAAGTGTGCCAAGTCGGCGAAGATAAAAGGTAGGGAGGAGGGACTTGGGGGAGGGGCGTTGGAAATGCGATAGGTGGAAGGAGGTTAAGGTGAGGGTGATAAGGTGAGGGTGATAGGTCAGAGTGGGGGTGGGGGCGGAGAGGTCAGGAAGAAGATTGCAGGTTAGGAAGGTGGTGTTGAGTTCGAGGGTTGGGACTGAGACAAAGTGGGGGGAGGGGAAATGAGGAAACTGGAGAAATCTGAGTTCATCCCTTGTGGTTGGAGGGTTCCTAGGCAGTTTCTTCTGGGCAGAGGAGATGACCTGGGATGTGCAGTGAGAGAGGGACTCACTGAAATCCATGTAGAGGGAGGAAGAGAGCTTCTTCATTTTTAAATCACTAGGCTTCAGTATTTAAATCACTAGACTGCTTTGCCTGGATTTGATACACAGGGGTTTATTACAGCCCTAGAGAGAAGCATTTTTTATTAATAATTCTAAAACCTTTTCATTTGGTTTGAGGATCAATTAAATAAAAGGAATTAAATTGAGATCAACTTGCTCATTGGCTCCCTCAAGGCATTTGAGTGAAGGAATGATCTTGTTCATTGCCTCAGGATCACAATTCCCAGCTGAAGTCCTTTCGACTTCCCAAAATTGGCTCCACAATCTTCCCATCTTTTGAAAGGGGATGGTTGGCGTCTTTTTAATAGAGATCAAGTAACAGAGAGCAGAGTAGGCCATTCAGCCCATCCACCCTCTTCCACCATTATGTATGACCATGGCTGATCACCTACTTCAATCCCTATTGCTCCCATATCTCGTTATGTCATCGGTATAATCGTCAACATATCAATCTCTGCTTTAAACACACACAGTGACTGAGCTTCCACAGTCTCTGAGGCAGAGGATGACAAAGATTCACAAACTTCTGAGCAAACACATTTCCTTTCATCTCCATCCCAGTTTGCATCCTCCATAGTTTAAAATTGTGCCAGCGGTTCTAGATTCCCCCATTCGGGGGAAATGTCTTACCTATGGCTAGGTAGGAGCAAATTACTGCAGATGCTGGAGTCTGAACTGAAGCAGCAAATGTTGGAGATCACAGCGGGTCACGGAACATCCACGGAGGGAGAACAGGCAACTGTTTCGAGTCGAGGTGACTCTTCATCAGCAATGATGTGATGTGTCTACCTTATCTATAACTTTAAGAGTTTTGTAGGTTTCAATGAGATCATATCTCACTCTTTTAATCTCTAGAGAATCCAATGTAGTTTGTCCAGGATCTTTACATAAGGCAGTCCCACCATCCCAGGAACAAGTCCGAGGAACCTTCTTGATCTCCCTCAATGGCAGTGAGGTAAGGTGACCAAAACCAGACACAGAGCTCCATTTGTTCGATGAGAGAATGAGCACCAAACAAAAACTCTACAAGGCACAAGCTGTCTGCAGCATATGTTGGAAATGTTAGAAAGATTCTAAGAGTCTATACCTATCTCTGATTCAGAGGACACATCGATGCCTGACAGAATGGGTGATCCTACAGATTCCGGCAGCTAATTCGACTGTTCTGAGGAACAAGGCATGTTTTGCGCATCGTTTGTGAATTTGCAGCTTCCATATGGGCCTGAACTTCATATGTGACTAGTCCTGACCTCACATTGACCTTGCCTCTTACCCATACAGAGCCATTTCTGTGATTCTTACACCTAACTTTGTTTCCTGAAGTAAACTGTCTCTCTCGCTTGGCGGAGTCTTGTGTCCGGCATTGACATTCTTGATACCATTTCACCCTCCCCCACCCCACGTCTGGGAAGACTTAACCTGATGTGGAGTATGCTCTTGATTAGCAACTCAGCTGGAGCTATCCCTGTAGAACATAGATCATAGAACAATACAGCACAGAACAGGCCCTTCGGCCCACGATGTTGTGCCGAACATTTGTCCTAGCTTAAGCACCTATCCATGTACCTATCCAATTGCCGCTTAAAGGTCACCAAAGATTCTGACTCTACCACTCCCACAGACAGCGTATTCCATGCCCCCACCACTCGCTGGGTAAAGAACCCACCCCTGACATCTCCCCTATACCTTCCACCCTTCACCTTAAATTTATGTCCCCTTATAACACTCTGTTGCAGCCGGGGAAAAAGTTTCTGACTGTCTACTCTATCTATTCCTCTGATCATCTTATAAACCTCTATCAAGTCACCCCTCATCCTTCGCCGTTCCAACGAGAAAAGGCCTAGCACTCTCAACCTATCCTCGTACGACCTATTCTCCATTCCAGGCAACATCCTGGTAAATCTTCTCTGCACCCTCTCCAAAGCTTTCACATCTTTCCTAAAGTGAGGCGACCAGAACTGCACACAGTACTCCAAATGTGGCCTAACCAAAGTCCTGTACAGTTGCAACATCACTTCACGACTCTTGAATTCAATCCCTCTGCTAATGAACGCTAATACACCATAGGCCTTCTTACAAGCTCTATCCACCTGAGTGGCAACTTTCAAAGATCTATGAACATAGACCCCAAGATCCCTCTGTTCCTCCACCTCACTAAGAACCCTACCGTTAACCCTGTATTCCGCATCCTTATTTGTCTTTCCAAAATGGACAACCTCACACTTGGCAGGGTTGAACTCCATCTGCCACTCCTCAGCCCAGCTCTGCATCATATCTAAGTCTCTTTGCAGCCGACAACAGCCCTCTTCACTATCCACAACTCCACCAATCTTCGTATCATCTGCAAATTTACTGACCCACCCTTCAACTCCCTAATCCAAGTCATTAATAAAAATTACAAACAGCAGAGGACCCAGAACTGATCCCTGCGGAACTCCACTTGTAACTGGGCTCCAGGCTGAATATTTGCCATCTACCACCACTCTCTGACTTCGACCGGTTAGCCAGTTTTCTATCCAATTGGCCAAATTTCCCAAATTTCCAAATTTGTAGTTGTGTGAGGGGTGGTCTTATAATGAAATAAGAGCCAGGACAGTTTGGTATCTAGTGAGGTTGTAGACTGTTTCTTTAAGCCTGCCTTCAAAGTTTGGAGTGCTCTTTCTGCCAGGCCATTGGATGATGGGTGGTATGGAGCTGTCCTTATATGTTAAATCCCAGAAAATGCCAAATTCTTAGTAAACAATTGTCCATTAGCTGTGACCAAAATTTCTCAGAGCCCATGCGTGGTTTGTCCATTGTCTGTCTCCATATTTGATGAATGAACTCTATGTACGTACAGCCAGTTTAACTAGGCGTTTACAATGACTGAAAGCATTGAGCCCATGAAACGACCTATAGAGAAGATGTGTAACTGAGTCCAGGATTTACCTGGCCATTCCCATGGATGTGGGACATCTACTGGCAGTAAGTTTTGTCCTTGTTGGTACTCTGGGCACTGCCCCACTAACACAGCTTTGTCTGCATTCAATCCTGGCCACAAGAGATAGCTTTTCACCAACATCTTTCATTTTAGAAACCCCTGGATGACCCTGGTGGAGTTCAGCCAGTATCACGTGGTGACCTTTGCTTGGGACAATCCCTCTTGCTCCCCATAATAACACACCGTACTGCGCTGTCTCTCTGGGTCCAAAACGGTTTCAATTCTGGTTGTGATGGCCCTTTGGTCGGCCACCATCACCACCAGCTGGTTCAGTTTGGTCAGGACCGGATCTTCCTGTGTCCAAAGTCTGATATTGTTGGCTGTGACTGGATGTGCATCCAGAAAATGTAAAACCTTTGCGGACTCTTCCAGTGACAGTCCCATCAGTGATGTATCTGCCAGTGGGAGGCAGCTCAATGCACCAGCATTTGCTGTCCGGCCTCATGGACAATATTTCAACTTGTAATTGTACAGTTAACATTAGAGCCCACCATTGAATGCAGACCAAAGCTATGGGTGGCATTGCCTTAACCTCTTTAAGTAGACCTAGCAGTGGTTTGTGGTCCATTCTAAAGGTATTAATGGAACTTCCTGATTCCAAATATGACCACAAAACCTTCCTTCTCTATCTGAGTGTATTTATGCTCTGCATTAACCAAAGTCCTGGATGCATACATTATTGGGCATTCTCTCCATTGGGCCACCTATGAGGTAATACCACTCTGATACCTTATGGGGGGCGGGGCAATGCATGTTTTTCTGGGGAATGACGGTGTGCTGACATCTTAGAGGGTGACAGCTCTTTCTTACATTCACTGTAAGCTAGGGCTTGTCTATGTGACCATTTCCAAGGCTGTACAAAGATGCCAGGATTGAGGCCAGGTTGTGTATGAATATTCCGTAATAATTCACCAGCCCAAGGAATGACCTAGGATCCAGTAGATCCAGTAGGATCCAATAGATCCAGTAGATCCAGTAGGATCCAGTAGGATCCAGTAGAGATGTGGGAGCTAGGCCCCCTTTGATCGGCATCACTTTACCTTCCAACGAGTGTAACCTGGTTTTGTTGACTCTGTCACCTAAGTGGGGCCACTTGGGGGCCTGGAACACACATTCTTCCCTCGAAGGAATATGTCCACCTTAGGACTACGTCCAAGTTGTCTAATTGTTCCTTATTAGTTTTCCCTGTTATTAAAATGTCATCGAAGTAAGTGGCGATCTGGGTAAACCTTGCAAAATGCCCTCCATCATTCTCTGAAAAATTGCACAAATGGCAATCTCATGTATTGGTAAAAGCCCTTCTGGATATTAATTGTAACATACTTCTGAGAATCCTTGTCTAAGTGCAATTGTAAGCATGCATGGCTCATATCCAGCTTTGTGAAGGACAGCCCCCCTGCCAGTTTTATGTGTAAGTTCTCTATGTAAGGGATCGGATGTTTGTCCAGCTGCAAAAAAGCAGTTTACGATTTGTTTAAAATCCCCACAAAGGTGAACCAACCTGTCTGGCTTCACAATCAATCCGACTAGTGCTGCCTATTCTGTGCGCTGACCTGGAGTCCCTCTGTTCAGGATATACTCAAGTAGTGTTCTCCAAACTTAGTCGGACTGGTGAGGGTGCCCACTCCCATCGGAACACCCTGCAACCCATAGGCCCCACTTGTCACATTTTCTCATGTTAAAGCCAGTTGAAGTCGAGTTGGGTTTCAGCTAGTTGGCACTTTTGCATGGTTAGACATACCCAACGGTCTCTCAGCATCTCATTAAGGGTTAAACCAAAGTCACATGCTTCTGCATGTCATCTCAACCTAGTCAAAAATCCCAATACAGGTTCTGCTGATTCTCGATTTGCTGAGTAAAATCGACAGCCTCTTAGAATTCAAGAAGGCTTGGGTTGCAATATTCCTTAACCATGTCCATCAACTCTTGAAAGGTTTGAGTATCTGGCACCTCAGAGAAGGTTAGACTCCTAATGACAGAAAAAGCAGCGACTTTACAGGTTATAAGGAGAATAACTCACTGCTTTTAATCTGCCACATTATCATTTGTTCAGAAAAGATAATGCATTATTTCCACATATTGGGCCCAATCCTTGCTGGCAGGATTAACTGAATCAAGCTTCCCAAACAGAGGCATGATGTAAAAAACGCTTACCCCAACTCAAAGGCAACTGTTGCTGACGCGTTTCTTCAGGAACGGACTTTACTCTCGTTGCCACTGAAATAACTCCACAGAGCTGGTACCCTGTCGCCAAATCACCCTGTACTTACACACAAAACAGTCCTCGACTGTGAGTACTGCTTCTTCAGAGCCAGCACTCAGAGTGCCAGAATCTCTGAGACTCCTCTTTTTATTTTAAAAAAAAAATTATTAACCACTCCAAATTACAAACAAACAGTTAACATGAGGGAAGGGGGCAGCAAGGCCAAACCCCAAACCTCACCATACAACCAGGTCGCAGGGGAATGAGGAGAAAACTTAAATCCCTCTGTATCATATCAAAGAGAAAACAGTGAATGCTATCACAAACAGACAGTCCGATAAACCGAACAATAAAACAATGCATATAACACTGACACCCCTGACAACCCAGCAAGCCACCCGTCCCTTCCACCTTCCGGCCACTCAAAGGCACTCGCCCTTATACCCCTTCTGGCTCTCGGTCTGCGCCATGCTCACTCCTTTTTTTTATCTGTCAGCCAGGGCTCCCTGATTGGGTTAGATTAACAGCTGGCTGACATTGTTAAAATCACTGCATTAGTGACAATGGCTCAATTGAAAATGTGCGTATTGATTAACGGAGCAGTATAATGACAGGTTAAGGCATGGTGCTTAAAAGGCTGGCAGCACTCCGGGTAGACAAGTCACCAGACCCAGACGGGATGATCTGAGATTGTTGAGAGAATTAAGGAGGCAAACTGCGAAACCATTAACAAAAATTTTCCAGGCATCTCTGAATATTGGATGAGTCCCGGGTGAGAAGAGGATTGTAACCATTGTTTAAGAAACAGGCAAAGGATAACCCAGGAAAGTCCAGACCTATCAGCTTGACATCAATTGCGGAAAACTGAGGGCAACCACAATGTGGGAATACATAAAAATACACTTAGGGAAGAATAATTTCACATTGAACAGTCAGCATAGTTTAATCAAGGGCAGGTCATGTCTGACAAATTTAATTGAGTTGTTTGACGAGGTGGCACAGACAATGGATGAGGGTAGTGCTGGGGATGTTGTATATTTGGACTTCCAGAAAGCATTTGGTACAGTGCCACATTGCAGGCTGGGTGGCAAATTAGAAATGTTTGGGTTTGATGCAATATAATTAACTAAAAGATTGGAAGCAGAGGGAAGGGAAAAATGGGCAGTTCTCCGATTGGAGACGAGTTGAAAGTGAAATTCCCCAGGGACTGGTATAGGGATCTTTGCTTTTTCTGATTTATATAAGCGGTTTGGAGATAGGTGGTTTAAGGCAAACTCTCGGAATGATACTAATCCAGGGAGAAGAGTGAATTGAGGGGATGATGCTGAGTGTCTTCAGAGGGACATTAACACATTGGCCAAACAGCAGACACCTGGCAGATGAATTTTAATGAAAGGAAATATGAGGCGATGCATTTTGGTGGAAGGAACGTGGAGAGACAATACAGGCTCAATGGTACAACTCTGAGGGGAGGACAGGAGTTGAGGGAGTTCGGGATTCATGTACATGATTCTCTGAGGGTGGCTGGATACATTTGAAACAGTTGTGAGGAATTCTTATATGATCCCTCGGTTTATGAACAGAAACATATTATATAAAAGCAAGGAAATGATGCTACACCTCTACAGACCATTGGTCAGATCATATTTGGGATATTGTGTTCAGTTCTGGGCACCTTATATTAGGAAAGATATTAAAGCCTAAGAGAGGTCTCAAAGGAGATTTACTGGAATGATAGCAGGAATGAAAAATTTTAGACACAAGGAAAGGTTGGAGAGATTGGGTTTATTCTCCTTGGAGCAGAGAAGATTAAGAGGTTACCTTATTGAGGCATTCAAAATGATGAGCTATTTTGACCAAGTAAAAGAGGATATTCTGTTTCCACTAGTTTGTACATCAGTCACTGGAGAGTCACAGTTTCAGGATTGTTCGCAAGAGAGCTCGGAGTGAGATGAGGAGAAACTTTTTTCACTCAGAGAGTTGTTGGGATTTGGAATGCGCTGCCTGGGAGAGTGGTGGACGTGGATCTCCAGAGGAGGTTTCAAAAGAGAGCTGGGTATGTATTTGAAAGGGATAAAATTACAGGGTGATGGAGATAGGGCTGGAGAGTGGGACTAGCTGGGTAGCTCGTTCAGGAGCTAGTACAGACACAGTGGGTTGAACAGCCTCCTTTTGTGCTGTAAAATTCTATGATTCTACGATTCTATAAATAAGACCTTGGAAATGGTCGAGAAGCCAATTTGGATTTGAATAGGTTCCTAACAAACTATCATCAATAACAAGCTGTTGAAATTAGAAGGAGACTGACGATTTTCCGACTTCCCTGTTTGCTTGCAATCTCTTTCTCACTTTATAAACGTTACAGTGCAGACTCTGGGTCACAATTGATTTTTCAGTGCTGTGTCTGCAGCTCACTTAAGCAATATTTTTTGGGTCAGATAATTCCAGGTGCCATCACTTGCTGAAGCACTTTCTCCCAGCTCCAGGGGATTAGCTTCACAGACTCAGGTATTCAGCATTCATCCACATACACAAAGCAACCAGTGTCACTGATTCTAATGTCTGATGTCCAATTCATAAACAGCAATCACCATTTCTGAGGTCATTTTATTAAAGTTTTCTGATCTCAGTAATGAGGCCATCTGTTCCCAGGTTCTAGAGAGAGAAAACGCTATAAAAGTTCAGACATTTCCATCTGTGATAATCTCTTCCTATTATCTCCTCCTTGCTGTCTCCCTTCAAGGTGCTGGTTAATATTATGTTGGATTCTCTGCTAGCCTCATTAGGAAGTCATTCTCTCTTACTGGACCTTAATGTTCAGCATTGCTGAGCTACCCAGAGCTCATTCTGCTTGGATAAAGAGTCAAAACATTAGCTTCCTCGCTCTCCATGGATGCTGCCTGACCTGCTGCGATCTCCAGCATCTAGAGCAAAGAACAAAGAAAATTTACAGCCCAGGAACAGGCCCTTCGGCCCTCTAAGCCTGAACTGATCCAAATGGACTGTCTAAACCTGTCGGTCAATTCCTAAGCATCTGTATCCCTCTGCTCCCCACCTTCTCATGCATCTGTCCAGACGCATCTGAAATGAATCTACTGTGCCTGCCTCTACCACCTCTGCTGGCAACACATTCCAAACGCCCACCACCCTCTGTGTGAAGTACGTATCGCATGTATCCCCCTTAAACTCTCCACCTCTCACCTTGAAAGCATGACCTCTCATTATTGAATCCTTCACCCTGGGAAAAAGCTTGTCTCTATCCACCCTGTCTATACCTTTCATGATTTTGTAAACCTCAATCAGGTCCCCCCTCAATCTCCTTTTTTCTAGTGAAAATAAATCTAACCTACTCAACCTCCTTTTAATAGCTAGCACCTTCCATATCAGGCAACATTCTCGTAAACCTTCTCTGCACCCTCTCCAAAGTGTCCACATCCTTTTGGTAATGTGGCATCTAGCATCTGCAGTAATTTGCTCCTATCCAGCTCACAGGTTAGTTAGCGGCAGCCAGAAGCGGAGTCAGTCCTCCAAGTCCAAACCCTGAAATCATTCGGAACAATTGTGGCATCTCTGATGTAACCCTATCCAAAAGCACATCGAGAAAACTGCTAGGTTCCTTTTCCCAGAGTTCATACTGATCCTAAACTTTAGCATTGACCTAGAGGACTTCTAGAAGTTGTGGATGGTGCAACTACCAAAACAATTAATCAATGTAAACTGTACCGATGCCATAACCTGGCAATGGAGGACATCATTCTGGGAAGCACTCTGTCCTGTTGAGGTAGATTATTGGATGAAATAACCTCGGGACATTCAGGAACAGGTATATTTTTGTTAATGCACTGGGCGAGAACTCCTGCAGGAATGGCTCCAAAGTACATCTCTGCCCTTAGCAAGAAATCTCAGATATTTTTACATTGGAAGATCTGTTTTGAACAAACACTTTGTTTTTAACACATTCCTAACTGGCAGGGGTGTGTAACATCCCTTTCTCTGTCCTTCTAGGTATCTCCTTCCCAGAGCCTGTGTTATTCTCACAGCCTTGAGCTCCCCATAGTTTGGTCCTGGAGGGACTTCATTCAGAATGGTACTGGGTGACCACCACCCCAGCTTCAAAAACAACTCAAAGCTTATTCTGAATTAATAGCACGTAGCATTTTTGCAGTATTGTGTGAGTCTGTCACATCAGTGAACCTTTCTTGAACAAGAATAAATGAATTAAATGTAAATACTACTTATTAAACTAACTAAATTTCCTATTTCTTTCTAGTGTACTTGCTTAACCCAATTTATGATTTGATTAATCTTCTCCAAATACTTTATGCCTGGTTTATTCCATTAACCCATACCATATGCAAACTTTACCCCTTATATGCCAACATTTCCAGCATTCCATACACATTCTACCCTGAGTAAGGTGACATTTCTGTTGTTATGCAACCTCACACTATAACTGCACATTCCCACACCATCCTTGGAATCGGATGTTTCTATTCCAATTCTCATTTTCGCTGTTGGTTAACTGTGAAGCTAATAATACAGGTGCAAACAATCAGCTTTCGTTTTAATCACATTTCGCAAACTCACTTAGTTATAAGTTTGTGTTTCAGAAATTTTAGTTATTTTCATAAACCTCTGACAGGTTGGCATTTTTCTCAAAGGAGGCGATTGGAATGGAAAATTTGACTGTCTTGGTGCTGAGATGTACCATTACCACCTCCGATGCTTTGACCCATATATTTATCAGGCTTGAGTGTGTTTGTATGGGACACAGCAGATATTTATCAATGAAGCAGAAAATGCTTGTCACTTGGCCTTTAAAGGTCATTAACAAATGTGGCCAACACATCATTCAAGTCAAAACACTGGAAGATCTACAAGTAAGGTCTAGCCAAGTCTCTGGGAATGCTGCCAGGTAATTTTTCACAACAGCATTGAAGCTTTCAAATGACATTGTCTCTGTGTTAAAGGTGCAGTGGTTGGCACAGTGTAATGTGGAATTTGAATGTTGCTAAGAAGAGTGAAACATGTGGTTGCACTTATCAGGATTTGCTCAAGAATGCTAAATTTCAAACAGTCACAACAATTTGTTTTAGTGAAAAGGGTGAAGATTGGTTGGCAAGTCGACTCTGAGAGACTAAGGCATTGACATAGAGAAAGCAACAGGGGACAGTATACACGCCCGTCAGTCTCTGCCCAACATATCCGGAGTTTAAAGCAGGCACATAGCATGTACAGGTTCCATCACTTTGTACAGAATGGGCCTCTGTGAGTGAAGATGAATCGATATATTTCCAGCATGTATCAATGACCTATGTTACAAACCTAATCAATTACCTTAACAATACAGCTGTTAGCACACTTGGGATTGTTCTGTCAGTGCTGCCAAAGTGCAGAATTATGTCTAACAGAAGGTGTCGTGTTTTGGATTTTGTGAGCGTGGCTTGGGGTGAGTAGAGTCTGTCCTGTAACTGGTTTTAACAGCGAAAGGAGCACATGATTTAATTCAAGCAGGGATTTATGACCTGTATGTATGGCATAGCCCTGGCACAGAAAGCCATGCCCAATGTTGTTCAGTAGTGTGAAAACAGACCCTCTTTGGGACTAATGACAACATTCTGTTCATGGGCAGTATTTCAAAAAAATGAGCAACAGGTTAAACCAGCGAATTCACACAGAGTCATAGAGTCATAGAGATGTACAGCACGGAAACAGACCCTTCAGTCCAACCCGTCCATGCCTACTGGATATTCTAAATTAAGCTAGTCCCATTTGCCAGCACCCGGCCCATACCCCTCTAAACCCTTCCTATGCATATGCCCATCCAGATGCCTTTTAAATGTTGCAATTGTACCGGCCTCCACCACTTCCTCTGGCAGCTTATTCCATACACGCATCGTGTCTATGTGAAAAAGTTGCCCCTAATGTTGCTTTTAAATCTTTCCCCTCTCACCCCTAACCTTTGCCCTCTAGTTCTGGACTCCCCGACTCTAGAGAAAATACCTTGTCTATTTTCCCTATCCATGCCCCTCATGATTTTATAAACCTCTATAAGGTCACCCCTCAGCCTCCGAAGCTCCAGGGAAAACAGCCCCAGCCTGTTCAGCCTCTCCCTATAGCTCAAATCCTCCAACCCTGGCAACATTTTTGTAAATCTTTTCTGAACCCTTTCAAGTTTCACAACATCCATCCGATAGGAGGGAGACCGGAACTGCACACGGTATTCCAAAAGTAGCCTAATCAATGTCCTGTACAGCTGCAACATGACCTCCCAACTCATATACTCAATGCTCTGACCAATGAAGGCTCTTGTGTACTGACTACATCAATGGTATATTTTTACCAATGGAATGCTGCCATCAGTAGCTTCATGTGTGAATTAAAAAGAGAAAACCCTTTAGTTTCTTGCTGCCTGGAGTTCCAATTGCATTTCCAAGGCCTGCAGTGTCTTGAAGATCACTTTATTTGTCTTGAGTTCTCCAGTAATTTGCAGTTTCCCAAAGATTCTCAGACAGCACCTTCAAACTCATGAACACTTCCATCTAAAAGGACATGGGCAGCAGATACATGGGAACACCATCCCCTGCAAATTCCCCTCTGAGCCACTCACCATCCTGACTTGGAAACATATCGCCTTTCCTTCAGTGTCGCTGGATTTCTGAAACTCCCTTCCAGGATACGCATATGACAGAACTGAAAGAAACAAAGATCCATTTTTTTCACATTGGTACTTTAGAATCTGACAGCATAGGTGACTATTTAGCCCATCACGTTTGTACCAGCTCTTTGAAGTAGTTATCAAATTAGTCTTACACCCGGCATCTATCCCAGAAGCAATTAGTTCACTTCATGTGTTTGTCCAACTGTTGTTTGAGTGTTCTTTTCAAATCTAACTACAACCTTCCAGGCTGCATGTTCCAGGGAGTCACAGTGGCTCAATGGTTAGCACTGCAGCCTCACAGTGTCAGGGGCCTGGCTTTGATTCCACCCTCAGGCGACTGTCTGTGTGGAGTTTGCACATTCTCCCCATCGCTGTGCAGGTTTGCTCTGGTTTCCTCCCACAGTCCAAAGATGTGGGTTAGCCATGGGAAACACAAGGATAGGGTGGTTTTGGTGAGATACCCGTCAGAGGTTTTGTGTGGACTCGATGGGCTGAATGGCCTGCTTCAACACTGTAGAGATTCTTTGTTCTAGATCTGTAACAAACCTCTGTATTGTCTCCTTATTTCCCCAATCGGCTATTTTGCTGATTGTTTTAAATCTATGACATCTCATTAATGAGCCACCATTCAGAAGGAACACTGTCTCTACTCAGTTGATCAAAGCCCATCACAATTTTGATAATCTCTGTTGAATTTCCCCTCAGTCTTCTCTGCTCTAAGGGAACATAGCCCCAGCTTCTCCATTCTCTGAATGCAGCTAAACCTTGTCATCCTGGTGACTCTGCTGCTAATTTGTTGTTGGTTTTCTGTGTTAATTTGTAAGCTGCACATTTGACAGGAATGCTTTAAGAGTTCCATTGAACGCTGAGTGAGGCAATAATTGGTTCTTGGTTTAAATCCTTTTCCAGATTTCACTCAGACCCACATCCCTGCGAGATGGTTGGAATCGAAGGTTTTTGCAATGGTGAGAGGTGAGTGTAAGAGCCTGGAGGACTGCACAGGGTGCCTGCTGGAGTGTGTAGAACACCATCATGAGAGAATGCTGGCTTTCGGTACAGATACACCACCTCATATCACCATCTGCTGGTGAGTAGGAATCTCATTGCTATTAGATAAATATTACCACTTTGTCTTCTGTTAGTGACACACATGCAAATCTTTTGAAATCAATTGTTATGAAACTCAGACTTTTTATTATAACTGCAAACCTCTGGAGAATCGGTTGATGTTTCTTAATCTCCTTGATCCTGGTGTATTGTGGTACAGATCCCAAAACAGACAAACACTGCACATTTAAAACAGCGACATCAGGACATTTGACATTGCAGTATGAAAGATAACTGCACCATCCCTTTCTACATCACAGAGCCAGTAGGAGGGTGTGTACAGAGAGTTACATCAGCAAACACAAAGTATAGAATGTAGACTCTGTGCGTGCGTGCACGTGCATATACGTGTGTGCCTGTGTATGCACATGCATGCATGGGCGTGTGTGTGTGAGAGTGCATACATGTGCGTATTCTTGTCTCTGTGTGTATGTGTGTGCATATGTATACGTGTGTCCGTGCGTATGTGTGTATGTGTGTGGAGGCATGTACATGTGCATGTTCTTGTGTGTGTCCATATATGCATGTGTGAGTATGTGTGTGTGTGTACATATATGTGTGTGTGTGTATGTGTATACAGTGTGAGTGGGGGTATGCATGTATGTGTGTGTATATGTATATCGTGTATGTGTATACATGTATGTATGTGTGTGTGTGCATGTGTATACGGTGTGTGTGTATACGTATATGTGTGTGTGCATGTGTATATGGTGTGTGTGTATACATGTATGTATGTGTGTGTGCATGTATATACGGTGTGTGTGTATACATGTATGTGTGTGTGCATGTGTATACAGTGTGTGTATACATGCATGTGTGTGTGTGCATGTGTATATGGTGTGTTTGTATACATGAATGTGTGTGTGTGCATGTGTACACAGTGTGTGTGTGTATGCATGTATGTGTGTGTGCATGTGTATATGGTGTGTGTGTATACATGTATGTATGTGTGTGTGCATGTGTATACTGTGTGTGTATACATATATGTGTGTGTGCATGTGTATACAGTGTGTGTATACATGCATGTGTGTGTGTGCATGTGTATATGGTGTGTGTGTGTATACATGTATGTGTGTACATGTGTATACAGTGTGTGTGTATACATGTATGTGTGTGTGCATGTGTATACTGTGTGTATACATGTATGTGTGTGTGCATGTGTATACGGTGTGTGTGTATACATGTATGTGTGTGTGTGCATGTGCATACAGTGTGTGTATACATGTGTGCGTGCATGTGTATACAGTGTGTGCATACATGCATGTGTGTGGGTGCATGTGTATATGGTGTGTGTATACATGTATATGTGTGCATGTGTATACTGTGTGTGTGCATGTGTATATGGGTTGTGTGTATACATGTATGTGTGTGTGTGCATGTGTATACGGTGTGTGCATGTACACATGCATGTGTGTGTGTGCGTGTGTATAGGGTGTGTATTCATGTATATATGTGTGTGTGCGCGTGTGTATACATGTGTGTGTGTGTGTGTAAGTCTGTGATACCAGAAGCTTGCTCAGGTTGCCAATAAACATCAGATATCTGACTCATAAATGGCCTGACAATTTGCATCTGTGGATTTGGATGAACACACAGTGAACTGTAACTAACATCAGATCCCACCAGGAGATCAGCAGTTGAGCTTCAGCTGTGCCCGTCACTCAGGGAGTGTTAGTATGAAGGGGGTTAGAAACATTGGGCATTGATTTGACCTGGAGCTACAGGTGAATAAACCTTGTGGCACATTCTGAATACAATTTCCTTGAGTGACTTTCGGAGGATCATTTTGTCCTGTTTGTTTTCCCCAAGCACAACACCTCACAGGAATCAAAGAATTCCTTGGTGTGGAAGCAGACCATTTCTCCCATTGAATTCACATGACCCTCTGAAGAGCATCCCACCCAGGTCCACCCCTCCCAACTTTATTCCCTGTAACCCTGCATTTCCCATGGCTAACCCATTTAGCCTGCACATCCTGGACACTATGGGCAATTTAGCACAGCCAAACCTGCACACCTTTGGATTACGGGAGGAAACCGGAGCACTCAGAGGAAACCCACGCAGACACGGAGAGGATGTGCAAACTCCACACTGAGGCTGGAATTGAAACTGGGTCCCTAGTGCTGTGAGGCAGCAGTGCTAACCACTGAGCCACCACGCCATGTCACTTCCCCAGGTTGAATTCTATTTATCACTTTTCAGCCCCACCCCCACTAGTTCATTGATGTTTCACATCAACCTCCCCACCATCACTCACATTGCCAAATTTTTTGCCACCTGCAAACTTCATGATCATGCCTCTTACACTTAGACCCAAATCACTAAGGTGCACCACAAAAACCAGGGGACCTAGTCCTGAGCTCCAGAGGACCACACTGGAAACAGAACACCCCTCAGCAATGCCTATAAAGGGACAGGTCAGAGTGGCAGAGTGCCCAGGGTCTGAGTAATGCTGCAGGGTGTGAAGCTCAGGTGTAGGGTGACTCCTGTCCCTTACTTGACGTTTGCTGTGGTTCAGCCAAAATAGTCTGCTCACAATCACCAGAATGTATCAGCTGTGACAATCTTATCAAACTAAAACAGTAACACTCACTCGTTGGGGAAAATGATCAATGTTCCAGCTTCCATCAGCACAATAATCATCAGCTCCGATGATGAACAGCTCTGATAATTGCTTAAAGTGAGGGCATGGATGACAGCAATGAGAATATGGAGGCTCAGGGGAGCCAATCATCAATAAAAATTGATTAATCTTTAGAATTAAACTAACTGCTTCCTCAGCTACGGACACAGCTACCCAAATGATTGGGTGATTTGTTCCTGTCTGAGTTTTGAGCTAGAATCAATCCTGAAATAACTCCACTGAGGTCAGTATCCTGTCAGCCTTCATTTACACCAACATCCCACCCACCCCTTCCCATGACCACTACCTGCCCCTAGCGTAACACAGCCAGAGGCAGTCCCATCGGTCTGGATAGAGTCAAAATGTGTGATGCTAGAAAAGCACAGGAGGCCAGGCAGCATCTGAGGAGCAGGAGAGTCGATGTTTCGGGCATAAGCCCTTCATCAGGGATGTGGGGTGCAGGTGCAAGGGATCTGAGAGATAAATAGGAGTGTAGGGATGGGGGCAAGGTAGATGGGAAGGCGTTATGTAGATGCAGGTGGGGGGGGCGCGATAGTGATAGGTCGGAGGGGAAGGTGGAGTGCCAAATCCAAGCCACGCGACGCCTAGAGCAAGAACGGCTCATCTTCCGCCTTGGGACCCTCCACCCACTAATGTCAATTTCACCAGTTTCCCCATCTCCCCTCCCCCCACCTCGTCCCAGATCCAACCCTCCAACTCGGCACCGCCCTCTTGACCTGTCCTACCCGTCCATCTTCCTTCCCACCTATCCATTCCACCCTCCTCTCCAACTTATCACAATCATCCCCCACCTGCACTTACCTATCGCTTTCCCAGCTACCTTGCCCCCAGCTCACCCCCACCCTCCTATTTATCTCTCAACCCTCTTGCCTCCCTCCAACACTCCTGATGAAGAGTTTATGCCCAAAACATCGACTCGCCTGCTCCTTGGACCTGACTTGACCTGCTGTGTTTTTCCAGCACCACACTCACGACTCTGATCTCCAGCATCTGCAGTCCTCACTTTCTCTCCATCGACAGTCACCTACAGACTCACCCTGAGAGTGATAGAGAGTTGAAACTTTATTGCTGGAACAGCACAGCAGGTCAGGCAGCATCCAGGGAACAGGAGATTCGACGTTTCGGGCACAGGCCCTTCTTCAGTGATAGAGAGCCACCCCTGTGTGCAAGGCTCTGCCAGTGATAATGATAATTTACACATAGAACATGGAACATTACAGTGCAGTACAGGCCCTTTGGCCTTCAATGTGCAGAATCAATCTGAAGCCCATCTAACCTACACTATTCTATTATCGTCCATATGTTTATCCAATGACCATTTAAATGCCCTTAAAGTTGGCGAGTCTATTACTGTTGAGTCTACTACATGAACAGTCCTTGACTGTAGTACGATCCCATACAGAGTCAGGCACCAGAGGGTCAGTATCTCTGACACTCGCCCTTTTCTGGTCAGTTAGAGCTCCCTGATTGGATCCAATTCACAGCCCCAATCAGGGAATTCATATTCTATTAGAAACTAAAATAGAAATTGCTGGAAAAGCTCAGCAGGTCTGATAGCATCTGTAGAGAGAAATCAAAGTTAATGTTTTGGGTCCAGTCACCCTTCCTCAGGACAGGGTCTATTCTCTGAGGTGCAGCAAACTGACCTTGTCACAAGCAGTACAAATCTCTTACTGTAAAAGCAGCTTCCCTTCCTCCCTCTGTCTCTCTCTGTGTGCCACTCCTTCCTCCTTTCCTCTCTCCCTCCATGTGTCTCTCTCCTTTAAAGAGAGCATGGTGACAGCTGTAACAGTCCTCCCTCATTCTTCTACTCCTCATTCCTCAGCTACTGCATTCTAGTTTAGATTAGATTAGATTACTTACAGTGTGGAAACAGGCCCTTCGGCCCAACAAGTCCACACCGACCCGCCGAAGCGCAACCCACCCAGACCCATTCCCCTACATTTACCTCTTCACCTAACAGTACGGCAATTTAGCATGGCCAATTCACCTAACCTGCACATTTTTGGATTGTGGGAGGAAACCGGAGCACCCGGAGGAAACCCACTAGTTGACTAGTGGCATCACACATGCACTCCTCAGCAGTTAGGGCAACATGGGGATGTGACAGATCTGGGAGTGCTTGTGAGTGTGGTCATTATGGGGAACTATTATGAGATTTACATTCAGATGATTGAGTCAAATTGCAAACCCACTTATGATGACTGTTCAAAATAAAACGACATTATCAGTTCTCACACTCTGTGATATCTGTCAAAGGAAAGATAAAGCATTAAAAACCTGAAGCAGCAACAGATTAAATTAAAATTCTGGCCCTGTTGGTCTTGGGAAATGAGTAAATGTTGGCTCATTTGAGAAAAGATGTTTAGTTATAAGCCAAGCAAAGATGTTCATTCAAAAAGCCCTGAAGGAAAATGTATCTAGATTGTTTAACAAATCTTGAATTACTTCTTGTTAATATACAGAGCGCAAACAGCATGTTACGGTATTAACTGATGTTAAACACACCTATCTGTGCAATATAATTTCTTCTGTTGGAAGACTGTGCAGAAATACCTTTGCTGTTCCCTTTGTCTTTTGTCTTCCATCTGTATTGGTTGGTAATGGCGATGTTACTTCAATAATTTGGGGGATTATTAAAGCATAGTTGCTACTTTTTTGTTTCTGAAATGCTGAACATAAATGTGTCCATCATCAACACAGCTAGCAGAAACTGACCTGCTGAACCCTGTGCAATTCCCTGAAATCACAGACTTATCCAAAATGTGAACTCTGTGGAGGTGGTGTCACATCAGGGACCACATTGAATTTTCTGTAGGTCTTCCCTTCCTGTGCAGTTCAGTAAAATGATGTCTAGCTGATGGGTATAGCAGCTGCCAATTTAATATCAAACTTTATGGTCAAAAATAGAATTGTGATGACAGTGGGTTAAAAGGGAATCTCAAAAACCGGAGAATCAGGTTTCAGAGATACTCTGGTCCCCTGTATCCTGCTTCCCACATTCTGTAACTCAGTCTGACTCCTCCCAATCTCTCTGCCCCCAGCCCCTGATAAAATGAGGATCAGGGAATGAGTTTCTGTGTGACTATCTCATCGGCCCAGATAGCCAACACCATCATGCGAGAAATAATAAAATGATCAACAGTAATGTTTTTCAGAATTGCTGGTCAAAGGCAGAATGGACAATCAGTTGAGGCTCTCCCCTGGAAACCTGAGCCCTTACTCTGTCAAGGTTTATCAACAGTTAATTCAGCTTTTATATTCATTCAAAGGATACAGGCATCTCTGACGGGGTTGGCAGTTATTGTATGTCCCTAGTTGCCCCTTGAGAGGATGGGGGTGAGCTGCCTTGTTGAACCGTTACAGTCCGTGTGCTGTGGGTTGAACCACAATGCCCCTAGGGAGGGAATTCCAGGATTCTGACCCAGGAAAGAACGGCAATTTATTTCCAAGTTAGGATGGTGAGCGGCCCGGAGAGGAGCTTGCAGGGGGTGGTGTTCCCATGTATCTGCAGCCCTTGTCCTTCTAGATGGGCATGATGTGGAAATGCCGTGTTGGACTGACGTGGACACTGTTGAAAATCACACATCACTATCTTACAGTCCAACAGATTCCTGGAAAATCCCAAACTTTCAGAGTGCTGCTGCTTCATCAAATGAAGGGTTCGGTTTGGGGTTACCTGACGAAAGAGCAGCACTCCGAAAGCTTGTACTTCTAAATAAACACTATTGGATTATGACCTGGTGTCGTGCAACTTTTGACACTTCTAGATGGTGTGACTGTGGGTTTGAAGGGTATTAGAAAGTGTATAGCTAGGGAACCAGGGAGGGTTTTCAGCTTAATAGTTTAAGCAAGTGATAAAATGCAGAAAGGTGTGGAATATCAAAGCATAGAGACAAAATAAGTGAGGAGAATTGTAATATGAAAAATGCGGGTCAGAAAATGGCAGAAAAAGAAAGGAATACACCAATAATGATGCAATAAAGATAGCAACAATGCGAAACTACGTTTCTGTACCTTAATATGCGTACAATTCATAACAAAGTAAACAGATTGGTAGCAGTCATTGTTGTTAATCAAGATGATCATATAGAGACATGGCTTCAGGATAACAAGCATTGGGTCCTGAATATTGAGGGGTACATGACATTCAAGAAAGGTCCGAAACTAGGTAAAGGTGGATGGGTAGCATTGTTAATGAGGGCTGGTACTTGTGCTATAGTTAGAGATGACCTTGGTTCAGAAGATCAGGATGTAGGATTGGTTTGGGTGGAGTGGACTATAGCAAGGAAAATAGGTCACTAAAGCTACCGAACAGTAACCACACTGTGAGACAAAGTAAACAAAAAGAAATATTGTGTACTTGTAAAAAAGGAATGTTTGTGAACAAAACTGACTTTAATCTACATCTAAACTGGAGAAAAAAATCATATTGCCAATAAGAGCCTGGATGAAATGTTCATCAAATGCTTTCAAGATAGTTTCTTAGAGCAACACATTCTGGAACTGACCAGGGAGCCGGTTCTTTTAGTCTTGGATATGTCAGAAGGATATTGTGAAACTTGAAAGGGTTCAGAAAAGATTTACATGGATGTTGAAAACAGCCTATACAGCCTTGGGCTGTTTTTCCTGGAGCGTCAGAGGCTGAGGGGGGTGACCTTATAGAGGTTTATAAAATCATGGGGGGGGCATGGTTAGGATAAATAGACAAAGTCTTTTCCTTGGATGGGGGAATCTAGATCTAGAGGGCATGGTTTAAGGTGAGAGGGGAAAGATTTAAAAGGGATCTAAGGGGCAACTTTTTCACAAAGAGGGTGGTACGTGTATGAAATGAGCTGCCAGAGGAAGTGGTGGAGATTGTTACAACTACAACATTTAAAAGTCATCTGGATGGGTATATGAATAGGAAGGGTTTGGAGGGATATGGGCCAAGTCCTGGCAAATGGGACTAGATTGGGTTGGGATATCTGGTTGGCATGGATGAGTTGGACTGAAGCATCTGTTTCTGTGCTGTACATCTCTATGACTCTATATAAAGTGGTAAGAATCTGCTAGACGGAGTATAATGTGGAAAGCATGAAGTTCTTTATTGGCAAGAAGAATAATAAAAATCAATATAACTTAAACAGAGAACATTTACTGAATCCGGAGGAGCAGAGGGATTGAGATGTTCTGGTAGTTGATTCCAAAAGGTTAATCTGCAGGTACTGCATCTAATCAAGAAGATTAATGTGATGCTAGCCTTCAATATGAGACAAAATTGAACATAAAAGGGAGGATTGTATGCCTCAGTGATACAGGACATTGGTGGAACTCAATACTGTGTGAAGGTTTGCTTGTTTACTTAATGAAGGAGAGAAATGCATTGGAGGTAATTCACAGGAGATTTACTGGATTGATCCCTGGAAGGAGTGGGTTGCTTGATGAACAAAAGGTTGGACAGACAAAGGTAGGTTCCCACTAGAGTTTACAGAGTGAGGGGTTGACCTGATTGAAGTGCATCAGATTCTGAATGGGGTGTTGATTCAATATCAGGGGTTGCCCTTTCAGATAGAGAGTGTTTTTCTCTTAATAGATTGTATGAGTTAGCAACACACTGCCTCCGAAAGTGAGCATTGAATATTTTTCAGGTGGAGGTGAATAGAATCTTGTTATTTTCGGGGGGCGGGGGGGGGGGGGGGGGGGTCATCAAAGGGAGTAAATGGGGATGTGGAATTCAATGCAAACATTCATCATCCAAGATGTTATTGAATGGGGAAGCATATTCTCGGGCCAGATGACATCGCCTTTCTCCGATTTCACACACAATGTCTAAGGAGCCTTCATGAGTTGTTGCAGTGTGTCCCGTAGATGGTCCACAATGTAGCTACTCAGCATTGGCAGTGGAGGGAGTGGATGTTCGTGACTATGGTATTAACCAAATGTGTTGCTTTGTCTTGGATGGTGTCAAACTTCCTGAGTGTTGTTGGAGCTGCATCCATCCAGCCAAGTGGGGAGTATTCCATCACACTCCTGACTTGTACCTCGTAGATAGTGGACAGGTTTTGGGGAGTCAGGAGGTGAGTTACTCACTGCATGTTTCCTAGCCTCTGACCTGCTCCGGTAGTCACTGTGTTTATGCGGTGAGTCCAGTTCAGTTTTTGGTAAATGGTAAACTCTAGGATGTTGATTGTTCAACATGAGTCCCATGGCCCCCTTTAAGAAACAACTGCCAGAGGTGTGTCAAAATGGTCTCATGTTATCACATGGTCTGCTATTACACACTGCCTATTGTTAGTCACTAACAGTCTCCACTAACAGCTATTCATTCTCCCAGCCAGATCATGACCCACTCCTTTCTCTGTCCAACTGTTCCTCTCTCTCTCTCTCTGGACTCCATCTCTACCTATCGTTTACTTCTTAACCCTCCCCCCAACACTCACCTTCTGCATAAACTGACCTTTTCCTGGATACCATCAGTTCTGAGGAAGGGTCACTGGATCCGAAATGTTAACTCTAATTTCTCCTCACAGATGCTGCCAGACCTGCTGAGTTTTTATAGCAATTTCTGTTTCTTTTCTTCAACGAGCTCTGTGGGCTTACTCAACTTGTTTTTTCTGGTTTATTCACAGGATGAGGGTATCATTGGCAAGTCCAGCATTTATTGCCCATCCCTAATTGCTCTGAGGGTAGTTAAGAGTCAACCACATTGCTGTGGGTCTGGAGTCACATGCAGACCAGACTGGGTAAACATGTCAGTTTCCTTCCCTAAAGAACAGTAGTAGAACATAGAAACATAGAACATTCCAGCACAGTCCAGAGCCTTCAGCCCTTGATGTTGCACCAACCTGTGAAACCAATCTGAAGCCAATCTAACCTTTTCTTTTCCATTTTCATCCATATGTTTATCCAATGACCATTTAAATGCCCTTAAAGATAGCGAGTCTATTATTGTTGCAGTCAGGATGTTCCACACCCCGACTACTCTCTGACATCTGTCCTATATCTATCACCCCTCAGTTTAAAGCTATATCCGCTCAAGCTAGCCATCACCATCTGAGGAAAAAGGCTCTCACTAGCCACCCTATCTAACCCTCTGAATATCTTATATGTCTCAATTAAGTTATCTCACAACCTTTTTCTCTCTAACGAAAGCAGCCTCAAGTCCCTTAGCCTTTCCCTGTAAGACCTTCCCTCCATACCAGGCAACATCCTAGTAAATCCCCTCTGAATCCTTTCCAAAGCTTCCACATCCTTCCTGTAATGCAGTGACCAGAACTGTATGCAATACTCCAAGTGCGGCCGCACCAGAGTTTTGTACAGCTGCAGCATGACCTCATGGTTCTGAAATTCAATCCCTCTTCCAATAAAGGCTAACAAACTGTATATCTTCTTAACAATCCTACCAACCTGGGAGGCAATTTTCAGGGATCTATGTACCTGGATACGGAGATCTCTCTGCTCATCTACACTACCAAGAATCTTACCATTAGCTCAGTACTCTGCATTCCTGTTACTCCTTCCAAAGTGAATCACCTCACACATTTCCCTATTAAACTCCATTTGCCACCTCTCAGCCGAATTCTGCAGCTTATCTATGTCTCTCTGTAACATCCTTCGTCACTATCCACAACTCTACCGACCTTAGTGTCATCCTCAAATTTACTAACCCATCTTTCTATGCCCTCATCCAGGTAATTCATAAAAATGACAAACAGCAGTGGCCCCAAAACAGATCCTTGAGTACCCCATTGGTAACTAAACTCCAAGATGAACATTTCCCATCAACCACCACCCTCTGTCTTCTTTTAGCGAGCCAATTTCTGATCCAACGCACTAAATCACCCTCAATCCCATGCCTCCGTATTTTGTGCAATAGCCTACCGTGGGGAACCTTATCAAACACCTTACTGAAATCCATATACACCATATCAACCACTTAACCCTCATCCACCTGTTTTGTCACCTTCTCAAAGAATTCAATAAGATTTATGAGGCACGACCTACCCTTCACAAAACCGTACTGACTATCCCTAATCAACTTAGTCCTTTCTAGATGATTATAAATCCTTACCCTTATAACCTTTTCCAACATTTTCCAACCTTCCCACAACCGAAGTAAGGCATAGGGTTTCCCTTGATCCTTTCCTGTCCCCTCCTGGCTCTTAGCTCGCTCTTTAGTTACCTTGTAACTCTCAGGTGCCCTAACCGAGCCATCACACCTCATCCTAACATAAACCTTCTTCTTCCTCTTGACAAGAGATTCAACTTCTTTCGTAAACCATGGCTCCCTTGCTTGATAGGTACTTACTTATCAAGGACCTGCAGTAGCTGTTCCTTGAATAAGCTCCAAATTTCGATTGGGCCCATCTCCTGCAATTCCCTTCCCCATCCTATGCATCCTAAATCTTGCCTAATCACTTCATAGTGATTCAGACGGGCTTCTACAAGGGCATAGGTTTAGGGTGAGGGGGGAAAGATTTAAAAGGGACCTAAGGGGCAACTTCTTCACACAGAGGATGGTTTGCGTATGGAGAATAAGCTGCCAGAGGAGTTGGTGGAGTTAGCACAATGACAACATTTAAAAAGCGTTTTGATGGGTGTATGTAAAGGAAGAGTTTAGAAGGAAATGGGCTAAATTAATTAAGATTTATGGTTAGCTTGGGTAATTTGGATCAAAGGGTTTGTTTCCATGCTGTACATCTCTATGACTCTGTCATTGACATGGCCATCAGATTTTCAGCCCACTTTATTGCAGATTGTACTGAATTGAAATGGCACCTCTTGCTCTGGTGTGATTTGAACCCAGGGCCTTTGAACATTAGCCTGGGGCTCTGAGTTGCCCATCCAGTGACCCTATCATTATGCCACCATGTCTATGTTCTGAAAGCTTGGGCTACCCTATACTGCCACCTGCACTCAATGATTTTCTGCCATTGGCCTCTTGCTGTTCCTTCACATTAGGCGGCCTGGTACTACAGCCCTCCTCAATGGCTGACGAGAAGTGCCCGTGGCACTCAGAGGGGTGCCACCAAAACAGCAAAGTTACAACTATTTGTGTCTCTCAATCTACTGAAAGAAGTCAGAAAGTCATAGCAAATAAATAACTTACCATCAGCGACTTCACAAAGCATTGCTACTTACCATAAATGACAGCTAAGGGCACTTTTTTGGGAGCCCCATTTATCACTCAGTCAGGAGCGAAATCCTCCCTGTATGATCAACACATTGCTTACCTGTGTTTGGCTTTTATGTAAAATAAATCAGGACTTGATTTGAAATAAATAATAAGAAACATTAACCAGCAGGCTGGAGATGAAATAGAGAAGAATGTGGAATATTTAGTGGAGATATTCATTAACCCTTTCATTTTGAGCAAGAGAGGTCCCAGTTGGGTCCCACTACCCACCCACTCATTATCCTCCTATAAACTAACTAGCTTATACAGTGGCATTAAAGAGATTCTCTGCAGAAAGAGAGATAGTGAAAAGGCCACCTGTGGTTTTGGTTGTTAAAAAGCTTGTGTGAATCTTGAGTTTCTGTAGGTACCCAGCTATGAAACTTCAAAAGCCACTGCCTATCTCGCAGTCTTGATACATTTGTAATCAGTACGGTTGATGAGCTGTTACTGGCCTTGGCCCTGTTAGAGCTCATTCCTCGAGGTATTTAAATGCTGCTTAAAGTGCCAATGTTACTGTGTGAAAGCACAACAGGGACTCGAGGATGAGCTGTTCCTCTTACAAAGTGAGATTGTTTTCAATAAATGAAACTGAAGGAGCATATCATTAGGGTGTTCATGGAGTGTGACAGTCGCTTGTTCCACAATGATGTGGGAAGAGGCGTTGGCCAGTTAGTCTTTGTAAATAGAAAGACCAGGAGCCAGAGATGACTCATCGGTCTCCATCACGACCCCATACTAGACTTCACCCACAGACTGTGACTTCATCAGCATGGATGGAGTTTAATACAACTTCAACATTAACATTTCCAGTGCTATTAGCCTGAGTAACATGCCCTTACTGGACCCATGTCAATCCAAGTAAAAGACCAATCAGTGAGCCTCTGTAGTTAAAGAGACTGGCCAAATTTGGCTTAAAAGGTGAGCTTCAATGAGTCTTTTTGGCAGGAAGAGAATGGGGAGGGGTGGGGCATGTCTGTTCCCGAACCCAGAGTGGAAGCTAACAGCTCTGTGCACATTGCTGGAACTGACCAAACAGAGGATGCAGGGAAACACAATGTATTCGGACTCCATTCTCCTCTGTGATCCATTCCATGTTTTTGTAAACATCCCAATGTTGTTCTTGAACTTTCTCTTGGATTTGCCTTGCAGCAAAGACCATGCCAGCCATGGGGAGAAGGTGACCCAGGAGAGGGAGTGTCAACAATTTCTTTGTTTTGGAGCATGTCTATGATATAAGTGATCTCTCCTTCTGGACATTATTTCCAATTGTCACATTCCTGAAGTCAGGAGTATTTGGGGAGAGGGGGTATAGGTTATTGGAGGAGTGTATTGCTGGACAGAGTTCTTCCGCCTCCCAAACCTGTTGGATTATCATCAACACTGGAAAGAACATCAGAAGGCGTAACAGGAATACAGAGTACTGGGCGAATGGTGAGATTCTTGGTATTGTTACTGAGCAGAGAGATCTCGGTGTCCAGGTACATAGATCGCTGAAAGTTGCTACCCAGGTTGACAGGGTTGTTAAGAAGGCATACAGTGTGTCAGCTTTTATTGGTAGAGGGATTGCGTTTCGAAGCCACGGGGTCATGTTGCAGCTGTGCAAAACTCTGGTGCGGTCGCACTTGGGAGTATTGCATACAGTTCTGGTCACCGCATTACAGGGAAGAATGTGGAAGCTTTGGAAAGTGGGCAGAGGACATTTACTAGGATATTAACTGGTATGGGGGGAAGGTCTTTTGTGGAAAGGCTGAGGGACTTGAGGCTGTTTTCGTTTGAGAGAGGAAGGTTGAGAGTTGACTTATTTGAGACATTTAAGATATTCAGAGGGTTAGATCGGGTGGACAGTGAGAGACTTTTTCCACGGATGGTGATGGCTAGCACAAGGGGACATAGCTTTAAATTGAGGGGTGATAGATATAGGACAGATGTCAGAGGTAGTTTCTTTGAGAATAGTAGGGGCATGGAACACCCTGCCTGCAAAAGTAGTAGACTTGCCAAACTTAAGGGCATTTAAATGGTCATTGGATAAACATATGGATGAGAATGGAATAGTGGGATTGAGAGGCTTCAGAGTGATTTTACAGGTCAGTGAAACATTGAGGGCCAAAGGGCCTGCATTGCTCTTTAATTGTCCTATTTTCTAAGTTCTAACAGCTGTGAATCCAGATGAGAATTGACAGTTTTCAGGCTGGTACCCAGCACTGCGGTAGGATCCAGGGTTCGGTACAAACACAGTTTATTAGATGCTTCTCTTACATTAGATGTAAACAAAAATGAGCTGTAATGTTTTGGTAGCATTTGGAGTCTCTCTAACATGAATCCCAGTATTTGCATGTGCTTTTGGTCCTCTTATTGAGGGTATGGTCTGGGATTCAGTTAGGACCGAGTACGGGAGACTGCAATACTGGGAAAGGAAAATGCTGCAGAAAATGTGAAACAGAGACATGGAAAAGTGAGATGTAAAAGAAACAAAGTTAGGGAATGGGAGAAATAGACCCAGCCATAAACATTGCATGCTAGCTATCTTGTTCAGTGCATAATACTCCGGTCTCTGGTGGGTTCAAGTTTCACTGCAGACCTTGAGAACGAAGATCGAGTCTGATACCCCTTGGCTGTTGGGAATCTAATCCTGAATTACTCATAACCAAGGGAATGTTGCACTCTCCGAGGTGTTAGCTTTTATATGTGATGGTCGATTTTCTGTCTCCTCAGAAGGATATAAAGAAATAATATGATACTATTTCATGGCCCTCCCTCAAACACCATCCCAGACAAATGCAGCTCATCTGGCCATTATCACATTGCTGTTGGTGGGATCTTGCTGTGTATGACCGGGCCGCTCTGCCTCATACATTTGGACAGCGAGTCAGAATTGCTTCATCGATGGTGAAGTGCTTAGGATTTCCCTTTGACGTAAACACAGAGAGATCGGTGAAACAATGAATTGGGTTCTTTAGCCAAAGGTATGACTAATCCCAGACAATGTTCACTCAGAGAGCCGTCTTTGTCCGTTACTGCTCGCTGTGATGAGACCAATTCACTACATACTGACGAGATGGGGAGCGACCAACAGTAATGCAAGAGAAACCCCTTAAAGCTGCATCACTTCACCACAGAACATCCTATCGTTGCTAAATGCCTTACACCTCCACCGGGATCACTCAAGGAAACACTGTGAACTCATCCCGGTTAAATGTCAGGGATATGGAGCAGAAGGGATTGAAAGTGGGCAAACGTGAGCACTGCAGATGCTGGAAACCAGAGGTTATATTAGAGTGGTGCTGGAAAAGCACACCAGGTCAGGCAGCATCCGAGGAATGGAAGTGGGTCAATGGAATAAAGGTACAGGGTGACCTTGATCTAACTGAATGATAGAACAGCTTTGAGAGGTGTATGATGCTGCCTTGCTCCAATGCTGATACCATCCTAAAACTGGTGTTAGGCTGAGCACTGACAGAGACTAACAGGCTGTAATTATTTCCCGTGACACAGAGAAAATTCTAGCCTTGCACAATTGATATTGGAAAAATGGGGTCCTGGTTTAACAGCTGAAGATCAGCATTTTGGACTGTAATCTGGGTTCTGTTCAGATTAAGATTGGAATGTGTAGTCTCTGACTCACAGCACTGCCACATCAGTCAAACTGACTTTTAATGACATTTATATTACCGATAAATTGTTTGCAATCTGCATATGAACTGGGAACCAGAATCAAGCTAATTGCCCATTCATTGTTCCAAATCTACAGCAGTTGATCAGTATGAGCATCGTGTTGTTTGCCAGTAAATAGTTTCCACCCACAACGTTTACAAGCTTGTTTCTTTGAAAGAAGAGGCAGGAGCTCGCTGGGGCAGGTTGATGGAATGTGAATTAGGAAATCTTAGAACCCCTACAATGGGGAATCAGGCCATTCAGCCCATCAAGACCCACTGACCCTCTAAATAGCATCCCACTCAGGGCTCATTCTCCTGCCCCATGGCCAATCCACCCTCACCTGCACATCTTTGGATTGTGGGAGGAAACTGGAACACCCGGAGGAAACCCACGCAGACTCGGGGAGAATGTGCAAACTCCACACAGTCAGTCGCCCAAGGCTGAAATCAAAGCCGGGTGCCTGGCGCTGTGAGGCAGCAGTGTTAACCACTAACCCACTGTCAGAGAGTTTATGGTTTTTGGAGTGTTCTCGTGACTGTTTGCAACTCTGGTAAGTAACCATTTTTGCGGTAAAATTATCAATTTTTTCAAGTGACAGTAATAGATGTTTTCATTATTGATAAACTGAAAACTGAATCACGAGGATTGGATGGCTCCAGGTGTGTGACTGGATTATGGCAAAGTCTCGCTTGACAAAGTCTATGGATGGAAAAGTGAGAACAGTCTCTCACTCCTGAGGCCACAGGAGGTATGAAGGTGAATTCTCATCTCAATGGCACGTGGAGATTGGGAAATGCAAAACTGTATTCGGAGGAATTGGACGGAGTGGGCATTAAAATGGATACACTGACCCATCAGGCTGTGCTTGGACCCTGTTTGAGCTCCAGGCAGTAAGCCATTCCTCAGGGTGGGGACTGGAGATGATTGCCTAAAGATTCAAAATATTCCTCGCTCTGTTCAATCACACTATGATGTTTGACGGGTATGATCTGCCTCCAAAACAAAACTTATCACCGTACCTAGGTATATGTGACAATAATAATTTAAATCAAATCAAATATTTAATGAATCTCTGAGGCAATTGCAGTGCATTACTGAAAGGATCTATTTATACACTCCGATCGACCCTTACATGGCATGGGGAAGCAATAGCTGAGTGATGTTATCACTGGGTCCTTATTGTAGAGACCCAGCTAATGCTCTGGGGACCCACGTTTGAATCCCACTGCAGTAGGTGGTGGAATTTGAATTCACTTTTTAAAAATCTGGAGTCTAATGATGACCATGAATCTGTTGCTGATTGTTGGGAAATCCCATCTGGGTCACTAATGTCCTTTAGGGAAGGAAATTGCCATCCTTACCTGGCCTGGACTACATGTGACTCCAGACCCACAGCAATTTGGCTGATTTCTAACAGCCCTCTGGGCAATTAGGGATGGGCAATAAATGCTGGCCCAGCCAGCGACACCCTCATTCTGTGAATGAATGAATTAAAAAGCAGCAGGAATGGTGACTCTAGAATAGTGAGGAGAGCCATGTCAGTGAAGGAATGGGCTGCGTTTTTCAGCCCTCATGAGGACTGCTGCCGTAAGCATCCAAAGGACCAAGGAGGTGGGAGTCAGTCAGCTGCCTCTCTACATCCCTTTCAGATGGATGGTTATTCAGAGAAAGAGGCCAGACTCCCCACGGCAACTCCTGGTCAGGAATCCTGGAGTTCAAAACCCTGGTCCCTTTTGAGTTTAGACAGAAGAAGAGAGGCATTTTGGAAGGTGGGCTGAGCCATCAGAAATGCCCAGGACAACTGGACAAAAGGAGTCAGAGCAGCGAAGATCTTCTCTTTGGAACGTTAAACTCTAAAGCAAGTTCAGAGAAGCATTCATTACCACTGTTGTTCTCATGGTTTGGATGGTTGCAGATTCAACAGCGAAATCAAAATTGGCACAAGTAAACAAAGCACTCGATACTAAAGTGGAAAACAGTTTCTGAAATACATTTATATAGCACCTTTCCTAACCTCAGGACACCCCAAAGTACTTTGCAACCAATGAACTACATCTGACATGTTTTCACTGCTGAATGTAAGAAACGTGGCAGCCAATTTGTACACAGTAGGATCCCACAAGTGGAACCGAGATAATGACAAGGTGATCTACTCTAAGATAAAAAAAAAGAAAATATTTAAAACCCCCCACAAGTCTGGCAGTACCGATGGAGAGAGAGTTAATTTTCACATTTAACATGACTTCTCACTATTCCGAACTGGGATTGTGGTGAAAGCAGATTCAGTAGGAATTTTCCAAAAGTCATTAGATAAATATTTGAAGGGGAGAAAATGGCAAGGCAGTGGGAAAACAGGGGTGGTATTAACTGGGTTGTGTGTTCAGGCACAGCACAGATATGATGGGCTAAATGGTCTTCTTGCGTCTATAATTCTATGATTACTCAGGGTTATTGATAATACTCCTGGAATTCTTCCATTCCATCCTTGTAAACATTTCTAATGACCAATGTGTTTTCTTCATTTATTTATTCATTGGCAAGATGTGGGCAATGCCAGTATTTATTGCCCATCCCTAGTTGCTCAGGAGAAGGTGGTGAGCTGCCTTCTTGAACAGCTGCAGTCCATCAGCTTTAGTTAGCGAGGGAGTTCGAGGATTTTCACCCAACAACACTGAAGAAGGAGCAATACTTTTCCAACTCAGGATGGTGAGTGTCTTGGAGGGGAACTTTTAGGGAGTGGTGTTCCCATGTATCTGCTGCCCTTTTGTTCCAGATGGAAGTGGTTCTGTTACTAGTGGTGTACTGCAAAGATCTGTTCTGGGGCCATTGCTGTTTGTCATTTTATAAAGGACCCAGATGAGGGTGTAGAAGGAAGGATTAGTAAATGTGTGGATGACACTAAGGTCAGTAGAGTTGTAGATAGTGTTGAAGGATGTTGTAGGTTACAGAGGGACATAGGTAAGCTGCAGAGCTGGACTGAGAGCTGGTAAGTGGAGTTTAATGCAGAAAAGTGCGAAGTGATTCACTTTGGAAGGAGTAACAGGAATGCAGAGTACCGGGCTAATGGTAAGATTCTTGGTAGTGTAGATGAGCAGAGAGATCTCCGTATCCAGGTACATAGATCCCTGAAAGTTGCCTCCCAGGTTGGTAGGGTTGTTAAGAAGGTATATGGTGTGTTAGCTTTTATTGGTAGAGGGATTGAATTTCAGAACCATGAGGTCATGCTGCAGCTGTACAAAACTCTGGTGCGGCTGCACTTGGAGTATTGCGTACAGTTCTGGTCACTGCATTACAGGAAGGATGTGGAAGCTTTGGAAAGGATTCAGAGGAGATTTACTAGGATGTTGCCTGGTATGGAGGGAAGGTCTTACGGGGAAAGGCTAAGGGACTTGAGGCTGCTTTCATTAGAGAGAAAAAGGTTGTGAGATAACTTAATTGAGACATATAAGATATTCAGAGGGTTAGATAGGGTGGCTAGTGAGAGCCTTTTTCCTCAGATGGTGATGGCTAGCTTGAGCGGATATAGCTTTAAACTGAGGTGTGATAGATATAGGACAGATGTCAGAGTTTCTTTACTCAGAGAATAGTAGGAGCATGAACACCCTGCCTGCATCAGTAGTAGGTTCACCAACTTGAAGGGTATTTAAATGGTCATTGGATAAACATATGGATGACAATGGAATAGTGTAGGATAGATGGGCTTCAGATTGGTTTCACAGGTTGGCGCAACATCAAGAGCTGAAGGGCCTCTACCGCGCTGTGATGTTCTATGTTTTATGGGTGTGGATTTGGGAGGTGCTGTCTAAGGAGCCTTGGTGAGTTGTTGCAGTGTATCTTGTACACACCATGCGTCACTGAGTTAGCAGATTCTTGGGCAATGTTACATGTACAGATAGCCCTGGGCAAGAATGGAAAGATCTCACTTGGAGTTACTGAATGTGTTGCTGAAGGGAGTAGATTCTTGGTGGGGAGGGTGAGTGTACAGAGTTCAGATCAGGGCAGGATGACTCTTGGCATTCCAGACATTCACAAATTGGTAATCATTTGTGTTACATCAGAGAGCTGCTTGTTCATCGGAAATGTCACTCCACAATCATGAAGAGAGTGGAAAATAATCCTGTGCATATAACAGGAAGACTCTGACAAGAATCTTGTGCATTAATCAACACTTTCTATTTCAAGACAAGAAAAGCTTTCCACTGTGTGACAGGACTTTGATACTTAAATTACATTAATACATGAATTCCTAATAAAAAAAGATTCAATCTGACTGCAAAATGAGGCGGTACAAATCTGTGTTCAACACAGATATTATTACAAAGCAATTGAAGGGTAGAGGTCACCGTGTACCAACTCTTTTCTTCCTCCAGTGTCCTTTCTTGAAGACACTGACTCTGTGGAGTAATTTCCAGAGTGTAGCTCATTTACTGGTAAATTGTCCATGTGACTCATGTGATTGGGTCTGTACCAGTGACCCATTGCTTCAGGGTTTCTGGGGGAGCCAATGCCTCTGTGGCATTATCGCCATAGACTGAGGGAATGCCCTGAAGGACCCAGGCTCAAATTCCACTGCAGCAGAAGGTGGAATTTCAATTCAATGGAGTCTAATGATGACCATGAATCTGTGGCTGATTGTTGGGAAACCCCATCTGGTTCACTAATGTCCTATAGGGAAGGAAATTACCATCCTTACCTGGTCTGACCTACATGTGACTCCAGATCCACAGCGGTGTGGATGACTCTTAACTGCCCTCTGGGCAATAATCGCTGGTCTAGCCAGTGACGCACACATCCTGTGAGTGAATTAAAAAAAACCTCCCAGCCCTTTACCATCCTATGTGCAGTTCCCAGCTGTTCCCATTTGGATCATATTAACATGACAGGAACCTAAAAAAAATTAAGTCACGAATATTAAGAGCTTTTTTTTTATTGTGGAGATAAAAGGTGCTGCACTTTATGGCTTGAAATGATTATTTTAACAAAAACCATCATCGTACTCTAAATAAATGTGTTTGAGTGGAATAGCTACACTGTAGTTATAAATAATGCTTTGATTTGAGAAGTAGGTTTTATGGCTGTGATCGTTATTGTTTGTAATGTAACTGTGATGATAAATTATGCTGAGTGTGCTATTAAAGGCTAAGTTCTATCAGGAGAATCAATAGCTGAAAAGAGATTAGTCTTAATTTTAGGATCTTAAGTTACCTTTTATCTTAATGACTAGCAAAATTACAGTTACAAAATGATAATTCAGAACAAGTTCTATTTTAATGCTGTTTTTTTTCCTACTGATATAGGCACAGCTTAGAGGGGAAGGTGCATCAAGTGATTTTATTGATTTCCTCTTCTCTCCATATACAGGTGATTTTAATATTCTTCCTTTATTCCTTTTCCCTTTGTTTCTTTTGGAAATAGTATGTTCCTCCACCTGTCCTCCCCCACTCCTCCCCTGAGCCCTTTGTTTGTGACATACAATGTTTAAATGGCCCAATGAGAGGAGGGATATTATCCGGCTAGAGACGGTTCAGAGCAGATTTACAAGGATGTTGCCAAGTATGGAAGCTTTGAGTTATAAAGAAAGGTTGATAAACTGGGACTTTTTCACTAGGGTGTAGGAGGTTGAGAGGTTTATAAAATCACAAGGGGTACAGATATAATTAATGGGTAGTTGTCTTTTCCCAAGGATGGGGAACTTTAAGACTAGGAGGTACATTTTTAAAGTGAAAGGAGACAGATTTAAAAAAGAGGTGTGGCGCAAACATTTTACACAGAGGGTGGTTCACGTGTGAAATGAACTTCCTGAGGAAGAAGGGGATGTGGGTACAATTACAACATTTAAAAGATGTTGGATAACTACATGACCAGGAAAGGTTTAGAAGGATATGGGCCAGGAGCAGGTAGGTGGGACTAGTTTAGTTTAGGATAGTGTTTGGCGTGCACTGGTTGGGCTGAAGGGACTTTTTCCATGCTGTGTGACTCTATGACTCTATGACAATTCTGTTTAAAACAAAAGTACAGTGTATTTATAGATTAAACGGGGGAATGATTTTCACAACACATTCTTACACACAGACACAAAGAATAAAGAAGGAAGGGAAAGAATCTACAATTCGGAGTAGTTCAAAACTCAAATAGTATGAACATTGCAGTTGTATAAGACTCTGGTGCGGCCGCATCTGGAATATTGTGTGCAGTTTTGGTCGCCATACTATAGGAAGGATGTGGAGGCACTGGAACGGGTGCAGAGGAGGTTTACCAGGATGTTGCCTGGTATGGAAGGAAGATCGTATGAGGAAAGACTGAGACACTTGGGGTTGTTTTCATTAGAGAAAAGAAGGTTTAGGGGTGACTTGATTGAGGTGTACAAGATGATTAGGGGGTTAGATAGGGTTGACAGTGTGAACCTTTTCCCGCGTATGGAGTCGGGTATTACAAGGGGGCATAGCTTTAAATTAAGCGGGGGTAGATATAGGACTGAAGTTAGGGGTAGGTTCTTCACTCAGCGAGTCGTAAGTTCATGGAATGCCCTGCCAGTAGCATTGGTGGACTCTCCCTCTTTATGGGCATTTAAGCGGGCATTGGATAGGTATATGGAGGATAGTGGGTTAGTATAGGTTAGGTGGGCTTGGATCGGCGCAACATCGAGGGCCAAAGGGCCTGTACTGCACTGTATTCTTCTATCTATCTATTAAAGACACGATTGGTTAGCTAAATCTAGAAAGTTAGTGACTAAGAAAGTTCTTACAGTTGTATTCTCTGACAGAATCCCATTTGTAGAAGCTCAGGTGCAAGTGGATACAGTCAAAACTATACAATAGGATTCTTGTAGGCTGGAAATTTGTTCATTTCTCAGATAAGTGCAAGATTCTTCCCAGAAATCATGTTTTGAGATTAGTTGAGATTATCCACAGGCTTTATTTGATCCTAAAGTAATGCTTGTTGTTCTCTGCCTTGATACTCAAAGTAGATTTAGCAGTGCATAATTAATTATTCAAAAAACAGAAGTTTAATTCCTATGACAACATGCCTGAATCTGTCAGTTTCAACCTAACAAAGTAGTTTCGATGTCTCTGGTAACGTGTTGTAGGAGATTACTGAGGCTGTTAGCGCCACTTCAGGCATAACCAGGTTCATTGCCTTTTCTTTTGTTATCTGTTCAGGTGCAGTGATGGGACCCGTGTGCCCATATTATTTCACTGTCATTGCAGTCCACTTTCAATTTTGCATGTGAACTTCCCCCAATGCGATGAATTGTAAATGGGGAGTTTCTGGAAACTTCTACACCCTAACCATCTTGTACGTGTTGTGGTCACTAACAACCATTTTAAGTCGAAATTGAGAAAAAATATAGTTTTTGAAACCAATTTAGGACCTTACTTCATGCATTGTGGGCATAGCAATGCATACATTTAGTGTCATGGAGATGTACAGTATGGAAACAGACTCTTTGGTCCAACTCATCCATGCCAACCAAATATCCTAAATTAATCTAGTCCCATTTGCCAGTATTGGGCCCATATCTCTCTAAACCTTTCCTAATCATGTACCCATCTAGATGCCTTTTGAATATTTTAATGTAGCAGCCTCCAACACCTCCTTTGACAGCTCATTCCATACTTGCACCACCCTCTGCATGAGAAAGTTGACTCTTTTTTGACATATGGATTTTATTTATCCTATGTCCAAATATGCTTTCCAACAGAAACAAAAACAGAAATTGCTGGAAAAGCTCTGCAGGTCTGGCAGCATCTGTGGAGAGAGATCAGAGTTCACAACCCAAACATTACTGAGCTTTTCCAGCAATTTCTGTTTTTGTTTCTGATTTCCAGCATCCGCAGTTATTTCTGTTTTGCTTTCCAACAGAGATACTTACGAATTTTAGAAATACTGACGTTTTCGTCCAATGCCACCTGGTTTTTATTTTAAGCAATTTTTAAAAATTATGACTCATTAAAAATCCTTGCTGACAATGTTGGTGCAGACTGAGTATTGGGATGCGAACCCCTATTGGCTCTCTACTTGAGCCAGTGCTGCCTCTCCAGGTCGATAAGCATTTATTTTCTGTGTACTGTAGGAAATTGAAGGCTCAATCCCTTGTCCCTGCCTCACATTCAGTGTCTAAACAAGAGACCTGACCTTTCACATCAACTCTGTCGTGTCACTGAGTAATGGCTGGAATTAATGTTGCAACATGTTTAATCAGAGAGCGATGGCCCTCTGGCTAATTAAAATACTTACCTACTCTCAGTGCTGCAATTAGCACACTGTCCCTCGCCTGCTCTAAACATACAGCGGAGTGTTCATTGCAGTTATATTCTTTAAATGCATCAGTCCAACAGGAACTTCTGCCCTGGAGGTAGCCAGTCAGTTCAATGGATACCAGTAACCCAGCTTCTAATGCATTCACAGTTTAAACCAAGAGCATGTTATTTAGAATGACACTGATTTTGAATGGACCAATCTTTCTCAAATGTTTGGGCTATTGCTCCAATCTTCAGACAGCTTAGACTGAGTCATTATGGACCACCCTTTAAGGATGAAAGTGATTAAATAATTGTGGATTAAAAGTCTCATTTATCATTTTTAACTAGACTACTCTCTTCTCTGGTTTTTGGGAGGGATTTGTTTCCTCTGAAGCAGGAAGCAATGACTCTTACTGGAAGTGACTCCAGGTTGAACACACACTCCTTACTCTGGGACTGGTCTCAGTTTGGAAATAACAGACCTATTGTAGAATGACTCCACACTGTGAACACATAGGGAAGGGATAGGGTGGGGGAGATCATTTCAACCTTCAAGCCTGTTCTGCAATTAAATTAGATCATGGATGATCTGCATTTCAGATCCATTGCTCCATCTTGGTTCCACAAACATCGTGGGCATCTGGTCTGGTCTGGTCTGTATGGAGGAAAGCTCAGATTCTACCATGTTGATCTCCAATAACTATGGCTTTTCCCAATTATTTCAATGTTCCTTTGCATGTCCCACCATTCACAGTGCCAACTACATTAGTGTAGTCAGGAGACCTGGATCTCTGAGCCTCTGTTCCATCAACGAGCTGATACCTCTGGACTATTAGCCTCACCCTTTGACTCCTGTCTCCTGATACCAGCCATGATTGAATGGTGGAATAGACTAAAAGTGCTGAATGGCCTAATTCTGCTCCTATATCTTATGGTCTTAATGCCTTGTCCATTGGAGAGTGAAGCAAGATATAGAGTCATAGAGTCGTGCAGCTATACACCATGGAAGCAGATCTCTCGGCCCAACTCGTCCATGCTGACCAGCTATCCCAAATTAATCTTGTCTCATTTGACAGCACCTGGCCCATATCCCTCCAAACCCTTCCTATTCATATACCTATCTAGATGCCTTTTAAATGTTGTAATTGTACCAGCCTCCACCACTTCATTTGGCAGCTCATTCCATACACGTACCAGCCTCTGTGTGAAAATGTTGCTCCTTAGGTCGCTTTTAAATCTTTCCTCTCTCACCCTAAACCTATTCCCTCTAGTTTCAGACTCCTCTACCCTGAGGAAAGCACTTTGACTGTTTATCCTATCCAAGCCCCCTCATGATTTTATAAACCTCTATAAGGTCACCCCTCAGCCTCCGATGCTCCAGGGAAAACAGCCCCAGACTGTTCAGCCTCTCCCTGTAGCTCAAATCCTCCAAACCTGGCAACATCCTTGTAAATTGTTTCTTCACCCTTTCAAGGTTCACAACATCCTTCCTATAGCAGGGAGAACAGAATTGCATGCAGCATTCCAAAAGTAGACTAATCAACGTCCTGTCCAGCCACAACATGGGGCATGCTGAATGAAAGTACACCTGACCTCTACCCTAACTCCATCCAGGCCACCAACCTGTATATATTCTGCAATACCCAGCGACCAGCTATTTCAGTTTTGAAATGATGAATTAAGCTTTTGAGGTCACACTTCTCCCATCTATCATGTAAAGATCTATTCCCTAAATACCTCTCCAGACCAGGCTTTGATGTTAAGTATCAATTCATCAATCAATTCCTTTTGAAATCCTAAAATCTTAAACAAAACACCATCTAATCTCCTTTACTCCAGGGAATATGAAGCTAAATGTATACGATCACTCCTCATTAGCGATCCAGGTCCAGTCAGACAAACAGACGGAGGGGGGGTGTAAGTGGGGAACATGCCTCAAGCCTCTGAACCCAGAGACACAAGTTCAACTTCAGCAGCCTGACCCCTTACACTTGCTTCTGCCTCTGGATGCACAATGTCTGAGGACAGTTAAAAGATGAAGCCAACACTGTACCTGGCAAAAACTAAATGGAATTGTGAGCTAATTTAAAATGATGTTAAGCTTTGTGATGTATGACACTTCAGCTTGTTCTGAACTTAGTTGGAACCGATTTGTTTTTCAACTTGGAACTCCTACAAGTGTGGAAGCAGGCCAATCAGCCCATCGAGTCCACACTGACCCTCCAAAGAACATCCTATCCAGACACAATCCCCCTACCCTGTATTTCCCATGGCTAATCCACTTAATCTAAGTGAAAGTGAAGACTGCAGATTAAAGTCAAGAGTCATCATGAAGGGCTTTTGCCCAAGATGTCAATTTTCCTGCTCCTCAGATGCTGCCTGACCTGCTGTGCTTTTCCAGCAACATACTCTTAACCCATCTAACCTGCACATCCCTGGACACTATGGGCAATTTATCATGACCAATCCATCCTAACATGCACATCTTTGGATTGTGGGAGGAAACCCACGCAGACACAGGGAGAATGTGCAAACTCTACACATCAGTTGCCCAAGGGTGGAATTGAACCTGGGAGCCTGGTGCTGTGAGGCAGTAGTACTAACCACTGAGCCACTGTGCCATCCTCTTGTACTAATTGCTCTCACTGATATTTAATGTACTGTCACAGAGTGAGTGTGGTGGTCTATTGCTGCCACGCAGTGCTTTGAGGAGCTGCTGGCTTGGCTGTTTTTCTGTAGTAAGTTGCAAACATGATCCTTGGAGGCGTGCAGCAGCTGATCTCCAGCAAGGCAGGAATGTGTTCGATCAGCAACAAACAAAGCTGCAAGCATTGGCTTGAAGCCTGGTGAATGTGCTCTCTCCCTTTGTACATGTTGAGAAGTGTAAGTCACTCAGTCCCAGAGCTGGCTCCTGGTCTGTGATAGTCTCAGCTCAGCGGAGCGCAGGTCATGGCGATCGCCTGCTTTCATCAGTTACCAATCATCTACCGGCAGGGAAGACAAAAACGAGCCTGGGATGGGGACAGGATCTGCCAGAGTGGCCACAGTCACCACCCAGACTTGTGCATAAAAGCATCTAGCCCTTAGTTGAGCCATGAGTACAGCTTTTGTTGGTTGTTTAGCTCAGTTGGCTGGATGGCTGGCTTTTATTGCAGCATGACGCCAATAGTGTGGGTTCAATTCCTGCACTGGCTGAAGTTATCGTGAATAACTCTCCTTCTCAATGTCCCCTCTTGCCTGAGGCATAGTGACCCTCAGGTTAAACCACCACCAGTCATCTCTCTGTGTCTCTCTCTGTGTAATGGGAGAGCAGCCCCATGCACCTCTGGGACTGTGGTGACTCGACAGGCCAGATTATGGTGGCCTTGAAAACTCTCCGGTGCAGATTCAGCCGAAAGTTACTGGACTCTGTTCTTTGAGAAAAGGGAGAAGATTTTTTTTTTCTCTGTCCTTGTGTGACCTTCGAATTCTCTGCCTCAGAAAGTGGACAGTGATGGGGTCTTTGTATATCGAAAAGGCAGGAGTAAGTAGATTTTTGTGAGACGGGGGCATCAAAGATAATTGGGTTTAGAAGGGAATGTCGAAATTCGACACAAACAGAGCAGAACTAATGAAATGGTGGAGCACAGTCAAGGGGTCAGATGGTGCATCCCTGCTGTTAATTTGTACGCTCATGTGGCTGCATTCAGACTAGCTACTGAGGAGAGAGCACATACATTTGGGAGATCAGGTAGCATTTTGATTAAGATTTTAAGGCATTTGAAAGGAATTGATGGGTTAACACAGAACCTTAACATCAAAGCCTAGCTCAGAAACAATTTGGGGAATCGATCTTTCCATGACTATTGGTATAAGTGTCACTGAAATAACCCCACACAGGCCGATATCCTGTCACCAAGTCCCCCTTTACTTACACATGGAGAGTCCTTGCATACACTGGTCCAGCTCCCTCAGACCCAGTTCTCAGAGTGAGCAGAACCCCTGACCCTTCTGCTTATATCTGTCAGCCGGCGCTCCCCGATTGGACCAAATTAACAGACCAAATCATATTTTATGAGGTTACCCGGCTGATGTTGTTACAATTACCATAGTGACTGCAAGATCTCAGGTCGTTATTTCAAAGCTGTGGTCATGCAAGTTTTGATGGTCAAAGGGTATTACAGAATGTGGTGGCAGGTGGATGGAGTTGGGGTGAGGTTCAGCTGTAATCTCATTCACTGCAACAAGCTCTAAAGGGGCTGAATGGCCTGGTCCTGTTCAGTGTTGACGCTTTGTTTTGATTTTGGAAGGATGCCAAAGTCCACTTAAGAAAACAGCAGAGAATGAACTTGAATTTCTATCAGGCTGATCCCCTAACGAAAACGTGGGGTCGATAAGTCTGACCAGACTGTTCATGTGACCTGGTCAATTTACACACTAAGGTGAAACCAAACAGGAAACTACTATCAATCAGAAAGCCCCCAGACAGCAAACAAGCCTCTGCTTTCCAGCACACCATCACCAGGCAGAGTCGAAGGTAGAACAGCTGGAATGCCTGAACGTTGGGTGCAGGAGGTGCTGCAGATGGACACTGAATCAATATTCTGCTCCATTCTCCTGTCTGCAGTGCAGAGGATTACTTGGGGAAAACGTCTCACGTGAAATTAATTAGGTTGGGCTGAAGTACATTAGGGAGAAGATTGTGGTGGAAATGGGGGATGTGTGGGTCTTAAGACCTTAAAACCTAGAAGCAGAAGTAGGCCATTCAGCCCATCAAGTCTGCCATTCAATGAGATCATAGCTGATCTTCTAATCCTTAACTTCACCTTCCTGTCTTTCCTCTCAAACCCTTGATCCCCTTCCTAATGAAAACACGTCTCACCCAGCTTTGAATATACTTACCAACCCAGCTGTGACAGCCCTCTGCTGTAAAGAATTCCACAGGCTCCCTACCCTCTGAGAGAAGAAATTCCTCCACGTTGCCATCTTAAATGAGCAGCCCCTTATTCTGAGATTATGCCCTCTTGTACGTATCATCAAGTCTGAAGGCAATGCTGAAGGCATGAAACAAATCCTTCGCTTCAGTCCTGAAAGGAACAAGGGCAGGATCTATGGAAAGATCTGCAGCTGTTACTGGAAGGGAGAAACAAGATCTCTTGAGAAGAGTGAATGAAATCTGGCTGGAGCCAATGAGAAAGCAAAAACAAAAACAACAGGTAAAGACATGGGTCGCTATTGTCCACTGAGAAGTTGGCTTAAAAGCCTGAGTAGATTCTGGAAGACAGGTTATAATCTCCACCAGGTGTGGAAAAGAGGAAGGAAAACAAAATATGAATATGAATAAAAAACGAATGTGAAACAGTGTGAGATGTAAAAGGCAGAAAGAGTATTAGAGTCATAGAGATGTATAGCACAGAAACAGACCCTTCAGTCCAACCCGTCCATGTTCACCAGGTATCCCAACCCAATCTAAACCCACCTGCCAGCACCCGGCCCATATCCCTCCAAACCCTTCCTATTCGTATACCCATCCAAATGCCTTTTAAATGTTGCAATTGTACCAGCCTCCACCTCTTCCTCTGGCAGCTCATTCCATACCCATACCACCCTCTTAGGTCTCTTTTATATCTTTCCCCTCTCACCCTAAACTAATGCTCTCTAGTTCTGGACTCCCCCACCCCAGGGAAAAGACTTTGTCTATTTATCCTATCCATGCCCCTCATGATTTTGTAAACCTCTATAAGGTCACCCCTCAGCCGCCAACACTCCAGGGAAAACAGCCCCAGCCTATTCAACAACTCCCTATAGCTCAAATCCTCCAACCGTGGCAACACCTTTGGAAATATTTTCTGAACCCTTTCAAGTTTCACAGCATCTTTCTGATAGGAAGGAGACCAGAATTGGACACAATATTCCAACAGTGGCCTAACCAATGTCCTGTAAAGCCATAACATGACCTGGAAATCACAATGGGTCAGGCAGTATCTGTGGAGAGAGAGCAAGCTAATGTTTTGAGTCTAGTTGACTCTTCATCAGAGCTTGCTGTCTCCCTACAGATGCTGTTGACCCATTGTGATTTCCAGCATTTTTCGTTTTCAGTACAGTTTTCAGCATCTGCAGTAAATTGCTCCCACAAAGAACTTGGGGTGTTGACTGGAGGCACAATAGATTTGTGATAAAGCTGGTATTAATCTTGACAATATAATGTTTCCAGGACAATCCAGGAGCACAACAAATATTTGCATTGATATAGAAAACCAAAGCAAGATGGTCCCAAGCAAATCACACACAAAGGGTAAGTCAGCACTGGCAGACTCCCTTTCTGTAGAGGATTCCCTTCACTCTACAGCAACAACTATTGGGTTCATTGTCCAATGTGTGTCATACAGAGAGAGACAATTCATTGCTGGTATGAGCTATCTGTAAGGAGGGAACAAGGAAAAGCAGTGCTTTCATGGCTCCCAGTGCCCCTAGGGATGTTAACCAGAAGCTCTGTTATGCTATTGATTCCTGTCGGTATCTATCAAGCTCATTACTTAGGTGCTGTGGCTAGTCAGGGTGCCCTTAGGCTAAAAGAGGAATAAAGAATCAAACAGCATTTCAGCCTTTGGCTGATCCCAGTGTGTGCTGGTTCAGGATGGGATGAGCTCATTATTAATGTCTCTAGGAATAAATTGTTTCAATGTGTTTCCAAATGAGTGAGGGACCAGAGAGTGGTCAAAGCACTGGGAACTGATAGGACCACTGTCAGGGGAAGAGGGAGGAGACAGGATGAATTCATCGCTCTGCCCATTGAGAGTTGTACAATAAAACTATGATGGCACAATCACTCACATGTCCAATCCGGAACTGATGCTTTGAAAGCTTTTGTTAAAGAGAATATTTCTTGGTTTGAATCTGGTGATAATTCATGCACTGTTTGACAAAGGAATGTTAGACATGTCACCGTACATGTTTTCCCCTGTCACTGTTGAACTCTATTTCAGAACGTGTGAGTAAGTTTTACTGCTGTGCTCAGTCTGGTTTAACACTTCACTGGGCATGATAAAGGAACTGAAAGCTTCATAAACTATTGTGTGCTGGGTTTTTTTTAGTCAATAAACTGTTATTGTTGCAGAGACATAGGCCTCTGGATGCAGTGGTATATGAATCATCTTTTTAACGGTGGAAGACGTTTAATGTGCTCCTATAATAGTTTCAGCTCATCGGTATGAGTGATAAATTGGGTTCCCCTGTCTCTTCCTCAATAGTCCTGACAGATTTTATTGCGCTTGTAGGAAGCTACAGCTGTTGCAGGCATAACAGCAATGGCCCTATGCCCATACTCCAGTTTGATTTACAGGAAGGTTTGCTGCCTGGAACATAGTCAGTCCAACTTTCTGTCAAACAGTTTCAGGTGCACAGTCAAAGGTGGAAACAGCCAAGCTGAGGTCTTGTACAAACGTCACCTTATAGTCTCCAATCTTCTCCTTATCCTCCTGGAAGATCATCCTTAGAACCTACCCAATCATAGACTCATAGAGATGTACAGCACAGAAACAGACCCTTCGGTCCAACTCGTCCATGTTGACCAGATATCCTAAATTAATTTAGTCCCGTTTGCCAGCACTTGGCCCATACCCTCTAAACCCTTCCTATTCATATATCCATCCAAATGCCTTTTAAAGGTTGCAATTGTACCAGCCTCCACCACTTCCTCTGGCAGCTCATTCCATATACACACCACCCTCTGTGTGATAAAGTTGCTCCTCAGATCCCTTTTAAATCTCTTCCCTCTCACCCTAAATCTATGCCCTCTAGTTGTGGACTCCCCCACCCCAGGGAAAAGACCTTGTCTATTTTACCCTATCCATGCCCCTCATGATTCTATCAACCTCTAAAAGGTCACCCCTCAGCCTCTGACGCTCCAGGGAAAACTGCCCCAGCCTGTTCAGCCTCTCCCTGTAGCTCAAATCCTCCAACCCTGGCAACATCCTTGTGAATCTTTTCTGAACCCTTTCAAGTTTCACAACATCTTTCCAATAGGAGGGAGACCAGAACAGAACTCAATATTCCAAAAGTGGCCGAACCAATGTCCCATGCAGTCATTGCAAGACCTCCCAACTCCTGTACTCAATGCTCTGACCAGTAAAGACAATCATACCCAACATCATCCAAATATCCAGGGGCAACAGAAGTAGGCCATTCAGCCTCTCGAGTCTGTTCCATCATTCAATGACAGAAGTCACACAATGCTAGGTTTATTTGAAATCACAAGTTTTTGGAGCACAACTCCTTCATCAGGTAAAAACCACCTGATGAAGGGGCAGTGCTCTGAAAGCTTGTGATTTTAAATAAACCTATTGAACTATAACCTGGTGTTGTGTGACTTGTGACTTTGTCCACCCCAGTCCAACATGGGCACTTGCACATCATGGTTACCATTCAGTGAGATCATGGCTGATCTGTAACCTAACTCCATATAACTGCTTTTGGCCCATATCCCTTAATACCATTGCCAAAGACATGTGTATCTATCTTAGATGTTAAATTAACAACTGATCCAGCATCCACTGCCAATTATGGAAGAAGAGTTCCAAACCTCTCCCACCCTTTGTGTGTGGAAGTGCTTCCTACCATTTGGGGTGGCATGGTGGCTCAGTGGTTAGCACTACTGCCTCACAGCACCAGGGTCCCAGGTTCGATTCCAGCCTCTGGTGACTGTGGAGTTTGCATGTTTTCCCCGTGTCTGCGTGGGTTTCCTCCAGGTGCTCTGGTTTCCTCCCACAGTGCAAAGATGTGCAGGTCAGGTAAATTGGCCATGCTAAATTGCCCATAGTGTTAGGTGTATTGGTCAGGGGAATGGGTCTGGGTGGGTGAATCTTCGGAGGGTCAGTGTGGACTTGTTGGGCCAAAGGGCCTGTTTCCACACTGTAGGGAAATCTAATCTAATTTCTCCTGAACTCACTGGCCCTCACTCTCAGACTATGCCCCTAATTCTAGAATCCCCAACCAGTGTCTTTTCCTTTAGTGTCTTGAAGTGTCCTTCCTTGCACCGACCTATCTGATTATCATTTCATGATGAGAATTACACTAAAGGTAGAGAAAACACATAGGTTTCTATTGATCATGGAATGGTATTTACAAGAGTTTATATCTGAAGTCAGGTTTCAGAAGCTCAATTGTGATCATTCCATCAGTTATGATGTTAGTATTGCTTATGGGATGCATGCTCAAAATTAAATTGTGAGAATTATGGTTTACGGATTCTGTGCAGTTTATAAATCGATGGAAGAGTTTACTGATGTAGATTTGACAAAAATATATCCTTCTCCTTTCGGTTTCATGTCACTGAGATTTAAGCCAAAATTCTTTATTTTACTAAATACAAATGAGTGTTGCTGGAAGGGTAAATTATCTATACGAAGATGAGAACTGTTTCTTTTTGATAGCAAAACCATATTTAAAATGTTATGGATGTAGACTGGAAAAAGAAGTACAGTTTAAGAGACTTTGAGATGTTTCTAGAGAGAAAGGATTAAGAGGTTTAGTGAAGAAGTGTTGAGGATTTCAGATCTAAAGGAGAAGGAAGATTTGCATTTACATGAGTGTATCTGAAATAGCTTCACTGTGGAGGAAATAAATCTGTTCAAGTATCGAAAGCATAATATCTCATTCACAGGAGCCAATTAGTTGATCATAAGTTATCATACACGGCACTGTAACAATGGCTTGATCATCTGTGTTTGTGATTTTGATTGAGGGACAAATATTGGCCAAGATAGTAAGGACTATCTGCTGTTCCACTTACATTGGAGATAGTTCAAAGAAGGTCTATTGGATTAATTCCAGAGATGAGAGGCCTGTTTTATGAAGAGAAACTGAGCAGTTTAGGCCAATACTCTCTGGAGTTTGGAAAGATGAGAGGAGATTTTAACTGAAACATGTAAGATGCCAAAGACTCAGTTTTTAGCACTGCTGCCTCCCAGCGCCAGGGTCCCGGGTTCGATTCCACCCTTGGGCACCTGTCATAGAGTCATAGAGATGTACAGCATGGAAACAGACCATTCGGTCCAACCTGTCCATGCCGACCAGATATCCCAACCCAATCTAGTCCCACCTGCCAGCACCCGGCCCATATCCCTCCAAACCCTTCCTATTCATATACCCATCCAAATGCCTCTTAAATGTTGCAATTGTACCAGCCTCCACCATTTCCTCTGGCAGCTCATTCCATACATGTACCACCCTTAGGTCTCTTTTATATCTTTCCCCTCTCACCCTAAACCTATGCCCTCTAGTTCTGGACTCCTCCACCCCAAGGGATAGACTTTGTCTATTTACCCTATCCATGCCCCTCATAATTTTGTAAACCTCTATAAGGTCACCCTTCAGCCTCCGAAGCTCCAGAGAAAACAGCCCCAGCCTGTTCAGCCTCTCCATGTATCTCAGATCCTCCAACCCTGGCAACATCCTTGTAAATCTTTTCTGAACCCTTTCAAGTTTCACAACATCTTTCCGATAGGAAGGAAACCAGAATTGCACCCAATATTCCAACAGTGGCCTAACCAATGTCCTGTACAGCCGCAACATGACCTCCCAACTCCTGTACTCAATATTCTGACCAATAAATGAAAGCATACCAAACGCCTTCTTCATTATCCTATCTACCTGAGACTCCACTTTCAAGGAGCTATGAACCTGCACTCCAAGGTCTCTTTGTTCAGCAACACTCCCTAGGACCTTACATTAAGTGTACAAGCCCTGCTAAGATTTGCTTTCCCAAAATGCAGCACCTCGCATTTATCTGAATTAAACTCCATCTGCCACTTCTCAAACCATTGGTCCATCTGGTCCAGATCCTGTTGTAATCTGAGGTAACCCTCTTCGCTGTCCACTACACCTCCAATGTTGGTGTCATCTGCAAACTTACTAACTGTACCTCTTCTGCTCGCATCCAAATCATTTATGTAAATGACAAAAAGTAGAGGGCCCAGCACCGATCCTTGTGGCACTCCACTGGTCACAGGCCTCCAGTCTGAAAAACAACCCTCCACTACCACCCTCTGTCTTGTACCTTTGAGCCAGTTCTGTATCCAAATGACTAGTTCTCCCTTCTACGTGGAGTTTGCATATTCTTCCCTTGTTTGCGTAGATTTGCTCTGGTTTCCTCTTACAGTCCAAAAATGTGCAGGTTAGAGTGGATTGGCCATGGAAATGCAGGTTTACGGGGATAGGGTAGGGGGACTGAGTCTGGGTGAGGCGCCCTTCTGAGGGTCAGCGTGGACTTGATAGGCTGAATGGCCTGCTTCCCCACTGTAGGGATTCTATGATATAAAGAGAATTGAAAAAGATGTAGAGACGATGTTGCCCTTGTGGGGCACTCTGGAATGGGAGGTACTCGCTTTCGGATAAAGTGGGGCGGGGAGAGGGTGAGGGTGCAGATTTAAAGCAAAGATAAGGAGGGATTACTTCTCTTATAGGATCATGAATCTGTGAGATTCACTGCCCGAGTGTGCGGTGGGAGCTGGGACACTGAATATGTTTAAGAAGGAGATAGACAGATTTTTAATTAGTAACAGGTTAAAAAGTGCAGGTAAGTGGAGTTGAGGCTGAGATGAGATCAGCCATGGATCATATTAAATAGCGGAGTAAACTTGAGGGGCTGAATGGCCATTTCCAATGAGATTTTCTAACATCCCCAAGGGAGGACAGGTGGCACCCTTGACTGTACCACCTGGGTAGGTGATAGACTTCTGTACTCAAGCCCTGGAGTGGGACTTGAGAGTGTGGCGCTGGAAAAACACAGCAGGTGAGGCAGCATCTGAGGAGAGGAGAATCGACGTTTTGGGTATAAGCCCTTCATCAAGAATGAGGCTTGTGGGCTGGGGGGGGGGGGGGGGGTGAGGGGGGAGCAGGGCTAGAGATAAATGGGAGAGGGGTGGGGTTGGGGGGATGCAGCTGGGAAAGCGATAGGTGGGTGAAGGTGATAGGTCAGAGGGGGCAGTGATGGATGGGTCCGGAGGGCAGTGCCGAGTTGGAGGCTTGGGAACTGGGATAATGTGGGGGGAGGGGAAATGAGGAAGCTGTTGAAATCCACGTTGATCCCGTGCGGTTGCAGCGTCCCAAGGTGGAATATGAGGTGCTCCACCTGCAGGTGTTGGGTGGTAAAGGTTTGGCGATGGAGGAGGCCCTGGACCTGCGTGACCTTGACGGAGTGGGAGGCGGAGTTGAAGTGTTCAGCCACAGGACAGTGGGGTTGGTGGGTGCGGGTGTCCCAGAGATGTTCTCTGAAACGACTTGCCAGAAGGCGTCCTGTCTCCCCGATGTAGAGGAGTGGGACTGCATAGCCAAAACCTTCTGAAGGAGAGACAGAAGTGTTCCTGACAGAGCCACCATTCCCAGTCTCTCTGAGGGCTAACATTCTGCCTTCCCTTTCTGAGAGATCAGCATTTTTGAGCTTCGAGTATTTATATCGAGTATTTATATCGAGTATTTATATCGAGTATTCATATCGAGTATTCATATTGAGTATTCATATCGAGTATTTATATCAAGTATGTATATTGAGTATTTATGTCGAGTATTTATATTGAGTATTTATATCAGTTGCTGGAAAATCTGAGGCAGTGTCAGCTTTTTTGTCTTGTCACTGAGATAGCCCAGTTATGTTACAGTGGAATCTTTAAAATATAATTCCATGTTGCTAAACTTGTCAGCCTCTGTGAAATCAGAGTTCAACATTTTGCCCAGAGCTTGATTGCTTCTGAACAGTGCTGTGCTGTTCGAATGAATTTTGGCAAATGTGTTTCACTTCATTTCTTTTCAGTTAAATCGGGCTGGAAGGGGTGTGACTGCACCCGCTTTCTCACTGCTGGTCAGGTAGCGCAATCCTTTCATTCACAGCCTTCCTTTGAAAATGTTCCTGTCCTTCACTCTTAAGCCTTGGTTACTCTGCGATAAACAGTAACTTCTTTTTATTCACTGTTGGAGTGTGGGGGTCACTGACTGGGGCCCAGTATTTATTGCCAATCCCTAGTTGCCCCTTGAAAAGTTGGGGATGAGCTGCCTTCCTGAACCATGCAGTCCATGTGCTGTGGGTTGACCCACAATGCCCTTAGAGAGGGGGTTCCAGGATTTTGACCCAGCGACACTGAAGGAACGGTGATACATTTCCAAATCAGGATGGTGAGGGGCTTGCAGGGGGTGGTGTTCCCATGTATCTGCTGCCCTTGTCCTTCTAGATGGAAGTGGTCGTGGGTTTGGAAGGTGCTGTCTGAGGAGCCTTGGTGAGTTGCTGCAGTGCATCATGTCATGATTAAGATAGTAGGAGTAGTCTGAATCTTTTCCCAAGCCAATCAAATAAGAAATTAATAGATTAAATGTTTCTCAGTTTTTGAGCATGCCAGCCTGATGAGAATTCATGAAACTCAGCAAAGGGGACAAGTGCATGGCAGCTCTGTTACTTGTTTATTTATTTCTACTTGAGATTTCGGCATTAACCATTTATAACCCAATCCTTAATTGTCTCTGAGTTTAGAGACATTTCAGAGAGTGGTTAAGACTTGACAGATTACTATTGTTCTGGAGTGGTCTGTTGTCCAGAATTCCAGTTACAGAATTACACTGTGGCTTATCAATAAAAATGGCTTGCTATGGACAGAGCAAAGTGATCCCATAATCCAATGGATTAATTCAAACATTGGCCATGTTGGGCCTTATATGATGGTGTGCATTAAACATTGAAATGTTTTCATTTATAGGATGTCGGTAGTCGCTGGTTGGACCAGCATTTATTTCCAATCCCTCACTACCCTTCAGAAGGTGGTGATGAGCTACAGTCCCAAGTGCTGTCGTGCAATTGGAGACTCTATGTAATTCCTCCAAGTTTATACACTGGTTTAGTTGCTAAACTGGCTAATGAGCTCCACTATTAACTGGGATACAGGCTGAAAACCATTAACTGGATTCAAAACTCTCCGTACAGCATTGCAGCTCTGTTCTGAGGTAATGATCAAACACGAAAGCTTCCTGGGCAGGTCGTGCTCCCTGGGGTGTGGAGGGATATCTGTAGTGGCCTTTTTAATGGCCTTTCTTTCTGTTCTGATCACCTTTCTGTTGTATTCCTGTAACAAGCTGCAGTAAATGACAGCCATTTGGACGCAGAGTCAGTTGCTCCTGAGCAGGGAAGGTATTTCAATGGAAAGCAATGGGTGAAAAGTGTAACCTGCAAATTGATTATTTTCTTTCATTCTGGAAGGGTGAGGTTGCAGTGACCACTTCTGGTGATAGCTACTCTTCCATTTGCAGGTTCACAGAAACTCAGCTGTAATCCACTGGTGACATGATCTAGCCCTCAACAACGTGAAGCTTGGGGGCTAATCCCCTCGATATAACGCTCCTCGAAAACCTGGCAATTTTCATGTTCCTCAATCAAGAGGGAAGACAAGACGGGTCATTGTATGTGAACTTTCACAAGCTCAAGCTATTCCATAGGACTTGGTCAGTGATTAAAGTACTGCTTGATTGAGCTGCTTTTGCAAGGCTGGAAGCCAGTTTATACTGGCCAAGATCCCACAGACTGCAAGGGGTCAATGATATGTAAAAGTAAACTACTGTGTTAAATCTTTAATCTGGAATAAAAACAGAGAATGCTAGAGAACCTCAGCAACTCTAGCAGCAAACAATAACAGTAATACTCTAAGATTCTGGAGTAGATTTGAGTATATTTAAGATGGAGATAGATAGGCTCTTGATTGCCAAAGGAATCAAGCGTTAGAATCATAGAATCTCTACAGTGTGGAAACAGGCCCTTCAGCCCAACAAGTCCACACCGACCCTCTGAACAGTAACCTACCCAAACCCATTCCCCCATCCTATATTTACCAATGACTAATGCAGCTAACCTACACATCCCTGAACACAATGGACAATTTAGCAGCAGATTCGATGGGCTGAATGGCCTAATATCTGCTCCTATGTCTTATGGTTTTCTGACCAAGTGAGGAAAGGGGGTGATAGCTCTCACTACTGACCATCTCTGCCATGATCTGAGGGTGACTTGTGAAGCTGGTGTGTAAGAACTCTAAACATTCAGCTCCCTGCAGGAATGCAGTCTGGTCTCCTCTCACTTCCATCAGAAAAAAAACAATTGCCTCAGTTCTCCTGGGAACTGAAGGAGCTTTTCCTGTTGCTATGCAGTGATAAGGTCAAGAGGTCGTGAAGTTCTCTTCTCTCCCAGTGGAGCTGACTCTAATTCAGTTTGGAAGCAGAGCTGCAGGTCACAGACTTTCAGTTCATATGGGCCCTGATCTAATTCCAATCTGATATGAGCTAGTAACCCTTTCAGGGAAGGTACAGCCCTTCCCCTACAAGGAAGCACAGCAGAGTGGAGTACATGGAAATGTCAGGAGAAATGTTCAGACGTTTTCCCCTCCAGAGGAATATCCATTGAATCTCGATCTCCCTTGCTCCTGTCCAGCTATTCTGGCAGAGCTTGGGAAAAAAAAACGTCCCTAATCATTAACAAACAAATTTTCTTTTGCCAGTTACTTTTGAACATGTCTTTTTTAACAATGACACAGAGATCTACTCCTGGCGAGCTCTCCCACCAGTTTTGGGGAAGGTGTTGGAAGCCAATGTTTAGAGGTTCAAATTAACAAAGGAAGCTCGAGAGTTGCAAACTATTATCTCATCCAAAAGATGGGAATTCACACACAGAAAACCATTCCTAATCCATCCAGGACACAGACTTCCTGGAGGAGAGTATGGGTTAACTTGCAGTTGGGTGACTTGAGCAGGAATCCCTTAGCATCTTCAACCCAGTGTATAAACAATCTTCACCAATGGGTGAGTTGTCAAATTTCACACTTCACCCTTTCTACGGCACCCCGTATTTATGAGGATCTGGTACATCACTGTCCAATAGGAAGCCCCCATTTCAGTAATCAATGAGCAGGACAGGCCTTGAGCTGCCTCCTAGACTGAGGTCAGGATAATCCATGTTAATCAGGGATCCACTGACCGAGCAAGGCTATCAGTGAAGTCAGAGCTGGAAATGTGTTGCTGGAAAAGCGCAGCAGGTCAGGCAGCATCCAGGGAACAGGAGAATCGACGTTTCGGGCATAAGCCCTTCTTCAGGAATGGGGAAAGTTTGTCCAGCAGGCTAAGATAAAAGGTAGGGAGGAGGGACTTGGGGGAGGGGCATCGGAAATGTGATAGGTGGAAAGAGGTCAAGGTGAGGGTGATAGGTCAGACTGGGGTGGGGGCGGAGAGGTCGGGAAGAAGATCTCAGGTTAGGAAGGCGGTGCTGAATTTGATGGATTTGACTGAGACAGGGTGGGGGGAGGGGAAATGAGGAAACTGGTGAAATCCGAGTTCATCCCTTGTGGTTGGAGGGTTCCTAGGTGGAAGATGAGGCGCTCTTCCTCCAACCGTCGTTTTGTTGTGGTCTGACGATCTTGTTGGCAAAGCTGTCAGTGGGTCATGTTTACACACAGGAGAAAGTGAGGTCTGCAGATGCTGGAGATCAGAGCTGAAAATGTGTTGCTGGAAAAGCGCAGCAGGTCAGGCAGCATCCAGGGAACAGGAGAATCGACGTTTCGGGCATAAGCCCTTCTTCAGGAATGAGGAAAGTTTGTCCAGCAGGCTAAGATAAAAGGTAGGGAGGAGGGACTTGGGGAAGGGGTGTCGGAAATGTGATAGGTGGAAAGAGGCCAAGGTGAGGGTGATAGGTCAGACTGGGGTGGGGGCGGAGAGGTCAGGAAGAAGATTGCAGGTTAGGAAGGCGGTGCTGAATTTGATGGATTTGACTGAGACAAGGTGGGGGGAGGGGAAATGAGGAAACTGGTGAAATCCGAGTTCATCCCTTGTGGTTGGAGGGTTCCTAGGTGGAAGATGAGGCGCTCTTCCTCCAACCGTCGTTTTGTTGTGGTCTGACGATGGAGGAGTCCAAAGACCTGCATATCCTTGGTGGAGTGGGAGGGGGAATTGAAATGTTGAGCTACAGGGTGGTTGGGTTGGTTGGTCTGGGTGTCCCAGAGGTGTTCTCTGAAATGCTCCGCAAGTAGCCGGCCTGTCTCCCCAATATAGAGGAGGCCACATCGGGTGCAGAGGATGCAATAGATGATATGTGTGGAGGTGCAGGTGAATCTGTGGCGGATATGGAAATTTCCTTTGGGGCCTTGGAGGGAGGTGAGGGGGGAGGTGTGGGCACAAGTCATGCACCTCCTGCGGTTGCAGGGGAAGGTGCCGGGAGTGGAGGTTGGGTTGGTGGGGGGTGTGGATCTGACGAGGGAGCCACGGAGGGAGTGGTCTTTACGGAATGCTGATAGGGGAGGGGAGGGAAATATATCCTTGGTGGTGGGGTCCGTTTGGAGGTAGCGGAAATGACGGCGGATGATGCGCTGTACATGGAGATTTGTGGGGTGGTAGGTGAGGACCAGTGGGGTTCTGTCCTGGTGGCGGTTGGAGGGGCGGGGTTCAAGAGCGGAGGAGCGGGAAGTGGAAGAGATGCGGTGGAGGGCATCGTCGACCACGTCGGGGGGGAAATTGCGGTCCTTGAAGAAGGAGGCCATCTGGGTTGTGCGTTTTTGGAACTGGTCCTCCTGGGAGCAGATGCGGCGGAGTCGAAGGAATTGGGAGAATGGGATGGCGTTTTTACAGGGGGCAGGATGGGAGGAGGTGTAGTCCAGGTAGCTGTGGGAGTCGGTCGGTTTGTAGTAGATGTCCGTGTTGATTCGGTCGTCTGAGATGGAAATAGAAAGGTCGAGGAAGGGGAGGGAGGAATCTGAGACTGTCCAGGTGAATTTGAGGTCGGGGTGGAAGGTGTTGGTGAAGTGGATGAACTGTTCAACTTCCTCGTGGGAGCACGAGGTAGCGCCGATACAGTCATCAATGTAGCGGAGGAAAAGGTGGGGGGTGGGGCCAGTGTAACTGCGGAAGATGGATTGTTCCACATATCCTACGAAGAGGCAGGCATAGCTGGGGCCCATGCGGGTGCCCATGGCTACTCCTTTTGTTTGGAGGAAGTGGGAGGATTGGAAAGAGAAGTTGTTCAGGGTGAGGACCAGTTCAGTCAGTCGAAGGAGGGTGTCAGTGGAAGGGTACTGGTCGGTACGGCGGGAAAGAAAGAAGCGGAGGGCTTTGAGTCCTTCGTGATGGGGGATGGAGGTGTATCAGTGAAGTCATGTGAAGTCATCACAGATCAAATAATCATTCTTTGAATAAATCCTTGCTGAGATGGGTGATTTTATTGTCGAATGGATCCACTGGGCAGATGACATTGTGTCAAGAGTGTGGTGCTGGAAAAGCACATTCGGATGCTGCCTGGCCTGCTGTGCTTTTCCACTCTCTTAATTCTGATCTCCTGCATCTGCAGTCCCCACTTTCTCCTAGGTGACATTGTGTGTCTATTGGACACACCAGTTGATGAGAAATCTTCATGTTAACAGTTACAATGTAGAAACAGTAGGAGCCAATTAATAGCAGCAAGATCTCATAATCAGCAATGAAAGAAAAGACCATTTAACCTTTACCACTGTCTCCGTTAGGTTAAGGGTAAATATTCACTTTCTTACAATATCACAGGAATTTTTATAGCCATTCGAGGAATGAATGGGGAGTCATTCTCATACTACGCCAGACAGTGCAGAGTTCCTTTAGGATTGCACTGAACTTAAAAACAGAAACACGGTGAAACTAAAATGCTGCGCGGGGTAGACCATTTAGGACAGAGATGAGGAGAAACTTCTTCACCCAGAGAGTGGTGGCTGTGTGGAATGCTCTACCCCAGAGGGCAGTGGAGGCCCAGTCTCTGGATTCATTTAAGAAAGAGTTGGATAGAGCTCTCAAGGATAGTGGAATCAAGGGTTATGGAGATAAGGCAGGAACAGGATACTGATTAAGGATGATCAGCCATGATCATATTGAATGGCGGTGCAGGCTGGAAGGGCAGAATGGCCTACTCCTGCACCTATTGTCTATTGTCAAGGACTCTGATCGGTCTTGATGTTGTAAATGTGAAATCTACTAAAATGGCACTAAAAACAAAGGTGACCAAATGGGAAATGCAGATGTAAATGGAAGATGAATGGTTGGAGATTGAGGAAAGGCGATGGATGGATTAGATACCGGTCCCATGTCACTCTCTGAGCTCATTGTGGAACCGGTTCCCTGATCCACCAGCTCGCCCTTTGGCTGACTCCAACAGACAACAACACAGGGTCATAAAAGGGAGCAACACTGAGTGCTGCTGATGGCTATTCCAGTCTCACTCTCCTCATGGGCGGGTGGGTGGCTGGGAAAATTAAATCTGCTGCTGTCTCGATTTCCCCTGCTCCTGTCCAGCTATTCTGGCAGAGCTTAGGCAACAAAAAAAGGCCCTAATCTTTAACAAACAAATTCTCTTTTACCAGCTAATTTTTAACATTTTTTTTAATAATGACACAGAGATCTATTCCTGGTGAGCTCTGACTCCAGTTTGGGGAAGATCTCTGAATACATTGGAAAAGTACTGGCAGATTTTGCATGTTCCAACATTAATGATCTGGATAAACATAACCTGGATCACCACATCAATCTGAGGCTCCAGGAGCAGCCGTTGATCACAAGATTGGCCGGCAGTACACGGTAAGCTATACTTCTGTCTTTGGGCTCCTGTCTTTGAGAGCGCTCTTCCACTACCTGATTGGCTCGTCATTGATCAGTCCTGCCTAGGAGGAATCACATCATCACTATTGGTGCAAACAGAGGCCAGTGGAGCTCAAAGAAGATAGTACGGTTCTCTTACCAGGTCTCCTGGCAAAATCATGCCAATGCATCAACAAGGTTCTGCCTTATGATTGAAGTTGCTACAATTTGGCGGGGGGTGGGGTGGGGGCTGTTTTTTCGAGTGATTTCACGCAAATGGAGTAAGTTCAGGTAATACAAATCCTTTTCTGTCTCTGCTGAATTTTTCAGCCCCAGGCGAACAAGCAGCTAATGGTCTGTGTCAAGCACAAGGCCTGGGGATTAAACTCTCTGAATGTTTGGCCAGTTTTAATGTGCTTTCACCGTAACAGCAAAGACATTTCCAAAGTGGGCTCTGTAATCTGAAGTATTTGAGATGGCTCAGGGAATCCCTGATGGACTTGAACTGTCACCTCTCTTTGTTCATCCCGGAGATCGTACTCTGTGGTAGTCTGGAATATAAAACCCTTACAGAAAGTTTAGTTTAAATTATTACCTTTATTTACCAATGGCATCAATGTTACACTACAACATAGATACCCACAAGCCAGGCTTGAGCAGTGACACCAACTCTTACCCATAAGAGCTCTCTCAGGCTACTCCCCTTCTTGCTACAAACAAGCCACCTTTATACAGAAACTGGTATTAAAATTACAAAAACGCCACATGTCCTTAATCAGATAAGCCGCAATAAAATGGCAAAAGTTTGCAGAGGAAGAGAAACTCGCTGACAGGTCTGAGTATGTTGAACTAATTAAACTATTTGCACATCAAAGCTGGAAACTTTGATCCAGCCAGGCCTCAATTGGTCAATTGCTTCAGCTGCTACATCATAATGAGACACTATTCTGGAAAAGGTCGAGGTTACCTCGCTCAGCTAACATGCCCCATACATTGTCCTACAAAATGGCTTTTTCTTTTAAAATCATCTTAGATTCCCAGAATGCAAATTAAATTCATAGCATCCCCAGAGCTCCAGGGAACAACACACGAGCATTCAACCCATGACAAGCCACAAAGAATCAGACCACAAAGAGTTAACCTTTTCACCAGCTTCAGTCCTCTTTCTCTCTCTCTCTCTCTCTTTTGCAGTGTCCCTTGAAACATTTGGTCAGTGAATGTAATTTACAGAAGAATTTTTTTTTCTCTCTCATTCACACATGAACATCTTCCAACTTCCTTACTATGTCAGTCTCAGCCTTTGTGTTTTCCTAGCCTATAAGGGTAATGAGACATTCACCTTCCAGAGCAGTCAAGATGAGGGAACTGAACTTCATAAATTCAAATCTGTTCAGTGTGGTATACATGAAAATGTATTAGGATTGTTCTATTATGTGCATATTCCACTCAGCTGATTAAATTACAAGTTCTTTCCTATTGAGTATCAGTTTTGTTAAGAGTCTTTGATATAACATCAGAAATTTAGTTATCCAACATCCAACTGTGAAATATGCACAGCCTCCAGCTCCAGGGTGAGAAGGAAGTACTGCCACACATTCCACAAGTGAACAAATGTTATCACCTTATTCACACCGATCCATTCACACTCAGAACAGACGCCCCCAATTCTTCCGAACAAATTGCGCACCCTCCCAACTGTGGTCAAGTGCTTTCCCGCATCTCCTTAGCAAATCTGGGGTAGCACAGTGGCTCAGTGGTTAGCACTGCTGCCTCACAGTGCCAGGGACCTGAGTTCAATTCCTGCCTCGGGCAACTGTCTGAACGGAGTTTGCACATTCTCCCCGTGTCTGCGTGGGTTTCCTCTGGGTGCTCCGGTTTCCTCCCACAATCCACAGATGTGCAGGTCAGGTGAATTGACTGTGCTAAATTGCCCGTAGTGTTAGGTGTAGGGGAATGGGTCTGGGTAGGTTGCTCTTCGGAGGGTCGGTGTGGACTTGTTGGGTCGAAGGGCCTGTTTCCACACCGTAGGGAATCTAATCTGTAAGGCTACCAGCTTTCTCAGACCTGCTTAAAGAGAGGATGGGTGTCATTTTAAAAGTATTCAACTGGAACAAGATTAACAGTTAACTGGATTGATTAACGGGGGAATTGTAGTCTGGGTTTGGAAAGGCCGGTCACATTTAATTAACTTGATTGAGCTTTTGGATGAGGTAAGGCCGGAATAAACTGGATGAGTCCAATGATGTTGATGTGGTGTACAGCAACTTCCAAAAGCTATTTAGTACGGTGTCACACAACAGACTCTGACCAAAGTTTGAGCTTCTGGAATAACAGGGAAAGGGGGCAGGTGTTAGAAAAGGTGCAATGCAGATTGACAAGAATGATTCTGATAGTTAGAGACTTGAGGACATGGATAGATTAGAGAGTCTGGGATTGTTATTCTCAGAAAGGAGAAGTTTGGTAGGCAATTTGATTGGGGTGTTCAAAATCATGGAATCCCTACAGTGTGGAAAGAGGCCATTCAGACCATCAAGTCTACACACACCCTCCCACCCATTCCCTGTAACTCCACATCCTCCCTGGCCAATCTACCCTAACCTTCACGGCTTTGGACTGTGGGAGGAAACTGGAGCAAACCCCCTCAGACACAGGGAGGATGTACAAACTCCACACAGAGTCGCCTGAGGGTGGAATTGAACCCGGGTCCCTGGCGCTGTGAGGCAGCTGGGCAGACCACTGTGCCACCCCTCAAGTTCATGTTACCATTGATGGAGAGGTTAAAAACCAGAGAAGACTGATTTAGAATTAGAATTAGGTTTCATTGTCAGGTGTGCTCAAGAACGGGAGCACAGTGAAAAGTTTACAATGTCGCCGTTCACCGGGCCACTGTAGGTACAAGGCACTGAGCCACAAAATCTTTGGTAAAGTGTAGAAAAATAAGGAAATAAGTTATAAGTTCAACATTGCAGTTGTTTTCAGTATAAAGTAGTAAACAAGAAATAAATTCAGGAGTACTGAATCACAGTGGGGGCCTATAGTCACGCCCCTGGGATTGACCCCCCCACTTCACACTGGGATTGATCTCTCCCCCCCACACTGGGATCAATCTCTCCCTCCCACACTGGGATTGATCTCTCTCCCCCCACACTGGTATTGATCTCTCTCCCCCCCACACTGGGATCAATCTCTTTCCCCCCACACTGGGATCGATCTCTCTCCCTCCACTTCACACTGGGATTGATCTCTCTCCCCCCCACACTGGGATTGATCTCTCTCCCCCCCACACTGGGATTGATCTCTCTCCCCCCCACACTGGGATTGATCTCTCTCCCCCCACACTGGGATTGATCTCTCTCCCCCACACTGGGATCGATCTCTCTCCCCCCCACACTGGGATTGATCTCTCTCCCCCCACACTGGGATTGATCTCTCTCCCCCCCACACTGGGATCAATCTCTTTCCCCCCACACTGGGATCGATCTCTCTCCCTCCACTTCACACTGGGATTGATCTCTCTCCCCCCCACACTGGGATTGATCTCTCTCCCCCCCACACTGGGATTGATCTCTCTCCCCCCACACTGGGATTGATCTCTCTCCCCCACACTGGGATCGATCTCTCTCCCCCCCACACTGGGATTGATCTCTCTCCCCCCACACTGGGATTGATCTCTCTCCCCCCCACACTGGGATCGACCTCTCCCCCCCACACTGGGATTGACCTCTCCCCCCCACACTGGGATCGACCTCTCTCCCCCCACACTGGGATCGATCTCTCTCCCCCCCCACACTGGGATTGATCTCTCTCCCCCCCACACTGGAATTGATCTCTCTCCCCCCCACACTGGGATCGACCTCTACCCCCCACACTGGGATTGATCTCTCCCCCCCCACACTGGGATCGATCTCTCTCCCCCTCACACTGGTATTGATCTCTCTCCCCCCCACACTGGGATTGATCTCTCTCCCCCCCACACTGGGATTGATCTCTCTCCCCCCACACTGGGATTGATCTCTCTCCCCCCCACACTGGGATCGACCTCTCCCCCCCACACTGGGATTGACCTCTCCCCCCCACACTGGGATCGACCTCTCTCCCCCCACACTGGGATCGATCTCTCTCCCCCCCCACACTGGGATTGATCTCTCTCCCCCCCACACTGGAATTTATCTCTCTCCCCCCAACACTGGGATCGACCTCTACCCCCCACACTGGGATTGATCTCTCCCCCCCCACACTGGGATCGACCTCTCTCCCCCCACACTGGGATCGATCTCTCTCCCCCTCACACTGGGATTGATCTCTCTCCCCCCCACACTGGGATTGATCTCTCTCCCCCCCACACTGGGATTGATCTCTCCCCCCCCACACTGGGATTGATCTCTCTCCCCCCCACACTGGGATTGATCTCTCCCCCCCCACACTGGGATTGATCTCTCTCCCCCCCACACTGGGATTGATCTCTCCCCCCCACACTGGGATTGATCTCGCCCCCCCCACACTGGAATTGATCTCTCTCCCCCCCACACTGGGATTGATCTCTCCCCCCCCACACTGGGATCGACCTCTCTCCCCCCACACTGGGATCGATCTCTCTCCCCCCACACTGGGATCAATCTCTCTCCCCCCCACACTGGGATTGATCTCTCTCCCCCCCACACTGGGATTGATCTCTCTCTCCCCCCACACTGGGATTGATCTCTCTCCCCCCCACACTGGGATCGACCTCTCTCCCCCCCACACTGGGATTGATATCTCTCCCCCCCACACTGGGATCGATCTCTCTCCCCCCACACTGGGATTGATCTCTCCCCCCACACTGGGATTGATCTCTCTCCCCCACACTGGGATTGATCTCTCCCCCCCACACTGGGATTGATCTCTCTCCCCCCACACTGGGATTGATCTCTCTCCCCCACACACTGGGATTGATCTCTCCCCCACACTTGGATTGATCTCTCTCCCCCCCACACTGGGATTGATCTCTCTCCCCCCACACTGGGATTGATCTCTCTCTCCCCACACTGGGATTGATCTCTCTCCCCCCACACTGGGATTGATCTCTCTCTCCCCCCACACTGGGATTGATCTCTCTCCCCCCCACACTGGGATTGATCTCTCTCCCCCCACACTGGGATTGATCTCTCTTCCCCCACGCTGGTATTGATCTCTCTCCCCCCCACACTGGGATTGATCTCTCCCCCCCACACTGGGATTGATCTCTCTCCCCCCACACTGGGATTGATCTCTCCCCCCCACACTGGGATTGATCTCTCTCCCCCCACACTGGGATTGATCTCTCTCCCCCCCACACTGGGATTGATCTCTCTCCCCCCACACTGGGATTGATCTCTCTCCCCCCCACACTGGGATTGATCTCTCCCCCCACACACTGGGATTGATCTCTCCCCCCCACACTGGGATCGATCTCTCTCCCCCCCACACTGGGATTGATCTCTCTCCCCCCACACTGGGATTGATCTCTTCCCCCCCACACTGGGATCGATCTCTCTCCCCCCCACACTGGGATCGATCTCTCTCCCCCCCACACTGGGATCGATCTCTCCCCCCCCACACTGGGATTGATCTCTCTCCCCCCACACTGGGATTGATCTCTTCCCCCCCACACTGGGATCGATCTCTCCCCCCACACTGGGATTGATCTCTTCCCCCCCACACTGGGATTGATCTCTCTCCCCCCCACACTGGGATTGATCTCTCCCCCCCACACTGGGATCGATCTCTCTCCCCCCCACACTGGGATTGATCTCTCCCCCCCACACTGGGATCGATCTCTCTCCCCCCCACACTGGGATTGATCTCTCCCCCCCACACTGGGATCGATCTCTCCCCCCCACACTGGGATTGATCTCTTCCCCCCCACACTGGGATTGATCTCTCTCCCCCCCACACTGGGATTGATCTCTCCCCCCCACACTGGGATCGATCTCTCCCCCCCACACTGGGATTGATCTCTCTCCCCCCCACACTGGGATCGATCTCTCCCCCCCCACACTGGGATTGATCTCTCTCCCCCCACACTGGGATTGATCTCTTCCCCCCCACACTGGGATCGATCTCTCCCCCCACACTGGGATTGATCTCTTCCCCCCCACACTGGGATTGATCTCTCTCCCCCCCACACTGGGATTGATCTCTCCCCCCCACACTGGGATCGATCTCTCTCCCCCCCACACTGGGATTGATCTCTCCCCCCCACACTGGGATCGATCTCTCTCGCCCCACACTGGGATTGATCTCTCCCCCCCCACACTGGGATTGATCTCTCTCCCCCCCACACTGGGATTGATCTCTCTCCCCCCCCACACTGGGATTGATCTCTCCCCCCCCACACTGGGATTGATCTCTCTCCCCCCCACACTGGGATTGATCTCTCCCCCCCACACTGGGATTGATCTCTCTCCCCCCACACTGGGATTGATCTCTCCCCCCCACACTGGGATCGATCTCTCTCCCCACCACACCGGAATCGATCTCTCGATCCTTGTGCCTGTGTGCGGATGTCTTGGTGGTATCTCCCATCCTGGTTCATCATTCGTCTCCCCACCAGCTGGATCCCCTGCTCTGGAGCCACTCCAGGCCTACAGCTGCTGACCACCAGAGCCCCACCAATTGGCAAAGTGCCCACTCTGGCTCCCATTGCTACCCCTCAACTGAGCTGCTCCAGAAGGTAAGGAGAGCTAAAAAGAATATTAGTATTATGGGCCAGGCCTGACCCCCCCCCTCAAAACATTCTGAGAAGGTAACCCAGATCCTAATTTTTCTTGTTGTTTGAAGCAGGTGTAGAGTGGATATTTCAGGAGGGATGCAACTGGCCCAACCACTCAGTTTCAAACAAAACAGAATTTATTTATACATAATCAAACGAAAACCAGCTTTAGAATAACATAACTATTTGAAAACACAGTTGATTCTATCACAGCATAATGATGCTGGTCCAAATAAACACCCCTTTAACAAAAAAAAGGTAAAATCAAATACAGGCTCTTACAGGAGAGATTGCAGAAAGAGAGAGAGAGAGAGAGGAGAGAGAGAGAGAGAGGCTCAGCATGGAGCTATTTCTGTGGGCCCAGCAGCCTCTCTGGGTTCCCAGCTAAAACCTGACCAGTAGCTGCATGAACCAGCTCCTTAAACCCAAACCAAACCCTGAACTAGGAGAACTGACCACCCCCCTTTCATTGTACAAGTGCTTTAAAGAAAACATACTTAATGCATCTTCAAGTCAATAAACCCAGACATATCAGAACCTCTGACTTTATGATCCCTCTGCAAAAGTAAACAAGAGCAACATAATGGTGGCACGGTGGCTCAGTGATTAGCACTACTGCCTCATAGCGCCAGGGACCCAGGTTCGATTCCAGCCTCGGGCAACTGTCTGTGTGGAGTTTGTACATTCTTCCTGTGTCTGCATGGGTTTCATCCGGGTGCTCCGGTTTCCTCCCACAGTCAAAAGATGTGCAGGTCAGGTGAATTGGCCATGTTAAATGCCCATAGTGTTAGGTGCATTAGTCAGAGGGAAATGAGTCTGGGTGGGTTACTCTTCGGTGTGGGCCGAAGGGCCTGTTTCCACACTGTAGGGAATCGAATCTAATCTGCTGCGTCACAGCGCCATGGACCCGGGTTTGATTCCAGCCTCAGACGACTGTCTTTGCACATCCTCCCCGTGTCTGGGTGGGTTTCCTCCGGGTGCCCTGGTTTCCTCCCACAGTCCAAAGATGTGCAGGTTAGGGTGTATTGGCCATGGGAGATTGTCCATAGTGTTCCGGGATGTGTAGATTAGGGTGTATTGGCCATGGGAGATTGTCCATAGTGTTCCGGGATGTGCAGGTTAGGATGTATTGGCCATGGGAGATTGTCCATAGTGTTCCGGGATGTGTAGGTTAGGGTGTATTGGCCATGGGAGATTGTCCATAGTGTTCCGGGATGTGTAGGTTAGGGTGTATTGGCCATGGGAGATTGTCCATAGTGTTCCGGGATGTGTAGGTTAGGGTGTATTGGCCATGGGAGATTGTCCATAGTGTTCCGGGATGTGTAGGTTAGGGTGTATTGGCCATGGGAGATTGTCCATAGTGTTCCGGGATGTGCAGGTTAGGGTGTATTGGCCATGGGAGATTGTCCATAGTGTTCCGGGATGTGTAGGTTGGTGTGTATTGGCCATGGGAGATTGTCCATAGTGTTCCGGGATGTGTAGATTAGGGTGTATTGGCCATGGGAGATTGTCCATAGTGTTCTGGGATGTGTAGGTTAGGGTGTATTGGCCATGGGAGATTGTCCATAGTGTTCCGGGATGTGTAGGTTGGGGTGTATTGGCCATGGGAGATTGTCCATAGTGTTCTGGGATGTGTAGGTTAGGGTGTATTGGCCATGGGAGATTGTCCATAGTGTTCCGGGATGTGTAGATTAGGGTGTATTGGCCATGGGAGATTGTCCATAGTGTTCTGGGATGTGTAGGTTAGGGTGTATTGGCCATGGGAGATTGTCCATAGTGTTCCGGGATGTGTAGGTTGGGGTGTATTGGCCATGGGAGATTGTCCATAGTGTTCCGGGATGTGTAGGTTGGGGTGAATTGGCCATGGGAGATTGTCCATAGTGTTCCGGGATGTATAGGTTGGGGTGAATTGGCCATGGGAGATTGTCCATAGTGTTCCGGGATGTGTAGGTTGGGGTGTATTGGCCATGGGAGATTGTCCATAGTGTTCCGGGATGTGTAGGTTGGGGTGTATTGGCCATGGGAGATTGTCCATAGTGTTCCGGGATGTGTAGGTTAGGGTGTATTGGCCATGGGAGATTGTCCATAGTGTTCCGGGATGTGTAGGTTAGGGTGTATTGGCCATGGGAGATTGTCCATAGTGTTCCGGGATGTGTAGGTTAGGGTGTATTGGCCATGGGAGATTGTCCATAGTGTTCCGGGATGTGTAGGTTAGGGTGTATTGGCCATGGGAGATTGTCCATAGTGTTCCGGGATGTGTAGGTTGGGGTGTATTGGCCATGGGAGATTGTCCATAGTGTTCCGGGATGTGTAGGTTGGGGTGAATTGGCCATGGGAGATTGTCCATAGTGTTCCGGGATGCGTAGGTTGGGGTGAATTGGCCATGGGAGATTGTCCATAGTGTTCCGGGATGCGTAGGTTGGGGTGAATTGGCCATGGGAGATTGTCCATAGTGTTCCGGGATGTGTAGGTTAGGGTGTATTGGCCATGGGAGATTGTCCATAGTGTTCCGGGATGTGTAGATTAGGGTGTATTGGCCATGGGAGGTTGTCCATAGTGTTCCGGGATGTGTAGGTTAGGGTGTATTGGCCATGGGAGATTGTCCATAGTGTTCCGGGATGTGTAGGTTAGGTGCATTAGTCAGGGATAAATATAGGGCAATGTGTCTGTGTGGGCTACTCTTGGGAGGATCAGAGTGGACCTGTTGGGTTAAAGGGCCCATTTCCACACTGTAGGGCATCTATAAGCTTGTTAAAGGAGCAGCATTGTCACACTAAAAATAAAGAGAGAAAAGAGTAAAGAAAACCAATTGGAGTGGGTGAGCCGCCATCACGAATCTATTTAAGACAAATAGCAAAGAAGCGATATGAGGAAAAGCCTTTTTTTTCAACAATTGGTTTGGATCTAGAATGTTCTGCCTGAGAGTGTGATCGCTACGGATTCGACTGTCATTTGCAAAAAGGGATTGAAAAGTTTTCCATATTGTGGAACTCTGATCAAAGGTGGGTGGGCGGTCGCACTAATTGAACTGCTCTGCTGGAGAACTAGCATGCTTGTGGCTGAATGGCCTCTTTCTGTACTAGCAGCATTCTATGATTCTAAGAGAGAGTATAGAAGGGTCTGGGTTGGTGGTGTTGAGACTGGGAGAAAGTTTCCTCAAGCTGGGAAGAGCAGTGATGTTGGGGAAGGATTGGCAATGCATTTGAAAATGTATTCATTACTTCAGCATGATTGTTACAAATTGTCAGGTCGTAGACTTGAACTTTCATTTCAGAAACAAGCAGCAGCCATTACAAGGGTGTAAATGATGGTAAATAGATGCAACTTGCAATGGGAGATAACCGTCCATTCAGATGTGAAGGACGTTAATTTGTGTGAAAAATGAGCTGTGAAAATATTCAGACCCGGAGATTAAAAATTAACTCGAAATGTCACAGAACTGGCTCAGCATTTGTGTGTGGGAAAGGCCAGCCATCAGAGTAATGTTCAAGGCTTGATGCTCTCAAATAGCTGGGCATGTTCAGACACTGTCACACATTAGGCAGGACATGTCGCTCTTGGAGGGAGTGCTGCGCACAGTCACCAGAACCAAACATCATTCCACGCTCCGATTCCTCCCCTTTTGGACAGGAGTTTACCAACTAAGCAAAGGGATTTTTTTTCCAGTGCTCGAGACTCCTTCTGGTCCAGACGGAGAATGACAGTATTGGCCTTGAACATTGCTATTAAAATGAGACAGAAAAGAAACAAAAAGACAGGTTTAAGATTCAGGCTCCATGCTGCAAATTTGCAAAACAACTTAACCCCAAGCTCAAACTGATTGGAGCTGGATGCTAGGCCCAGGCGCAGTTGTTCATTTGCAATGTCCAAAGGTCACAGAGAAACATGAACATATAGCTACCCCGATGTCATCCATTGTTAATGTGATTCCCAACGCTCTTTGTCCTTGTTGGTTTGAACAAATAATGCATTAAGATCTCCGTAGAAATCTTATTTAATTCGGAACGTTATTATATTCTTTCACACTTAATTAGACAGGAAATTAAAACTGATGCCTGTGCAATTTAGTGTATTGTTTCCACAGAGTTGCAAGTTTAGAAATCCGGTTCCCCCCCCCCTCCTCACCCGACCTTGGCTCTCTGATACACCAGGTACTGAGCTGTCCCCAAGACAGATTCCAGCTTTGATGTGTGGCTGATGCGGCTCCCAGTCAGGCTCCTTCCTGGGCTGGTTACACCACTGGCCGTGAGAGCGAGACAATCCCAGTTTACGGCGAAAGTGAGGACTGCAGATTCTGGAGAAGTGTTAAGTGTATGGTGGTGGAAACGCACAGCAGGTCAGGCAGCATCCGAGGAGCAGGAATACTGACGTTTCGGGCAAAAGGCCGTTATGCCTGAAACATTGATTCTCCTGCTCCTCGGATGCTGCCTGGCCTGCTGTGCTTTTCCAACGCCATACTCTCAATCCCAGTTCCTGGTTATGTTTCCATCCCATGGGTCACCCCTGGTTGGTCAGCATGCTCAGAACAGAAGATCTAGGGGAAGGAGGAGGCCATTCAACCCCTCAAGTCTGCTCCAACATTCAACACAATCCTGGCTGATCTCATCTCAGCCTCAATTCTATTTTCCTGCCCACTGCCCATAACCCTTCAACCCATTTCTCCCCCTTTCCTCCATTCTGTTGGTCTGAGGTTTATTTGCTCTAATGTTATCGTCACCATTTTCACTTAATCCATCAAGTCTTTCAGTTCTTCTGCTCCATCTGTCTCTTACCCTCCATCAAGCACAACAATCCCTGTCTGGTTGCTCAGATCTCCCAATTTTTTTGCTACCAGACGTTTTTGTTCTACATTTTACTCCTAAATAATCTCATTCTAATATTTCTTAATCACTTGTTGAATGTAAACCTCCCTGGCTGGGCCCAGTATTTACTGCCCGTCCCTAATTGCCCCTTGAGAAGGTGGGTTTGAGCTGCCTTCTTGAACCGCTGCAGTCCATGTGCTGTGGGTTGACCCACAATGCCCTTAGAGAGGGAGTTCCAGGACCCAACCACACTGAAGGAACGGTGATATACTTCCAAGTCAGGATGGGAAGTTGCTTTACTCTATTGAAGATGAATATAGATCACACAACACCAGGTTATAGTCCAACAGGTTTAATTGGAAGCACACTAGCTTTCGGAGCGACGCTCCTTCATCAGGTGATAGTGGAGGGCTCGATCGTAACACAGAATTTATAGCAAAAATTTGCAGTGTGATGTAACTGAAATTATACATTGAAGAATTGATTGTCTGTTAAGCCTTTCATCTGTTAGAATACAGTGATAGTTTCACTTCTTTCATGTGTAAATCACAAAACCCTTTTTTTTAAAGTTGCATTCTCGGGTTAGCTTTTAACAATGGTGATAGCTAGACAATATGTTGAAGGTGTTAGCCCCCTGTGTTCTCTGTCTATGACCTGATGTTTAGATTGATTCCAATCTAAAAAGTGAGATAACAGAATTTTACATAAATTCATGCAGTTTTTGAGCTCAGAGTTCTACATGAATGTTTGTGGTTTTTGAGCAAAGTGCAATGTAACTCTGAAAGTACCAAAAAAATTCACCACACACAATATATATGTGTGCATGTGGGTCTTTGTCTGTCTGTGTGTGTGTCTATCTGGGGTGGGGGTTGTGAGTGTGAGAAAGTGTGTGTGTGTGTAGTGAGTGCAGAGTGTCTTAAGTCTGTGAGGGGGTGCATGTGTGGGAGTCTGTGTGTCTATAAGGGTGTGTGTGGGTGTCTGTGTGCGCGTCTGTGTATATCTGTGTCCATGTGCATGTGAGAGTGTGTGTGTGTGTAGGAATATCTGTGTGTGTGTGTGTAGTGCAATAGTGATCACCTGTAATGTGACATGAACCCAAGGTCCCAGTTGAGGCCCTCCCTATGGGTACCGAACTTAGCTATCAGCCTCTGCTCGGCCACTTTCCTCTGCTGCCTGTCCCGAAGTCCATCTTGGAGGATGGTCACCCGAAGGTCCGAGGCTGAATGTCCTGGACCACTGAAGTGTCCCCCAACTGGAGGGAACCCTCCTGTCTGTTGATTGTTGTGCGGATGAATGGGCACCGCACAACAATCAACAGACAGGAGGGTTCCCTCCAGTTGGGGGACACTTCAGCAGAGGAAAGTGGCCGAGCAGAGGCTGATAGCTAAGTTCGGTACCCATAGGGAGGGCCTCAACTGGGACCTTGGGTTCATGTCACAATACAGGTGATCACTATTGCACTACACACACACACACAGATATTCCTACACACACACACACACACTCTCACATACACATGGACACAGATATACACAGACACCCACACACACCCTTATAGACACACAGACTCCCACACATGCACCCCCTCACAGACTTAAGACACTCTGCACTCACTACACACACACTTTCTCACACTCACAACCCCCACCCCAGACAGACGCACACACAGACAAAGACCCACATGCACACATATATTTTGTGTGGTGAATTTTTTTGGTACTTTCAGAGTTACATTGCACTTTGCTCAAAAACCACAAACATTCATGTAGAACTCTGAGCTCAAAAACTGCATGAATTTATGTAAAACTCTGTTATCTCACTTTTTAGATTGGAATCAATCTAAACATCAGGTCATAGACAGAGAACACAGGGGGCTAACACCTTCAACATATTGTCTAGCTATCACCATTGTTAACAGCTAACCCAAGAATGCAACTTTAAAAAAAAGGGTTTTGTGATTTACACATGAAAGAAGTGAAACTATCACTGTATTCTAACAGATGAAAGGCTTAACAGACAATCAATTCTTCAATGTATAATTTCAGTTACATCACACTGCAAATTTTTGCTATAAATTCTGTGTTACGATCGAGCCCTCCACAATCACCTGATGAAGGAGCGTCGCTCCGAAAGCTAGTGTGCTTCCAATTAAACCTGTTGGACTATAACCTGGTGTTGTGTGATTTTTAACTTTGTACACCCCAGTCCAACACCGGCATCTCCGAATCATGAAGATGAATATATTTGTTATACATATTGTATGTTAACCAGCCCAGATACCCCTCTAAGAGCGATTAAGAGGGGAACTTGCAGGGGGTGGTGTTCCCATGTATCTACTGCCCTTGTCCTTTTAGATGGAAGTGGTCGTGGGTTTGGAAGGTGCTGCCTGAGGATCTTTGGAGAGTTTCTGCCGTGCATCTTGTAGCTGGTACACACTGCTGCTACTGAGCGTTGGTGTTTGAGTGTTTAAAGTTCTGTTTCCTTGTTCTGAAATCCCACACCGGAGGGGAGATATTTTGTGGATTTACCCAATAGAACCCATTGATTATTATAAGTACAATAGAATACAGGCTTCAGAAGTGCAGTGGGAGTGTCCCTTCCTCTGGGCTTGGAGAGCTCAGATGTGTGTCCAAGCTGTTTCATTAAAAGCACATACAACAAAATACATTTGAATAGCACCTTCAGTGAGGTAAAGGCTTACTACAGTGTTATCAAACGCAATTCAATATTGAACCATATCAGGAGAAATTTGGTCAAAACAAGCAGGTTTCAACGAATATCTGAGAGGTGGAGAATTTGAGGGAAAGATTTCCTGAATTTAAGATAGCCCAAAGGTGGAGTGATTGAACTTGGAGGTGCTGAAGGAGTCAGAATGGGAGGAATGCAGAGATCGTAGAGGGTTGGAGAACTGCAGGAGGTTACAGAGGTAGGAAAGGGGGTGAGGAAATGAAGGGATTTGAAAACAGGGATAAGAGCTGATGAGGCTTCATTAGGAGTCAAGGCAAGTCAGTAAAGAGGAGGCGATGGGATCACTGTCGAAGTTTCTAACCTCAGGCTGTGTGAGTCAAGTCGTCATTATTTAACCCTTGCAGCTCTGGAATCAGGCTGTGTACCTGAGCTGTTCCCACCTCAAGGCCAGCACATGGTTTGCGATGAACAGTTCCCTTAACTAGGATTGCACTGTCCCTGGTTTTAACCCACGCAACATGCACCAAGACCATTACTAAATAAAAAGCGAAAAACTGCAGATACTGTAAATCAGAAACAAAAATAGTAATTGTTGGAAAAACTCAGCAGGTCTGGCAGTGACATTAGACAGAAGTCAGAGTAATGTTTCAGGTCTGGTGATCCTTCCTCAGAACACACTGGACCCGAAACGTTAACTCTGGTTTCTCTCCACGGATGCTGCCAGACCTGTTGAGCTTTTCCAGCAATTTCTGCTTTCGAGATGATCACTGACTGGGATAAACTAATTGATGAAATCTAGTTGTTGCCATATCAACGTAAATTAGATTATAAATATAGACAAGAGACATCAGATGAGACAAAGAGGAAAATTAAGTTCTTGAACCCCACCTGATGCTGAAGAATGTTTTCCTTTGAGAAATTCTAAAATTAGCAGAATGAAAATATTTTCTTTTTCACTACAGTGACAGATAATTATTAATTTAGAGAAAATTATCCACTTCTACACAAAGTAATCCATACAATTACCCCTATTACTGATTACGTTCTAAAAGTGACAGGCAAATTACATTTAAATTGAAAATCGCTGGGGTTTTGACAGCTATACAGAGTTTCTGGTCTAGCAAACATGCAGGATATAAAAAATACTCTAACTGTCGCTTTTGAATCTGTTGAAGGGACCCAGACCCATTTGTGTCTGTTTTTGTTGTGAGACACAAAGATCCTTTGGGAGATGCACTGCAGTTGTGTGAGTTCACCTGGTGACCATATCAACAAAGGATCACTGGAGCTGGAAGAGGCCATTCCCCCCTCAATTTGATGATATCACGGCTCGTCTAACTGTGGTTTGAAGTCCACTTTTCTGCCTACTCCCCCTGCTTTACATTCCCCCCTCTCCCCCCCCCCCATTAATTACTCACTCCGTTACCAGTCCAAAATCACCCAACTCAACTGCAAAAATCTTCAGTGAGCCAATCCCTTCTCACCAACAACTGCTCACTTTGGGAAGATCCCCCTGGAGAACAGAAAATTCTCCTCAGCTCCATCTTAAGTGGGAGTATCCATATTTTTAAAATGTGTCTCCTAATTTTTGACTTTCCAAGGAAAGGAAAGGAAACATCTTTTCATGCAGTCCCCTCAGGATTAACATGCTTCAGTGAGATCCCCTCTCATTTAGATTAGATTACTTACAGTGTGGAAACAGGCCCTTCGGCCCAACAAGTCCACACCGACCCGCCGAAGCGTATACCACCCAGACCCATACTCATACATTTACCCCTTCACCTAACACTACGGGCAATTTAGCATGGCCAATTCACCTAACCTGCACATTTTTGGATTGTGGGAGGAAACCGGAGCTCCCGGAGGAAACCCACGCAGACACGGGGAGAACGTGCAAACTCCACACAGTCAGTCGCCTGAGGCGGGAATTGAACTTGGGTCTCTGGCGCTGTGAGGCAGCAGTGCTAACCACTGTGCCACCATACCGCCCACAATAGCATTTGTCTAAATGCTATTGGACACAGGTCCAACCTGTGCACCAGGTTCCTCATAATGTCCTTCCTTCAGCTCAGGACTCGGTTAAGTTAACCTTCTCTCAATCTCCTTTCAATTTAACGATACCCTTTCTTAAACTATCTTCAATTGCTTCATCAATGACCTTCCCTCCATAGAAATGGGGATGTTCACTGATGATTGCACAACGTTCAGCACCATTCGTGACTCCTCAGATACTGAAGCAGTCCATGTCCGAATGCAACAAGATCTGGACAATGTCCAGGCCTGGGCTTACAAGTGGCAAATAATATTGGTGCCACATAAATGCCAGGCTATGACCATCACCAATCAGAGATAATCTAATCACCACTTCTTGACATTCAATGTGTTACCATCACTGATTCCCCCACTATCAACATCCTGGGAGTTATCATTGATCTGAAACTCAGCTGGACTCAGCACATAAATACAGTGGCTACAGGATCAGGTCAGAGGCTGGGAATCCTGCAGCAAGTAACCTCCTGACCCCCCAAAGCCCTGTCCCACCATCTACAAGGCACAAGTCAGGAGTGTGATGGAATACTACCCACTTGCCCTGGATGGGGGCAGCTCCAACAAACACTCAAGAAGCTCGACACTTGATTGGGACCACATCCACAAACACCCACTCCCTCCACCACCGACACTCAGTAGCAGCAGTGTGTACCATCTACAAGATATACTGCAGAGATTCACCAAAGATCCTCAAACACCTTCCAAACCCAGGACCAGAAGGGCAAGGACAGCAGATACATGGGAACACTACCCTGCAAGTAGCTTTCTTGGACTCTTCATGTGGACACACTGGTTACAATGTCTCTTCTTCCTCAGGCAGCTGAGGACATTTGGCATGACGGCGAATACCCTTGCCAAATTCTATAGGTGCGCCATCGAGAGCATTCTGTCTGGATGTATCACTACCTGCTATGGCAACTGTACCATTCAAGATTGGAGACGGTTACAGAGAGGGGTGAACTCAGCCCAGACAATCACAATCTACAGAATCCATCTACCAGGCCCGCTGTCAAGGAAAGGCCGCCAGCATTCTCAATTTTTCCATCCCACCCTGGCAATGCTTTTCTACAACCTCTACCATCAGGGAGAAGGTACAGAAGCCTGAACACACGCACCAGCCGGTTTCACAACAGTTTCTACCCTATTGTTGTTAGAATACTGATTGGACTCACAAACTCTTAACATTCGCCTGTACCTGTGTTTTTGTTTTTGCTGCTTTTTATTTAGAAATATTTTTATTGAAAAGCCTTTTTAAATATTTTACAAAACATTTATATATAAAGAAAAAAACCCCATCAAAACAGAAAAAAACAGTGCAAAGAACAAGGCCGTAACATAGCACCATTGTTACTAAACAACCCACTTTCTACCAAAACAAACCTATCTACTTAACTAAAACTAAACTACAAATATATTGAATAAATACAAGTTTAAATTTCATTCAAGTTACTTAAATTATATGATGTCTTACTCATCACACCTCCACTGGGGCTCCCATTCTTGGGAGTACCCCCTAGAGTACCCATATTCTTCTCCTTCCAATCTCCTCCTCCTGGGTCCCAACAGGCATCCATAAAGTTTCTCACGGCTATACCATGGCCCTGACTAATATTGCCAAAAAGTCAGCAATTTTAAAATTCAATGTAATTTTAAAAAAGCCGCCATGTCCTATAAAACTGTTCAGTTTTGTCGTCCACCATATTTGAAAGGGAACCTTGGGGGAGCAAGGATATTACTCAGTCTTTTCCCATGTTGTCCCAGAGCGGGCAAGTTTGGCAGCCCCAAAAGAAGAATTACGGGTCCATGTTAATTTCAGTCCCCGGAATGTCCTTTAACTCCCTTACTATAGCACTCCAATATCTTTGGATCTTGCACCATGACCAATAACAATGTGTGAGAGTGCCTATATTAATTTTACATTTGGGACATTCTGGTGACACTCCTCTCTTAAACTTAGCTAGCCTTTTTGGTGCCATATGAGCCCTGTGTAAGATCTTCAATTGCATAGCCTGTGCGCTGTTACATACTGAAATTTTCCTTACATTCCCCCAGATATCTTCCTATATCTCCGGTGAAATGTCCTGTCCTAACTCTCGGTTCCACATCTTACAGAGTCCTTCCATATCCCCCAGAGCATGGCCTTTCTGTAAATGATATGAAGTAGTAGTGAAAGAGTCCCCGTACACCGGAGTAACCTTTTCTCCACGTCTGATTTATAACACTGGGCCAGGCGTATGGTCTTCCTCTGTAGAGGTCCCTTATCTGGAAATATCAGAAAAGGTCCCTATTGGACAATCCATATTTCTGACTTAACTGACTGCATGACATCAGGACCTCTCCCTCGAACAAATCTCCCAGACACAGAATTCCTTTGTTCTCCCACGTCTTAAAGCTGGAGTCCATTGCCCCAGGTTTAAATCCTTGGGTTCCTACCGACGGGGTAAGTGGCAAAGTCTTAAACCAATTGCCCTCATCTTGCCTCATTATCCTCCAGGCTTTCACCGTAATCGAGATAATTGGACTTCTATTTCTGGGTCACGGATTTCATCTTGTCCATAAATAACAAAATTAGTTAGAGGGCATTTCGACTGTGAGGCTTCAAAATCAAGCTACATCGATTCTGAATTCCCCTGTACCCAGTCACCAACATATGTTAACAAAGCACTTATTTGATATCTCTTCAAATCCAGAAGATCCACCCCCCCCCCCCTCAGCTTGCGAACGCTGTAATTTAGTAAATTTAATTTTGCTACTGTTTACCTACAATTTACTTATCTATGCTATTTAACTATGATCTACCTGTATTGCTCGCAAGACAAAGCCTTTCACTGGGCCTTGGTATATGTGACAATAAATTCAATTCCCCTCCAAGCCCCTCACCATCCCGACTTGGAAATATATCGCCGTTCCTTCACTGACTCTCGGTCAGAATCCTGGAATTCCCTCCCTAAGGACATTGTGGGTCAACCTACAGCACATGGACTGCAGCGGTTCATTAAGGCAGCTCACCCCCACCTTCTCAAGAGGCAACTAGGGACAGGGTAATAAATGCTGGGTCCAGCCAGCAACACCCACATCCTGCAAAATGAATACTTTTTTTTAAGAAGTAAGGAAAACAAAACTGGACATAGTATCGCAGATATGGTCTCACCAATACCCTGCACAACTAAATCAAACCTTCCTAGTTTTTATATTCCATTCCACTTACAATAAACAGCTTCTTAATTACTTGCTGTACCTAAAGACAAACTTTGGGATTCATGGATAAGGTCACCCAGATCCCTCTGCAATCCCTCTCTGTTTAAATAAGTTCCTGGATTCCCAGTCCACCTGGAGTACAATGTGGACATTACCCGGAGTAGATTCATGCTGTAATTTTTTAATTTATCTATTGTTGTGGATTTGGATTCTGGGCTGAAATGGGACAAATGCCTGCTTTAAGCCAAGGGTAGTGGAAGGGATTTCTGCGATTTTACTGAAACTGATCGTGAGCTGTGTTTACACTGCTTTTTTGTTTAAACAGTGGAGGATGACATTGTTCATGTTAGAACACTTTGACCAGTTTAAATGTGATAACTATTTCACCCCAGAGACACAGAATTTGGTTTGTGGTTCAACATGAATTTATTAACAATATATTTCTCATTAAAAACACCGTGTGAGCATTTCCCAAATTCCCACAGTATTTTACTCTCTATCCAGCTCTATCTGTTTGAGAAAGGACGTTACCCACAATGTTCCATACGTTTGAGCTTGGCCATTAGCATCTCCTTCCTCTCTGACCTAGGACTAGTTCTCTTCCACAAAGGTCACTCTCATAGCTCAGAATCAATCTTCACTCTTTTTCTCCAGGTGGTCGATGTTGGGGCAGCCAAATCTTCACTGAGTCTTCATTGAGGGACCAATTTGCAGGTGGGTGTGTGTCTTTAACCCTCCTCACACTGGACTTTCTAGAATGTGGCATTTGGCCAATAGGGTCCTGAAGAAGGGCCTGTGCCCGAAACGTCGAATCTCCTGTTCCCTGGATGCTGCCTGACCTGCTGTGCTGTTCCAGCAATAAAGTTTCAACTCATGAGATCAAACCATGCAATGCCGGGGAGGTGTAAAGTGCACAGACTCAGGCAGCCAAGATGCCAGAATGTCTGATTGACACCTCACCAATACACAACCCTCGGGCTGGTTAGACAAGAGGTTCTCTTGAACCTTTGTGACCTCTTTGACCTTTGTTTCCAGTGTTCTCTGGAGCCGATAGTTGCTGGCAGTTGTTTAGTTTCGGAACCATGAGATCATGCTGCAGCTGTACAAAACTCTGGTGCGGCCGCACCTGGGGTATTGTGTACAGTTCTGGTCACCACATTATCGGAAGGATTAGAAGCTTTGGAAAAGCTTCAGAGATTTACTAGGATGTTGCCTGGTATGGATGGAAAGTCTTACAGGGAAAGGCTAAGGGACTTAATTGAGAGAAGGAAGTGACTTAATTGAGAGGGTTAGATAGGGTGGACAGTGAGAGCCTTTTTCCTCAGATGGTGATGGCTAACTTGAGCGGATATAGCTTTAAATTGAGGGGTGATAGATATAGGACAGATGTCAGAGGTGGTTTCTTTACTCAGAGAGTAGTAGGGGCGTGGAATGCCCTGCCTGCAACAGTAGTAGACTCACCAACTTTAAAGGTATTTAAATGGTCATTGAATAGGCACATGAATGAAAATGGAATAGTGTAGGTGGGATGGGCTTCAGATTGGTTCCACAGGTCGGCACAACATCAAGGGCCGAAGGGCCTGTACTACACTGTAATGTTCTATGTTCTAATGTCCAATTTTGAGGCCATGTTTACTTGACCACACTGAATTTGAGATCCAACTGGAGAAAGAGATTTAAAATACTACAGCACCAAGTGTGTGTCTGTGAGTGTGTCTACATGTGTTTGTGCATGTCTGTGTGTGTGTGTATGTGTGTGTATATGTGAGTGTGCGTGCATGTGTCTGTATATCTGTGTGCACGTGTCTGTGTGCATGTGTGTCTGTGCGTGTGTGTACACACGCCTGCGTGTTTGTGTGTGCACGTGTTTATGTGTCTGCGTGTGTGTGTGCATGCCTGTGTGTGTTTGTGTCTGTGTGTGTCAGTGTATATGTGTTTATGTGTGTGCATATGTGTGCGTGTATGTGTCTGTGTGTGTGCGTGCATATGTGTGTGTCTGTGTATGTGTGTCTGTGTGCATTCGTGTATATGTGTGTATCTGCGAGCGTGTGTTTTCATTTGTGTCTGTGTGTGTGCATGTGTGTGTGTTTTTATGTGTATCTGTGTGTGCATGTGTGTGTCTGTGTGTGTTTATGTGTATCTGTGTGTGTGCATGTGTCTGTATGTTTGTGTGTGTGTGCGTATGTGTGCATGTGTATGTGCGTGCATATGTGCATGTGACTGTGCGCGTATGTGTGTTCATGTGTGTGTCTGTGTGTGTTTTGTCTGTGTGAGTGGAGAATGTGAGGACTGCTGATGTTGGAGATCGGAGTCAAGATTAGAGTGGCGCTGGAAAAGCACAGCAGGTCAGGCAGCATCTGAGGAGCAGGAAAATCGATGTTTTGGGCAAAAGCCCGTCATCAGGAATTCCTGTGTCTATGTCCAGAGTGAATTTCGCCCAGCACCACAATGTTGATTGGTTCTGAGGAAGGCTCACTGGATGTGAAATATTTACTCTGCTTTGTCTCTCCACAGATGCTATCAGTCCTGCTGAGTTTCTCCAGCAATTTCTGTTTTTGTTTCATCTGGTTCACCAATGTCCATTCTTTACCTGGTCTGGTGTATATGTGACTCTGGGCTCACTGTCACTGGCCTGGACAGTAATGTCCACATCTGCAAATGAATTTAAAAAAAAACTTCCTTCACTGGAAGGTCACATTGTTGGGATATCGTAATCGTTTATGCAAACACAGGGATGGCGTTATGTGTATATAAGCTAGACACGGCTTGTTAGACCTTACGGAGATATGGCATTGAGGGTGAGTTGGAGGTTTGGATTAGGAATTGGCTGGATGGAAGAAGACAGAGGGTAGTAGTTGATGGCAAAGTTTCTTCATGGAGTGCCGTCACTAGCGGTGTTCCGCAAGGATCTGTTTTGGGACCATTGCTGTTTGTCATTTTTATAAATGACCTGGAAGAGGGGTTAGAAGGTTGGGTGAGCAAGTTTGCGGATGATACGAAAGTCGGTGGAGTTGTTGACAGTGAGGAAGGATGTGGCAGGTTACAGCAGGATATAGAGAAGCTGCAGAGCTGGGCAGAAAGGTGGCAAATGGAATTCAATGTAGCTAAGTGTGAGGTGATTCACTTTGGGAAGAATAACAAAAAGATGGGGTACTGGGCTAATGGTCGGATACTTGGTAGTGTGGATGAGCAGAGGGATCTTGGTGTCCATGTACACAGATCTCTGAAAGTTGCCACCCAGGTAAATAGTGCAGTGAGGAAGGCATATGGCGTACTGGTTTTTATTGGTAGAGGAATTGAGTTCCGGAGTCCTGAGGTCATGATGCCGTTGTATAAGACTCTGGTGCGGCCGCATCTGGAATATTGTGTGCAGTTTTGGTCGCCATACTATAGGAAGGATGTGGAGGCACTGGAACGGGTGCAGAGGAGGTTTACCAGGATGTTGCCTGGTATGGAAGGAAGATCGTATGAGGAAAGACTGAGACACTTGGGGCTGTTTTCATTAGAGAAAAGAAGGTTTAGGGGTGACTTGATTGAGGTGTACAAGATGATTAGGGGGTTAGATAGGGTTGACAGCGTGAACCTTTTCCCGCGTATGGAGTCGGGTATTACAAGGGGGCATAGCTTTAAATTAAGGGGGGGTAGATATAGGACTGAAGTTAGGGGTAGGTTCTTCACTCAGCGAGTCGTAAGTTCATGGAATGCCCTGCCAGTAGCAGTGGTGGACTCTCCCTCTTTATGGGCATTTAAGCGGGCATTGGATAGGTATATGGAGGATAGTGGGTTAGTATAGGTTAGGTGGGCTCGGATCGGCGCAACATCGAGGGCCAAAGGGCCTGTACTGCGCTGTATTCTTCTATGTTCTATGTTCTAAAACCAGGAATGGAAATTCTGTCTGAATGTTTTGGTTGAGGACTTTCCAAAACTGCACCTGAGAAGCTCAGTGTGTGTAACTGACCCAGTGAGAACCATCCAAACGCTACCTGAACAGGGAGCTCCTCTGAGCCAGCAGCCTGTCATAACTAAACAAGATTGAGGTCTCATCTTCTCAAGAATGTCATTATTGAAAGACCATCCAACACATCACAACATCTCATTCTGGCATCTCCTCCTCCCTCAAACAGGGCTGCCAACCAGAACAACCCAGTTCCAATCGTGGTCCTTGCTTTGGTGATGCAGCTTGCTGGTTCTTCAGGAACTCTCAGCCTGAGAGTAGGAAATTCCGCAAATTATTCCACGTGGCTCGAGCTCCGGTTGGTGAGTTACCGGCTTGATGCTGGGCAGGAGTGCAGAGGTCAGGGTTAAAGGAAAGGTCAGGTCAGCAATGGGTTTTCCCCAGAGTGGACTGAACCTGGCCCTTTGTTTATTTCCAGAAGGAGACAGCTCTGCATTTCCTTCAGAAAGTGGAGCTATGCTTCCACCTGACTGTCTCCTGTTGCTCCGGACTCAGAGGAAGATACATCACACCCTGTTTTCACAGCAGCCAGTCAGTGTCTTCTGATAGTGAAGATCACAGGCAGGAACAATGACACACACACACACACACACACACACATACACACACTGACACACATACACTGACACACGCACACTCACATAGACACACACACACACTCACATAGACACACACATACACATACTCACACACGCAGAACACACATACATACACACTCTCACACACACATACACACACTGACACACGCACACTCACATAGACACACACACACACTCACATAGATACACACACACATACACACAGACACACACATACTGTCTCACACACACACATATTCACACACACACTCACATAGACACACACACACATACTCAAATAGACACACAGACACACACACACTCACATAGACACACACACACATACTCAAATAGACACACACACACACACACATACTCACAAAGACACACACACATATACTAACATAGACACACACACACATAATCACATAGACACACACACAGACACACACACATACTCACATAGACACACACACATACACATACTCACACACGCAGAACACATACTCACACACACACACTCTCACACACACATACACACTCACATTGACACACACACAGACACAAATACTCACATTGACACACACACTCACATAGACACACTTACATAGACACACACACACATACTCAACAGACATACACTCACATACTCACACAGGCACACACTCACAGACACTGACACACAGACATACACACACATACTCACGCAGACACACACTTACATCCTCGCACAGACACATAGACACACACACACACAAACTCACACAGACACACACTTACAGACACAGACACATAAACACACAGACATACTCACACAGACACACACTCACAGACACAGACACACACACATACACACACACATACTCGCACAGACACATACTCACACAGGCACACACTCACAGACACAGACACACACACACACGTGCACACACAGATACGCACACAGACAGACAGACTCACAAGCACACACACAGATATACACACGCACACAGACACACACACTCACATACGCACACACACAGACCCACACACAAAGATATACACACAAACACACACACAGACACACACACTCACAGACACAGACATGCACGCGCGCACAAACACACACTCACAGACACAGAGACTCAGACACACACACAGATATACACACAAACACACACACACACACTCACAGACACAGAGACTCAGACACACACACTCAGTCAAGATAAATGGAAGTGTGATGGGAGGGTCTGGGCAGAGAGGGAGCCTGATAGATAGAGGCTAGGTCTAACCACCAGGGCAAGGGGGACAGAGCTGGGGAGGGAGGGCGAGTGGGGATCGTGTAGAGGGTGGGAGAGGAAGGCACAGGGAAGGGGGGTCAAGGAAAATGGGGGAGGGGGTGAGGGAGAATGGTAGAGTATGGGTGAGGGTGGGGGAGAATGGAGAGGAGTGGAGGATGGTGAGAGAGAATGGGGCTGGGGAGGGGGTGAGGTTAATGGGGGGTTTGGGAGGGGGGTGAGAGAGAATGGGGGCGGGGAGGGGGCGAGGGTAATATGGGTGGGGGAGGGGGTGAGAGAGAATGGGGCGGGGAGGGGGTGAGGGTAATGGGGGTGGGGGAGGGGGTGAGGGTACTATGGGTGGGGGAGGGGTTGAGAGAGAATGGGGGCGGGGAGGGGGTGAGAAAGAATGGGGGGTGGGGAAGGGGTAAGGGTAATGTGGGGTTTGGGAGGGGGTGAGAGAGAATGGGGAGGTGGAAGGGGGTAAGGGTAATGGGGGTGGGGGAGGGGATGAGAGAGAACGGGGAAGGGGGTCAGGGAGAATGGGGGAGAGGGGTGAGGGAGAATGGTGGAGTATGGGTGAGGGTGGGGGAGAATGGGGAGGAGTGGAGGATGGTGAGAGAGAATGGGGCTGGGGAGGGGGTGAGGTTAATGGGGGGTTTGGGAGGGGGGTGAGAGAGAATGGGGGCGGGGAGGGGGTAAGGGCAATAGGGGTTTGGGAGGGGGGTGAGAGAGAATGGGGGCGGGGAGGGGGTGAGGGTAATGGGGGGTTTGGGAGGGGGGTGAGAGAGAATGGGGGCGGGGAGGGGGTAAGGGCAATGGGGGTGGGGGAGGGGGTGAGAGAGAATGGGGAGGAGGGAAGGGGGCACAGGGGGGTATTGTCAGCTGAGGTTCTGGGGATGATATAGTTGGTGTGCGAGGTCACCATGGGGTCGGATGAATACTCCAGATTTAGATTATTTCTGATGACTTCTGAGGTGGAGACGGAGATGCTGTGCTCATGTCACTGGGCAAGTTAACCCACAGGATCCGCGCAATCGCACTACTGAGGCTGCTGCTGGAGGTTAAATTGTAAAAATAAACTGATAGAATGATAATCCACCCTCAGTAACAAAAATACCTGCTGTTACTGACTCAGGAGCTCCACAAAAATGTATCATGTCAGACTTGAAACACTGAATCTGCTTTCTCTCTGCACAGAGGCTGCCTGAGCTGCTGAGTTTCTCCAGCACTTTCTGATTTTTGTTTCTGATTTCCAGCATCAGCATTATTTTAATTTTGTTTCATTCTGTCAAAGATAAACCCACCTGGTTCAACTGAGGGAAGGATATGTGTCGCCCTTGCCTTGCAGTGGGGTGGGTTTATAACTACCCTGAAAGGGATGAGGGAGGGATGCAGTTCAGAGGGTCCACAGCTTCAAAGACCCCTCCACCACCCCGAGCCCCCACACTCTGAGCAGCTAAAACACTAAGCCTGGTTCCCAGAGAGAGAGAGAGAATCCTGCTCAATAACCTGTAATATACCTCCATCTGTTGGCTTCACTCAGGAAGACCAGGCAAAGATTGAACCCCTCCTTGCTGTCACAGGCACAACATTCACTTTATGTAATAAATACCAGCAACTCAATAAATACTGCAGCAACATAGCACCTTGAGCTTCCCTTCAGTCAGTCCAACACACCAGAGTAATCGTCCTATAGACAACACAGCCAACTCATTCTCCTGAGGTTATACATATTAGCAACAGCACTAGGGGCAGGAGAAAAGTAGTGAGAGAGATAGGATTGAGGGAGATAGGGAGTGAATGATGGAGAGTGTTAGGGAGAGGGTGATTGAGGGAGTGAGGGAGAGAATGAGTGAGGGAGAGAGTGATTGAGAGAGGTGGGGAGTGATTGAGGAAGTTAGGAAGAGAGTGATTGAGGGAGTGAGGGAGAGAGTGATTGAGAGAGATGGGAGAGCGCGATTGAGGGAGTGAAGGAGAGAGTGATTGAGGAAGTGAGGGAAAGGGTGATTGAGTGAGATGGGGAGAGTGATTGAGGGAGTGAGTTATTAAGGGAGATGGGAGAGAGTGATTGAGGGAGTGAGGGAGAGAGTGATTAAGGAGTGAGGGAGAGAGTGATTGAAGGAGTGAGGGAGAGAGTGATTGAAGGAGTGAGGGAGAGAGTGATTGAGGGAGTGAGGGAGAGAGTGATTGAGGGAAATTGGTGGAGTGTTTGAGGGAGATGGGCAGTGTGTGGGTGGGTTTGAGGAATTTCAAGGTGACTGTCTCTCACCAATTTTTAATTTAAGGAACTAACATCTATTTTGTATGACGTGGAGGAGCTAGTGTTGGACTGGGGTATACAAAGTTAAAAATCACACAACACCAGGTTATAGTCCAACAGGTTTAATTGGAAGCACTAGCTTTCAGAGCGACGCTCCTTCATCAGGTGATTGTTGAGCAGGACCAAAAAACACAATTTATAGCAAAAGGTTACACTGTCATGCAACTGAAACGATATATTGATTCTAGATTGCTGTTAGGTCTTTCATCTTTTAGAATGGGTTACAGGTTTCAGTTCATTAATATGTAAATCCCAGAACCACTTTTACTTAGATTACTTACAGTGTGGAAACAGGCCCTTCAGCCCAGCAAGTCCACACCGAAGCGCAACTCACCCAGACCCATTCCCTGACGTTTGCCCCTTCACCTAACACTACAGGCAATTTAGCATGGCCAATTCACCTGACCTGCACATTTTTGGACTGTGGGAGGAAACCGGAGCAAACCCATGCAGACACAGGGAGAATGTGCAAACTCCACACAGTCAGGTACCTGAGGCAAGGATTGAACCCAGGTCTCTGGCCCTGTGGGGCAGCAGTGCTAACCACGGTGCCACCCATAAGTCACATTCTCAAGATAACTTAAGGTTTTATAAAAAAAAGTGACATCTCAGTTCAGACAATGCATCGAAGGTGTGAGGTTACAGTCTGTCTGTATCTTGAGTCAGACAGGTTCTATTTACAAAGTGGAATTTACAAAATATTACATGGATTGACTATTCTGGAAATCTATTTTGCAGGAGGTGTAATCTGTGTTTTAAATCAATTTAATTTAACTGGGGGCTAAATGTGGTGCAATTATCCATCACATTTATGAAGATGGAGAGTTTTGTGTTGCAGACTGAGAGACAGGACAGTAATTCCCTGTTGTCCCAGTGAAATGTTGTCTGGATGTTTTTGTGAACTTACTGAGCTTATTTGTTGTTAACATGTGGAGTAGACTGCCATCTGGTGTACACAGTGTGGAGTTGCAGGACAGGGTAAACAAAAGTTCCTGACTCAGACCTGAACAAGGAGAGGCAGATAGCTCACTGAGACGCAGTGGCAGTTACATTCTCTGTTTCCCTGATTCTCCAAAAAAGCATCATCAGAGTGTCCCTGTTGTGTGGTCTCCACGCACTTGAACTTGCTTTCAAGATTTAAATAGACAAGGTCTTTTCCCTGGGGGGTGGGGGAGTCCAGACTAGAGGGCATAGGTTTAGGGTGAGAGGGGAAAGATATAAAAGAGACCTAAGGGACAACTTTTTCACACAGAGGGTGGTACGTGTATGGAATGAGCTGCCAGAGGAAGTGGTGGAGGCTGGTACAATTACAGCATTTAAAAGGCATCTGGATGGGTATATGAATAGGAAGGGTTTAGAGGGATATGGGCCAAGTGCTGGCAAATGGGACTAGATTAATTTAGGACATCAGGCCAGCATGGATGAGTCGGCCTGATGGCTCTCTTCCCATGCTGTACATCTCTCTGACTCCTTGGCTCTATAGTTATTTGTCCAACTCTCTCCCTTGGATTCAACATGGGAAATACAAAGGGGTTTTGCTAATTGAGCTGTTTCATCACCATGATATGTCAGGCCACAGTCTCAGCATGTTGCAGTCACCCAGCAGATAGATGCTGTCAATATCAGAATACCCTGCCACCTACATCAGGGGTGAAATATACAGGAAAATATTCAACATGAAAGTATAATATAATCCCAGACTGTGAGATATGCCAGCAGACTCCAAAAACACAAAGACCAAAGAATGTTACAGCACAAGAACAGGCCCTTCGGCCCTCCAAGCCTGTGCCGATCCAGATCCTCTATCTAAACCTGACGCCTATATTCCAAGGATCTGTATCCCTCTGCTCCCTGCCCATCATGTATATGTCTAGATACATCTTAAATGACGCTATCGTACCTGCCTCTGCCACCTCCACTAGCAACGTGTAACAGATATCCAGCACTCTCTGCGTAAAGAACTTCCCACACATATCTTCCCTAAACCTTTTCTCTCACTTTGAACTTGTGACCCTGAGTAATTGAGTCCCCGACTCTGTGAAAACACTTCTTGCTATCCACCCAGTTTATACCTCTCATGATTTTGTAGGCTTCAATCAGGTCCCCACCTCAACATGGACCTCTCCACCTGTGTTAACAACGCAGAGTCGCAGAGTCATAGAGATGTACAGCACAACAAAGAGATCAACTGCGACATTCTAGAAGGGTAAGGCAGGGTCAAGGGGCTGAATGGCCTCTTGCCCCTCCTACCCAGTCTGTTGGCCTGTGGCAGAGTTATAGCCAGTTACTGAGTGTGTCGAATCAAACCATTGGAATACACACCCCAGTCAGGAACCTGGGCTTGTGCTATCCCTTCAGTCCATTCAAGCTCAGGTGCTAGTTGCTGTGGTTGTGGGTGTGTTCGCTGAGCTGGGAAGTTGATTAGCGAATCGTCCCCTGTCTCGGTGACAGTTTCAGTGATTTGGAGCCTTCTATGAAGAGCTGTGGTCTTCCCCTCCTCAGCTCTGACCAACAATTCAGGTGAAACTCAGACTGGTTTCCTGAATTGAAGTTAGTGTTTGAAGTTCCACGTGAGGACATTTACAAACTGCTGAGCACAGGAGAGAAGCAGCATCATCAGGCAATATTTTCCAATGAAAATATGGTGTAAGGGTGTGAGCAGAAAGCAGGAGATTGTATTTCTTCTGTACTTCAACATGCCTGTGATTCTGTGATTTAAGAATGAAATGAAATGCAATCTGCATTAAAAACATTCTTTTACATTTAAGAGTTGTAATTTGGTATTGTTCAGTTAATAGCTAAATATAATTAAAATACCACAAGAAAAATCAATGTCAGCCATCACTGGAGTTTTAATTTATTGAAAACATGTGAAGGAAAAGGATACAGTCAATGGCAGGACCCCGAACAGAGGGATCTTGGGCTCCATAGCTCCCTGACAGTGGACATGGTAAAGAAGGTAGAAGCCATGCTTACGTTTATTGATCAGGGAATTGAATGTGCAAGGGTCAGGATGTCATGTTGCAGCTTTATAAGACTTTGGTGAGGCCACACTTAGAGTACTCTGTTCAATTCTGGGAAGAGTGTTCACACTATTCAATTAGCCTGTGACCACCTGACAACCTCTCTCCAAGAGAGAACTCAGTATCAAGTCACAACAAACAGGTAGTCTAGTTATTAATAAATTAAATAATTTGAAAGCATTTAAGCGGTGCCTATTACAACCCTTGTGTCTGAAGAACCAACTTCACTTGAAAGCCCACTTGAAGCTCACAAACAGAAGCAATTAGAGAACCTCACCAGGATTAATTTGATTCGAGGGTGTGACTGTATTCACGAGCTGAATGTTTAAACCAACACAAATAATTGTGGAAACTGTTTCCTCCGAATATAATTCACGTTTAAAGTTCTGCAAATTTATGCACGTTTAAGCCAACCTAATGCTGAAAAGCCACTACAACTGAGTGGTAAATGTTGCTTTGTCAGGCTGGGCTCTCTGTGAGACACATCACTTGTGAGATCACTTCTGAGGAAGGGTTACTTGACCCAGAACGTGAACTCTGATTCCTCTCCACAGACCCTGCCAGACCTGCTGAGCTTTTCCAGCAATTTCTGTTTTAGTCTCTGATTTACAGCATCTGCAGTTTGTTTTGGTTTGTAATCAGTGTGTATCCTGGATGTCTGCCTCAGGGGATCTGAACAGCAGTAAATGGAAGTCAATCCTGACAAGTGTGGGCTTGTGTATTCTGGGAGATCTAACATGGTGTAGCAGTACATGGTAAATGGTGGGACACTGGAAGTGCAGAGGATCATGGGGACTTGATGGATATTTGAAGGCACATGAACTGATAGATAAAGTGGATAATGTCCAATACTTGAATTTATTAGCCAAGATATTGAGTACAAGAGTCAGGAGGTGATGTTGGAGCTGTACAGGACTTTGGTTTGACCACGGCTGGAGGACTGTGTGCAGTTCTGGTCCCCACACTATAGGAAGGATGTGATGGTACTGGAGGGGGCACAGAGGGGATTCACCAGGATGCTGTCTGGGATGGAGCTTTTCAGTGATGGAGAAAGACCAGACAGGCATTAACAAAGGAAGAGATTAAAGGCAGCTGCTATAGCATAGGTTCCACCCAAAGAAGTGGGTGGATCAGAGTACTCCTATCAAGACATTCACACTTCATGGTAGGTCCTGGGGAGCGTTGGTGAACTCAGAGACCTTGGAGTGCAGGTTCATAGCTCCTTGAAAGTGGAGTTGCAGGTAGATAGATAGTGAAGAAGGTGTTTGGTATGCTTTCCTTTATTGGTCAGAGTATTGAGTATTGCACTGTGGCTGTACAAGACGCTGGTGAGGCCACTTCTGAATACTGCATTAATGATGGTGTGAAACTTGAAAGGGTGCAGAAAAGATTTACAAGGATCTTGCCAGATTTGCTGTGTTTGAAATATAGGGAAATGTTGGTGCTATTTTCCCTGGAATGTCGGAGGCTGAGGGGTGACCTTATAGAGGTTTACAAAATTATGAGAAGCATGGATAGGGTAAATAGACAAGGTCTTTTCCCAGGAGTAGGGGAGTCCAGAACTAGAGGGCATAGGTTTAGGGTGAGAGGGGAAAGATTTAAAAGGGACACAAACAGCAACTTTTTCACACAGAGGGTGGTATGTGTATGGAATGAGGTGCCAGAGGATGTGGTGGAGGCTGGTACAATTGCAACATTTAAGAGGCATTTGGATGGGTATATGAATAGGAAGGGTTTGGAGGGATATGGGCCGGGTGCTGGCAGGTGGGACTAGATGGGGTTGGGATATCTGGTCAGCATGGACGGGTTGGACCGAAATTCTGTTTCTGTGCTGTACATCTCTATGACTCTATAACTCAATAACAGACTCGGGCTCTGGGTAGGGAAGCCTCATTCTCTAAATGTCCAGTTTATCAAAACCTTTCATCGTTTTAAAGACCTTGATGAAGTTACCCGTCCGTCTAATTTTTAAGGAAATAGAGAACCAGCCTGTCCAACCTTTCCTAATATGTTTAGAAACAACACGTTTCTGGTAACATCTTTGTAAATGATCTTTACGCTTTTGAAAGTGCCTCTTGATCCTTCCTGTATTGAAATATCTGCAATAGATCAATTATGAACAGTCCAGCGTGAGGGTGTTGGAATTGTGGAATCAAATACACATATTCCACAAAGCAATATGGTTTTACCAGCTCCAACCTCTCGTAAGACCCTTCCCAGCTCATAGCTGTGCACAATAGTTTGACAATTTGACCCCTGCTCATATACCCCCTGTCAGACTCCACAGAGAAACCCTGTGAAACATCTTTCAACCGTTCTGGAGTTATTGAGACAGGATTTAGAGAGCAGCAAAAGAGATTATCCTTTGATGTCAAACGCCAAGTTAGGAAGGAGGGATTACTGAATTAAACTTGTTTTTCACTGCACAAAGGAGGATTGGGAGAAAAATACAGCTCTTTAACATGCTGGGAAAACAGGATAATGTGGATATAAGCAGCTTATTGAAGTTAAACGGTGATCACAGGAGAGAGGAATTAACAATTAAACAAGGAGGCCCGGCCGTATGTTGGGGAGGAATAAGCTCGGGGAGGGAAAGACTGCCCTTGGGGTGAGAACATGATTAATCGACTCTCCAGCCAAACATTTCAGCATCAGATCCAGACAAACACTTCAGAGCTGAGACAGTGCCACACTGTCGGAGGGTCAATGCTGAGGGAGTGCCGCACTGTCGTAGGGTCAGTGCTGAGGGAGTGCCACACTGTCGGAGGGTCAATGCTGAGGGAGTGCCACACTGTCGGAGGGTCAGAGCTGAGACAGTGCCACACTGTCGGAGGGTCAATGCTGAGGGAGTGCCACATTGTTGGAGGGTCAGTGCTGAGGGAGTGCCGCACTGTCGGAGGGTCAATGCTGAGGGAGTGCCACATTGTTGGAGGGTCAGTGCTGAGGGAGTGCCACACTGTCGGAGGGTCAGAGCTGAGACAGTGCCACACTGTCGGAGGGTCAATGCTGAGGGAGTGCCACACTGTCGGAGGGTCAGAGCTGAGACAGTGCCACACTGTCGGAGGGTCAATGCTGAGGGAGTGCCACATTGTTGGAGGGTCAGTGCTGAGGGAGTGCCACACTGTTGGAGGGTCAGTGCTGAGGGAGTGCCGCACTGTCGTAGGGTCAGTGCTGAGGGAGTGCCACACGGTTGGAGGGTCAGTGCTGAGGGAGTGCCGCACTGTCGGAGGGTCAGTGCTGAGGGAGTGCCACACTGTCGGAGGGTCAGTGCTGAGGGAGTGCCACACTGTTGGAGGGTCAGTGCTGAGGGAGTGCCGCACTGTCGTAGGGTCAGTGCTGAGGGAGTGCCACACGGTTGGAGGGTCAGTGCTGAGGGAGTGCCGCACTGTCGGAAGGTCAGTACTGAGGGAGTGCCGCAATGTCAGGGTCAGTGCTGAGGGAGCTCTGCTCTGTTGGAGGGTCAGTGCTGAGGGAGAGCCACATTGTCGTAGGGTCAGTGATGAGGGAGTGCCACACGGTTGGAGGGTCAGTACTGAGGATGTGCCGCAATGTCAGGGTCAGTGCTGAGGGAGCTCTGCTATGTTGGAGGGTCAGTGCTGAGGGAGTGCCACATTGTCGTAGGGTCAGTGCTGAGGGAGTGCCGCACTGTTGGAGGGTCAGTGCTGAGGGAGTGCCACACTGTTGGAGGGTCAGTGCTGAGAGAGTGCCGCACTGTCGGAGGGTCAGTGCTGAGGGTGTGCTGCACTGTTGGAGGGTCAGGGCTGAGGGAGTTCCACACTGTTGGAGGGTCAGTGCTGAGGGATTGCCGCACTGTCAGAAGGTCAGTACTGAGGGAGTGCTGCACCGTTGGAGGGTCAGTACTGATGAGATTTATTTTTCAGATCTGTCTTTATATTGAGAATTCTTCAATCAGGTAAATGTTAATGATCTCAGGAAATTGTTCTAAGAAGAACAGCAGAGATTATTACTGGCCAATGTTCCTCCCACTATTAACATCTAAACAGTTCCAATGATCATTCTTTTCATTGTCAGTTAGGCGAAGATATCTTGTGAAAATAAATACAGAATGTTACTGTAGAACTGTAGCCATGTCCAAAAGTATTCATTGCTTTGCTCTGAGAGCTGCTATCTAAAGTCAGTCATATTATACAAAAAGGCAGTGCTGGAATTAGGAAGAGTTAACTAAGTACTTGGTGGAGAATGTGATTGAAAGAGTTTAATGTGTGATTACTAAAATGATATTTGGACTTCAGGTTATGAGTAGAGTTTATGCAAGTTTGGTCTGTTTTCTCCAGAACGTAGAGGTTTAAGTGGTGATCTGTTTGAAGTCTTCAAGATAGTAACAGGGAAAGCCAGGGTAGATAAAGATAAACTATTTCCACTGGTTGAAGATTCGAGAACCAGTGACAGAGTCTGAGACTGAGGGCCAGAGTGTTCAGGAGAGATAGCAAGAAGCACTTCCACATGCAAAGGCTGGGAGAGGTTTGGAACTCTTCTTCCACAATTGGCAGTGGATGCTGGATCAGTTGTTAATTTTAAATCTGAGAGATATAAGTTTCTGTGAAGCAAAAGTATTAAGGGATATGGGCCAAAGTCAGGGATATGGAGTTAGGCCACAGATCAGCCATGATCCCATTGAATGGCAGAACAAAATTGAGGGGCTGAATGGCCTACTCCTGTTCCTATGTTCCTAGGTAATTTCGAGGTGTTTGACCAACACGGTATGGTAACTGGGTCTCCAGTTTTACAGGAGGTAGAATATAGAACATAGAACATTCCAGCGCAGTAGAGGCCCTTCAGCCTTCAATGTTGTGCCAACCTGTGGAACCGATCTGAAGTCCATCTATCCTTCACTATTCCATCCTCGTCCATATGTTTATCCAATGACCATTTAAATGCTCATAAAGTTGGTGAGTCTACTACTGTTTCAGGCAGGCCATTCTACCCCCTCTCTGAGTAAAGAAACTACCTCTGACATCTGTCCTATATCTATCACCCCTCAATTTAAAACTATGTCCCCTCGTGCTAGCCTTCACCATCTGAGGAAAAAGGCTCTCACTATCGAACCCTCTGATTATGTTATACGTCTCAATTAAGTCACCTTCTTCTCTCCAATGAAAACAGCCGCAAATCCCTCAGCCTCAAGTCCCTCAGCCTTTCCTCATAAGACCTTCCCTCCGTACCAGGCAACATCCCAGTAAATCTCCTCTGAACCTTTTCCAAAGCTTCCACATCCTTCCTATAATGCGGTGACCAGAACTGTACACATTACTCCAAGTGCGGCCACACCAGAGTTTTGTACAGCTGCAGCATTATCTCATGGTTACAAAACTCAATCCCTCTACCAATAAAAGCTAACACACCGTATGCCTTCTTAACAACCCTATCAACCTGGGTGGCAACTTTCAGGGATCTATGTACATGGACACCGAGATCTCTCTGCTCATCTACACTACCAAGAATCTTACCATTATCCCAGTACTCTGCATTCCTGTTACTCCTTCCAAAGTGAATAACCTCATACTTTACTACATTAAACTCCACTTACCAGCTCTCAGCCCAGCTCTGCAACGTATCAATATCCCTCTGTAACCTACAACATCCTTTGGACTAACCACAACTCCACCGACCTTAGTGTCATCCACAAATTTGCTAACCTATCCTTCTACGCCCTCATCCAGGTCATTTATAAAAATGATAAACAGCAGTGGACCCAAACAGATCTTTGTAACTGAATTCCAGGATGAACATTTCCCATTAACCACCACCCTCTGTCTTCTTTCAGCTAGCCAATTTCTGATCCAAACCACTAAATCACCCTCAATCCCACGCCTCTGTTTTTTTTCTTCAATAGTCTACCGTGGGGAATTTAGTGAGGTTAGTGAGGCACGACCTACCCTTCACAAAACCGTGTTGCCTATCCCTAATCAACTTATTCCTATTGTGATGATTATATCCTTTTCCAACATTTTACCTACAACTGAAGTAAGGCTCACTGGTCTATAATTACCAGGGTTGTCTCTACTCCCCTTCTTGAACAAGGGAACCACATTTGCTATCCTCCAGTCTTCTGGCACTAGTCCTGTAGACAATGACAACATAAAGATCAAAACCAAAGGCTCGGCAATCTCTTCCCTGGCTTCCCAGAGAATCCTAGGATAAATCCCATATAGTCCAGGGGAGTTGTCTATTTTTACACACTCCAGAATTGTTAATACCTCTTCCTTGTGAACCTCAATCCCCTGTTTCTCCGTAATCTCCTCAACCCCATTATCTTTTTCCAGTGTGAATACTGACAAAAAATATTTATTTAGCACTTCCCCTATCTCCTCTGACTCCACGCACAACTTCCCACTACTGTCCTTGATTGGGTCTAATCTTACTCTCATCATTCTTTTATTCATGATATACCTATAGAAAGCTTTAGCTTCCCTGATCCTATCAGCCAACAACGTCTCATGTCCCCTCCTCGCTCGTCTTAGCTCTCTCTTTAGATATTTCCCGGCTACCTTGTAACTCCCAAGCACCCTAACTGAGCCTTCACATCTTATCCTAACTTCTTCTTCCTCTTGACAAGAGATTCACCTTCCTTAGTAAACCACGGCTCCTGCACTTGACAACTACCTCCCTGCCTGACAGGCACATACTTATCAAGGACACGCAGTAGCTGTTCCTTGAATAAGCTCCACATTTCTATTGTGCCCATGCCCTGCCATTTCCTTCCCCATCCTATGCATCCTAAATCTTGTCTAAGGTCTCAGGTCTCAGGTAAAAGGGTTGAGGGCAGTTCCATAATGAAGTGGGTTACTTTAGATTGGCTAACCTAAAACTCAGTGAGATAAAACCTCTTCCTTTATCGTCCTGTGTTCACTGGAAGGTTGAGACCCACAGAACTGGACCATGAACCATCTGAGTTTAGATCAGAGTGGTGCTGGAAAAGCACAGCAGGGCAGGCAGCATCCGAGGAGCAGGAACATCAACGTTTCAGGCAGGAGCCCTTCCAAACGGAACACATTGCCCAACATGGGGCTCGAACTCACGACCCTGAGATTAAGAGTCTCATACTCTACCGAATGAGCTAGCCAGGCATGAACCATCTGAGCAGAGAATTGGAAGCAATTCAGCCTCTTGAACCTGCTTCACCATTCAATAAGATCATGGCCGATCTGTTCAAATTCCATATTCATGTCTATTGCTCCCGCCATCTCCTTCCCCCCCCCCCCCCTCACCCCATTGGAAAGACATTTGGGTAAGTACATGAATGGGAAAGGTTTGGAGGGATATGGGGCAAGTGCTGGCAACTGGGACTAGTTCAGTTTAGGAAACATTGGCATGGAGGCGTTGAGCTGAAGGGTCTGTTTCCCCCCTGTGTTCTATGACTCTATGACTCTCGACGGGAGAGTGCCTGTTTGGTAGAGGTTAGTGCATTAAGTGGGAGGGCGGTAGGGTCCCAATAACTTCGTAGCAATGTTTAACTTAATAATGTAACTTGTCCCTGATGCTGTCCTGTAATCATCTGCAATTTGTTTAAGACAGTAGTCTCATCTCATTAGGACTGTCTTGTGGTTGTTCCTGTAGTCTGTGAACTAATAGGTCCTTTGCCCCATTAGAGAAAGGAGAGACTTCTGGATGTAGGTTTGCTTGCTGAGCTGTAAGGTTTTTTTTCAGCTATTTCATCACCAAACTAGGTAACATCATCAGTGAGCCTCTGGAGGTGGTGGCAGTAAAATACAAGCTGGTAGTGACTGGCATTGCAGCAGAATGGGAGGGAAGGGGCAAGTTGGCTACTTGTTCAGATGATGTCTCTGTTACCTAGCAACTGTTTGGTTTTTTTGCAATCGGGGGAATGTTGGGCCAGGCTGCGGCCTTATCTTGTACCCAGGCAGATGATTAAGGCCAGTCTGGAAGCAGCAAACAGCAGGGTGATGAATGGTGTTCTGTTCACTCCTCAGAGACCACTGTAAGCATTTCTCGGAAGCACACGTCAATAGCAGCCTCACAGTCTGTCATTGGGATTGGCCTTGCAGCTACTTTCTGTTCTGGTGTAAAAATAAATCGAAGCATTGAGGCACCGTCTTTACTCTGTTCCCGTTTCCAGCTGTGTGCGTTTAACCCCCTCACCAATCTCACTTCCTTGTTAGGCCAGCAATGTAAACACAGTGCCTTCTCTGAAGGGACTGAGGATCAACCATAGCATCTGTAATAGGAACAGCGTAAAGTGAGGAAAGTCAAAAATACTGTCAACGTAAACTCAGCTGCAGTGTACCAGCTTTAATGAGGACAAATGGAAGGGGATTGTGTGTGCATGTCTATGTGTGTGTGTCTGCGTTTGTGTCTCTGTGAGTGTGTCAGAGTTTGTGTTTTAGTGTGTGTGCATCTGTGTGTATATGTGTCTGTGTCCGTATACCTGAGTGTGTGTCTGTATCAGTTTGTGTCAATGTTGCACCTGAGTGTGTGTGTATCAATGTGTGCTTGTGAGTGTGTGTGTGTTTGTGTCTGTATGTGCCTGTGCATTTCTGTGAGTGTGAGTGTGAGTGTGTGTGTATGTGCCTGGAGTGTGCTCTGCTTCTGAGTGTCCCTCCAATGTATTTGCTGCTGATTCCAGAGACAAGACTGACAGAGGATTAGGTAAAAACAAGGGCTGCAGATGCTGGAAACCAGAGTCTAGGTTAGAGTGGTGCTGGAAAAGCACAGCAGGTCAGGCAGCATCCGAGGAGCAGGAAAATCGGCGTTTCAGGCAAAAGCCCTTCATCAGGAAAAGACAGAGGATTATACTTGAAGCAGCCTCGGAAAGAGAGAGAGAGAGAGGGGGTAAGAAAGAGAGAGAGAGAGAGATAGAAAGAGAGAGAGAGTGAGAGAGTGAAAAGGTGGATACAGCCACAGAATCACAGGATTGATACAGTGCATTAGGAGGCCATTCAGTTTGTCATATCTGTGCAAGCAATGGTCAGAGCTCAGGGCCCAGAGAGTATTGTGAACAGGGAGGAATGTTAGCTTGCTTGTTAATGCAGCATTTGAGTTAATGAGAGGTACTATCAATGAGTTTGTTGCGTTGAATTGAAGCCAGGACTTCTTCTAATTCGTCCTAAACTCTGCCAATTGGTTCTTCATGAAGGGTGGACAATGGCCAAGTGGTATTTTCACTCAACTATTAACCCAGAGACCCAGATAATGTTCTGGGGACCCGGGCTTAAATCTTGCCATGGCAGATGGCGGAATTTGAATTCAGCAAAAAATATCTGGAATTAAGGATCAACTGATGACTATGAACCCATTGTTGATTGTTGGGAAAACTCATCTGGTTCAGTAATGTCCTTCAGGGAAGGAAACTTCAATCCTTACCTGGTCTAACCTACCTGTGACTCCAGACCCACAGCAATGTGGTTGACTCTCAGTTGCCCTCTGAAATGGCCTAACAAGTCATTCAGTTGTACCAATCGCTACAAAGTCTCAAAGAAATGAAACCAGACAGATCACCTGGCATCGACCTAGACACCGGAAAAGATTACTGCAGAAACTGCTCTGCCGACCCTGCAAAATCCCCTCACCAACATCTGGGGCTGGTGCCAACATTGGGAGAGCTGTCTCACAGGCTACTCAAGCAACAGCCTGACACAGTCATACTCACAGAATCAAGCCTCACAGACAATGGCCCAGACCCCACCATCACCATCCCTGGATATGTCCTGTCCCACCGGCAGGACAGGCCCAGCAGCTGGGGCAGCACAGTGGGATACAGTCAGGAGGGAGTTACCCTAGGAGTCCTCAACATTGCCTTCATGAAGTCTCGTGGCTTCAAGTTAAACACGGGCAAGGAAACCTCCTGCTGATTATCACGTACTGTCCTCCCTCAGCTGATGAATCAGTACTCCTCCATGTTGAACAACACTTGGAGGAAGCACTGAGGGTGACAAGAGCACAGAATGCATCTGGGTGGGATTTCAATGTCCACCATTAAGAGTGGCTCAGCAGCAGTAAACCCTGATGGAGCTGGTCGGGTCCTAAAGGACGTAGCTGCTAGACTGGGTCTGCGGCAGGTGGGGAGGGAACCAACAAGAGGGGACAACATACTTGACCTCATCTTTACCAATCTGCCAGCTAAAGATACATCTGTCCATGACAGTCCTTGTGGAGACAAAATCCCACCTTCACATTGAGAATACCCTCCATCGTGTTGTTTGGCACAGGATACTGCAGAAGTGGGGATGTTTGCTGCTGATCGGACAATGTTCAACGTCATTCACAACTCCTCAGATACTGAAGCTGTCCATGTTCAAATGCAACAAAAACTGAAGTTGCTGAAAAAGCTCAGCAGGTCTGTCAGCATCTGTGGACAGAAATCAAAGTTAACATTTTGGGTCCAGAGACCCTTCCTCAGAACAGATGGTAACGAGGAACGTGTCAGTTTATATGCAGAAGGTAGGGTGGGAGGAGAGCATAAGGTGAAAATGAAAGGTATGGATAGAGCCCAAAGAGAGAGAAGAACAGTTGGACAGACAACTGGGAGGGTGAATAGCTGTTAATGGAGACTGTTAGTGTCTAACAATAGGTAGTGTTATTATGACACGGGGTAAACCCTTCTGCTAATTTAATCCAGACACACAGAAAAGCTCACCCCACCTCGTAATTTAGGGCTATCTAAATTCCACTATTTAAAGAAAAAAATAACAATTTATTCTTGAACTCTAAGAGAAAGATATAACATGAAACAATAACTTTCTATACTATAATCCTCCTTTTTTTGATCAATTTATCTACGTCCCACTGTACAACACTATATTGATCCGATAAAACCCTCCAATTAGGTTTTACACAAAATTCAACTTTCAAAACCAGCTATGTCAATCCTCCTCTGAATGTTCCTGGGTCTTCGGTCTCTACTGCACAGATTTCATATGATCAGGTACCTTTCAGAGAGTCATTCTGTGGGCCATCTGTGTTTGTTTTTGCTCTTTATATCCCAAAACATCGGATTGTCTCATTAGTTTGAAATCATCAAAACATTAAAATTCAAATTCAATTGGATTTTGGTATCTTGGGGCATAATTTAAACTGATCAGCTAAATTCAGATTTGTTGTGTTTCATAGTGATAGCTCAGCTAGTTGTTTCACAGCCAAATGTTACATTTTTAAATTTTTCAACACATTCTGTGCTTGTTAAGTCCTTGCCAGCTTTCACTCTCTCTTAATGGTACAGTATACACTACACCTTCATAACAATGCATAATGGTAGACTATGTGATAACATGGGCTGGTGTGTGTGGTAGGGAGTTGGGACATGGGGGAGTTCAGGCCCTACAATTATTGAACTCGATATTGAGTCTGGAGGTCTGCAGGGTTCCCAAACAGAAAATGAAGTACTGTTCTTCCAGCTTACACTGAGCTTCACTGGAGCACTGCAGTAAGTCTGAGATAGTGATGTTGGCAGGGGACAGGGTGAGGTGTTGAAGTGGCAGGCACTGGAAGCTCAGGGTCTATTTTTCCGGCCAACATGTAGATTTTCTACGAGGCAGTCTCCAGCTCAAGCTTCATTACCTCAATGTAAAGGAGACCACGTTGTGAGACATGTTGAAATGTATCAAGATTTGGACAATATCCAGGCTTGGGCTGGCAAATGGCAAGTAACATTCACGCCACAGAACTGCCAGGTCATGACCATCTCCAATAAGAGACAATCTACCCATTGCTGTTTGACATTCAATGGTGTTACCATTACTGAATCCCCCATGACAAGTATTAATCAGAAACTCATCTGGGCTCACCACATAAACACAGTGGCTACGAGAGCATATTGAGCCTGGAAACACTGCAGCAAGTAACTCCCCTCCTGACTCCCCAAAGCCTGTCCATTGTCTACAAGGCACAAGTCAGGAGTGTGATGGAATACTCCCCACTTGCCCTGGATGGGTGCAGCTCCAACAACACTCAAGAAGCTCAACACCATCCAGGACAAAGCAGCATCAACAAACACCCACTCCCTCCATCACCAACGCTTAGTAGCAGCAGTGTGTATTATCTATAAGATGCACTGCAGAAATACATCAAAGATTCTCAGACAGCTCCTTCCAAACCCACGACCACTTCCATCTAGAAGGACAAGGGCAGCAGATACATGGGAACACTACCCCGTGCAAGTTTCCTTCCAAGCCACTCATCATCCTGACTAGGAAATATATCGCCGTTCCTTCAGTGTCGCTGGGTCAGATTCCTGGAATTCCTCCCTCAGGGCATTGTGTACTGACAGCACATGGACTGCAGAGGTTCAAGAGGATGGTTCACCCCCAGCTTCTCAAGGGGCACCTAGGAACAGGGTGATAAATGCTGGGTCAGCCAGGGACACCCACATCCCACAAACAAATATAAAAAAAAGTAGTCTGTAATATCTCCTGACTCCTGAAATGTGACCCAGTCACTTCCATTCAAGTGCATAAGCACTTAAATAAAACAATGATTTGAATTCATAGTCCCACTTCAAAGAGTATAACTGCTTGGAGCTGTGAATCAAACTGTGAAATTATAGCCATCCTGCTGTGATAAGGGAAGATTGTGAAATCTGACATGCAGCAGCCCAGTAACTGGTGTCCCTATGTGGCCATACAGAGTGAAATAACAAGCAAAAATACCTTTAAAATATTCCAACCAAGGTTTGTTTAAAACAAAAGACCACTGGAGGTTTAAATATCTTGACACTTTGACAGTTCCTTTCAAGATTTGCATTTCGAACTTTTCACACTCGTTTATGATCGGTCTGTTGGCAGTTCCAATCAGACGGACAGTTAAGGAGTTTTGGCACTCAGAGGGTACTTTCCCACTTCTAATGGGGTCTTAGAATCATATCCAAAAGGTTACCTTGCCTTTGGAATGGGTACCGCAGCTATCCACATCAGCCTGTGTGGGTTCTGACCTGCTCTGACCAGGTTTAATCTCTGCATTCCATCCACTTGGATCACTGAAACCAGGTGAGTATTGAGACAACCACTGAGTTACAGGGGTTTCACAATGTGGAGGATGTGAAATATAACCTTCCCCATCCATGGCTGCAGGCGGGATCTCCACCAAAGACCAGCATTTATTTTAATTTTTCTCTACAAGGTGGAAACTCTCCTCCTTAGTCCCAGAAGGGAACACACTGACTGTGGCACAGCCAGCACTAAGCATTTCCCTAAACTGAGGAGACTCTAACTCCCCTGGTTAATATATTTTATTTCTTTCTTTCTTTTTATTGAAGGCCAGCATTTATTGTTAATGCTTAATTATCCCCGAGAATATGGAAAACAGCATCAGGAGCTCTCGTATTGGAATGGATTTCTTTCTGTGCATCAGAAGGGCAGCTCACATCTTGTCTTTCTGCTGTGAAATGGATTTTTGGGGGGTGTCTGGCTCAGACTAAATCAATATCTCATTAAGCAGCTTTCACAGCAATTAATCTGTTTCTTTGCTGGTGATAAATAATGAAATTTGACAAAGCTGCAAGCCGGGTTTTCCTGTGTCTGGGTTTAAGTACGTATAAGGAAACTGTCCCTCGATTTCCGTTCAAGTCTAACCTCTGAGTGGAAAGGGCTTCCCTCAGTGTTTTTTAATGAGCCACATTTCAAAGACTTTTACTTCCTGAGTGTAATTCACCTCAGCTCCTGGCCAGTCCCCAGTTTTGGAGAGGAAGCTATTTGTCCAGCACTACCATTTGTCTGAGATAGTCATTCTTTAAGAAAGACTAATGATTCTGTGACAGGTTTCACATTTTAGGAAGTCCCAAAGCCCTTTATAGCCAATAAAATCTAATCTAGACTCTGATGCTGAAAATGCAGCAAGCAGTTTTAGTGCAGTGAGCTCCCAGAAAGAACTATAAGGCTAACGGTCAAATTGCCGCAAAGATTTAAACGTGGGGTAAAACTCTGGGAATGACCTCCCCAACTCTTCCTCAACACTGGATCTCCTCCCTCTGACTTGAGAGCGCAGTGGGAAAGACGATAAGACCTGGAGATGAATATTCTGGTCATGTTGGACCACGGCTCTGGGACAAACAGAACAACTCAAAGTAATACATGCCATGCATACATTGCCTGCTGTTTATCTTCTGGCAGAGCAGATAGGGTCCGGGTCCACTCTGAGCCACAGCAGCCCCTGATGATGCGGCAATCCTACAGCAATCCTACTCTGGTCTGGAATTATATGTTTGAATCTCTGACAAGGATCTGGATCATGCCATTCAGACTCAGAGGCTGAATATGCTGTTCAGATCTCCCTTGATACAAGTTGATGACAAGTCGATACAAGCTGCTGCATTCTTTCTCATGGGATTATTTGCATTATTTTACCATGGGATGTGGGTGTCACTGGCCGGACCCAGTATTTATTGCTTGTCCCTAGTTGCCCCCTTGAGAAGGTGGGGGTGAGCTGCCATCTTGAACCGCTACAGTCCATGTGCTGTGGGTTGACTCACAATGTCCTTAGGGAGGGAATACCAGGATTCTGACCCAGACACAATGAAAGACTGAAGGTATATTTTTGAGTCAGGATGGTGCATAGCATGGAGAGATTCAGGCAAGTGGAGAGTATTCCATCACATCCTCACCCTGTAGATGGTGACAGGAATTGGGAGACAGGAGGGGAATTACTCACAGCAAGATTCCTAGTTTCTGACCTGCTCTTGTAGCCACTGCATTTATACGGCTGATCCAGTCCTGTTTCTGGTCAATGCTAACCACCAGGATGTTGACTGTGGGGTATTCAGTGATAGTAATATTCTTGAATATCAAGGAGCGGTAGTTAGATTCTTTCTTGGTGGTGTGGTCATTGCCTGGCATTTGTGTGGTACGAATGTTACCTTCCACTTGTCAACACAAACCTGGATATTGTCCAGATCTTGTTGTATTTGAACATGGGCTGCTTCAATATCTGAGAAGTCAGGAATGGTGCTCAACATTGTGCACTCATCAGCAAACATCCCCACATCTGCACAACCACCTGATGAAGGAACAGTGCTCTGAAAGCTAGTGCTTCCAATTAAACCTGTTGGACCATAACCTGGTGCTGTGATTTTTTAACTTTGTACACCCCAGTCCAACACCGGCACCTCCAAATCATCATCCCCACTTCTGACCTTATGATGGAGGGAAGGTCATTGATGAAGCAGCTGAAGATGGTTGGGTCTAGGACTCTACCCTGAGGGACTCCTGCAGAGATGTCCTGGAGCTGAGATGACTCACCTCCAACAACCATAACCATCTTTCTTTGTGTCAGGTATAACTCCAGTCATCAGAGAATTTCTCCATCTGATACCCATTGATTCCAGTTTTGCCGGGGCTCCTTGATGCCACACTTGGTTGAATGCAGCCTTGATGTCAAGGGCTGTCCCTCTCCCCTCCCCTCTGGAATTCAGCTCTTTTGTCCATGTTTGACCCAAGACTGTAATGAGGTCAGGAGCTGTATGACCCTGGGGGATTCCAAACTGGGTCTCACTGAGCAGGTTATTGCTGAGCAGGTGCTGCTTGATAGCTCTGTAGATGATATCCTCCATCACTTTAGTGGTGATCGAGAGTAGACTGATAGGGCGGTAATTGGCCGGGTTGGATTTGTCCTGACTTTTGTGGACAGGACATACCTGAACAATTTTCCACATTGTGGGACAGATGCCAGTGCAGTATCTGTCTTGGAAGAGCTAGACCTGGAGAGTGGCAAGTTTTGGAGCATAAGTCTTAGGTGCCATTACTGGAATGTTGTCAGGACCCATAGCCTTTACAATATCCAGCAAATGTAATCATTTCCTGATATCATGTGGAGGGAATGGAATTGGCTGAAGACTGGTATTTGTGATAAGACCATAAAACCATAAGACATCGGAGCTGAAATTAGGCCATTCAGCCCATCGAGTCTGCCTCACCATTCAATCATGGCTGATAAGTTTCTCAACCCCATTCTCCCACTTTCTCTCTATCATCCTTGATCTCCTTTACAATCAAGAACCTATCTATCTCCATCTTAAATATACTCAGTGACCTGGCCTTCACAGCCTTCTGTGGCAATGAATTACATAGATCCCCCACTCTCTGGCTGAAGAAGTTTCTCCTTATCTCATGATGGGGATGTGATGCTGGGGACCAATAGAGGAGGCACTTCTGTCTGAAGGTTGTTGTGAAAGCTTCAGCCTTATCCTTTGCCCTGATGTGCTGGGCTCCTCCATCTTTGAGGAGGGGGAGATTTGTGAAGCCTCCTCCCCCAGTGAGTTGTTTAATGCTCCCCCACCATTCAGCACTGGATGTGGCAGGACTGCAGAGCTTCAATCTGATCCATTGAAACTCTGTCTTAAATATTTACTGTTTAAAAGCTGGCCTCAGTAATACTGACCTTGAAGATTATCATAACCCCACTCACCCCAGTTCCTGATGTTGTTTAGAGAGGGGAGAGCCATGTGCTGTCCCCACCCACTGCCTATATGTGACTTCAAACCTGCATCAATGTGCTTTCCACTTGGGCTATAAGGTGGAGCTGGACACAGGAAGATTAGACCCATAATGATTAAACTCATGACTGTTAGGAAAAACAGTCATATCAGACTTGAAACATTAGACCATAAGAAATAAGAGCAGAAATTAGGCCATTCAGCCTATTGAGTCTGCGCAGCCGTTCAATCATGGCTGATAATTCTCTCAACCCCATTCTCCCGCCTTCTCCCTGTAATCTTTGCCTCCCCTTAACAATCAAGAACCTACCTACCTCTGTCTTTAATGTACTCAATGACCTGGTCTCCACTGCCTTCTGTGGCGATGACTTCCATAGGTTCCCCACCCTCTGGCTGAAGAACTTTCTCCTTATCCCTGTTATAAAGGACCTTCCCTTTACTCTGAGGCTGTGCCATTGGGTCCTAGTCTGTTCTGCAAATGGAAACATCTCCCCAACGTCCAGTCTATCCAGGCCTTTCAGTATTCTGTAAGTTTCAATGAGATTCTCCCAAACTCTGTTTCTCTTTCCACAGTTGCTTCCAGACCTGCTGAGTTTCTCCAGCACATTCAGTTTTCACTTCCGATCTCCAGCATTTACAATATGTTTTAATGTCAGTGTTGGAGAGTGTTGGAGTGGCTCAGGGGGCCTGGACAATGCTAATACATTTGATGCAGAGGGAGACAGTGTCTGAGAAGCTGCAAAATTTGCTGAGCACTGTTTCTCTTGTTTTTAATCTCTAATCAGAGGACTACACTAGTAGGAGATATTCAAAGGACCTATCCAATAGCTATCACTGTAAGCAGTGTCTGATGGAAGGTTGGGTCTATGGTATCTTCACTGTCTATGCTGACTTTAAAGGATTGAAGACAGATCTTCAAGAGCAGCTCTTACCTCTCACTTCCTGCTGCTGTCTGAAGCCTGAGGGGAAATTTTAACTTGTAACCCTGTGATTGGTTTGGCCTGTCAGTGTGGAGGGAACCTGTAAGTTACTGGGTACCATTAACTGCCCCTTGTCCTGCCCTCTGTCCCAGCCCCAATAAGAATACTAATGAGTGGCTTGGAGACATGTTTTGTTCAGATGTTCAACACTCCAGGGAGGCTCAGAGGTTTGCTCTGCTGCCTCACAGCACCAGGGAGACAGTTTCAATTCCACTCTCGGGCGACTGTCTGTGTGGAGGTTGCACCTTCTCCCCACATCTCCTCCAGGTGCTCCGGTTTCCTCCAATGGTCCACACTGACAGTCTGTAAGACCCAACCTTCCATCAGACACTGCTTACAGTGATAGCTTTATGATACGAAAGTCGGAGGAGTTGTTGACAGTGAGGAAGCATGTGGCAGGTTACAGCAGGATATAGAGAAGCTGCAGAGCTGGGCAGAAAGGTGGCAGATGGAATTCAATGTAGCTAAGTGCGAGGTGATTCACTTTGGGAAGAATAACAAAAAGATGGGGTACTGGGCTAATGGTCGGATACTTGGTAGTGTGGATGAGCAGAGGGATCTTGGTGTCCATGTACACAGATCTCTGAAAGTTGCCACCCAGGTAAATAGTGCGGTGAGGAAGGCATATGGCGTACTGGCTTTTATTGGTAGAGGAATTGAGTTCCGGAGTCCTGAGGTCATGATGCAGTTGTATAAGACTCTGGTACGGCCGCATCTGGAATATTGTGTGCAGTTTTGGTCGCCATACTATAGGAAGGATGTGGAGGCATTGGAACGGGTGCAGAGGAGGTTTACCAGGATGTTGCCTGGTATGGAAGGAAAATCGTATGAGGAAAGACTGAGGCACTTGGGGCTGTTTTCACTAGAGAAAAGAAGGTTTAGGGGTGACTTGATTGAGGTGTACAAGATGATTAGGGGGTTAGATAGGGTCGACAGTATGAACCTTTTCCCGCGTATTGAGTCGGGTATTACAAGGGGGCATAGCTTTAAATTAAGGGGGGGTAGATATAGGACTGATGTTAGGGGTAGGTTCTTCACTCAGCGAGTTGTTAGTTCATGGAATGCCCTGCCAGTAACAGTGGTGGACTCTCCCTCTTTATGGGCATTTAAGAGGGCATTGGATAGGTATATGGAGGATAGTGGGTTAGTGTAGTTTAGGTGGGCTTGGATCGGCGCAACATCGAGGGCCCAAGGGCCTGTACTGCGCTGTATTCTTCTATGTTCTATGTTCTATGTTCTATGTTCTAAATGTGCAAGTTAGGGTGGGTCAGCCATTGGAAATGTGGGGTTGTAGGGTGGGTGTGGTAGGACGCTTTTCAGAGGGTTGTATTGACTCATTGGGCTGAATGGCCTGCTTCCTCACTGAAGGGGTTTTATGATTCTATGAATCTCTCACTCAACAAAAGCCTGCTTGCTTAAAATCACCGGAACTTGTGTTAACAGCAGCTGTTATTAAACTCTGTACCAATGGAGGGTAGTAGTGAGTAACCTTGCTCTCGCCGAGTTGCTATTTCTGGCTGTAATTTTCTTATCCTCTCTGTCAGGAACCAGCCATGAGCTGTGATCTTGAATGCATTGCAGCTCCCTGCTCTCTGTGCGTTTCACTAGAACATAGCGGCTCAGGAACAGACTGAACCATCCCTGCCTCTACTGTGTTAGCTGGAAAGATCCTGCTAAAGTTCAGGATCAAAGACAAAGGCAGATTTCCAAACGTTTAATATCAACACTTTCAGTGAGCAACTGCAGTGGTTTTACTTTAATTGTTGTTACTTTTCATGTTTATCCACTGAAAGAAAACAAATACTTTCATTTCCATGGCCTCTTTACAACTTCAAGCTATTTAGCTCAGTGATTAGTCATAATCTTATTGAGTGAGAGAGTAGGTTCGAAGGGCCAAATGGCCTACCTTTGTTGTTTGTTTATATGATTATGTTTATAAAGGACATCAGTGAACCAAATGGGATTTTACAACAATTGATCATGGCTTCACGTTCACCACAATTCCAGTTCTGCAAAAAAGTCACTGGACCCTAAACGTTACCTCTGATTCTCTCTCTGCAGAGTTTCTCCAGTGATTTCTGTTTTCCAGCATCCAAAGTTCTTTGTGCTTTTTTTTCCCCTGAGATTTTACGAACTGAACTTAATTTCTACCAGCTCCTATGCTGGGATCTGAACCCACGTTTACTGATGAACACCTTGATCACTGGATTACTTGTCCAATGACATTTCCACTGCACTACCATTTCCCTGTGATATCATGGCAGTCAGCACACTAGGATCTTTGGGTGATTGGACATTAGCTCTATTTGTTGATGTTGACAGTGGGCTGAGTGCTCTGGGAAGACTTGGAATTCCTTATGAAGGGCTTCTGCCTGAAACGTCAATCCTCCTGCTCCTCGGATACTGCCTGACCTGCAGTGCTTTTCCAGCCCCACACACTCTCGACACTGGGAAGACATCCTGCTCAATAAACAGGTGAACTTCACAATACACACGATACAAATGGTCAGCTTTCACTGCTTTATTCATCAGGATAAAGTTGTGTCGTTAAGATCAAGGTGCCTTCTAGGCTTTTTCTTGGGGTTATGCAACCTCTGTTTATTTCAACATGAGTGACTTTAGCAGCTCGTAGAATGTACAATCTGTGCAGAGCCGTCCAGACTGTTCCAATGTGACTTAAAAGTAGTTCTGGGATTTATATATTAATAAAGCAAAATCTGTTACCCATTCTAAAAGATGAAAAACTTAACAGCAATCTAAATTGGTCCAATCTAGCACTTCAGTTTCATGACACTGTAATATTTTGCTATAAAGTCTGTGTATTATAGTCCTGCTCCATAGCTACCTGGTGAAGGAGCAGCGCTCCAAAAGTTAGTGCTTCCAAATAAACCAATTGGATTCTAACCTGTTGTGTGATTTTTTAACTTTGTTCCAAACTCACACACCCAACTTACAGCTTGTGCCTATAATTGCCCCACCCAGAGGTACAGAGCTCACATTGAACCAGACAGATTTAGAGATTTGCTTGCACTGGTACGTTGGTTGGTAAAGGTGAAGTCACAGACACTGCTCTCTCTCATTAGAGGGAGAGACAGCTGGTGGTGGTTTAACCTGAGCTGAGGGGAGAGGTTGAGTAGGAGAATCCTTTATGGTAATCTCAGATGGTGATGGGAATTGAACCCACCCTGTTGGTGTTACTCTAGATTGGACTATGTGCAGATAGAGCGTTTTAACTTCTCCCACATTATCTGCCTGTTCGAGGAGGCCTTAGTGACTCTCAGTGAGTGGAGAGATTGTGAACATGAATATAAATGATTGTGATCACAACTTACATTGGTAATGATGCAATTAGGATGACTTGTATCAAATAATGATGCACTTAGTCAAATGTATTAGACACTTAATGTCTGCAGAATCTTTGAAGCAATCAACTTTGATTTAAGTTGGTGACCAGAGTATTTTGCTAAGTTCTGGCATCATCAGTACACTTCCAACTCTTTCCCTGAAGTTAATGTAAGTTCAGGCAAAGAAGATAATTTCCTTGGGTTTATTGGATATTAGGATTGTTGTGTCAAAGGTTAACAGTGTGAAATTGGATTACTTAGCAGAATTTAATTCAATTTCCTATTGTTTCGTAACAGTGGCAGAGATCATAACATACATACAATGAGAAGTAATTTGTCCAAGTAACACAACCATCTCATTTCTCACCAAAACCACAATTTGAAGGAGCAAGTGCATTAATAACCAACATTAGAGGTAAGCCCATAAGAATTAGGAACAGGGGTAGGCTATTTGGCCCTTTGAACCCACCCCGCTATTCAATAGGATCATGGTGGATCCCACATTCCTCCCGGCCACTTTCCTGCCCTTTTCCCTGTAACCCTCGATTCTCCCGATTGATCATAAATCTATCTCAGCCTTAAATAGACACACAGCCTCTGCCCCCACTGCTCTCTGGGGCAAGGAACCACGGCCAATCTACCTTAAGCTGTAAATCTTTGGACTGTGGGATGAGACCAGAGCACCCGGAGGAAACCCACACAGACATCGGGAGAATGTGCAAATTCCACACAGTCAGTCACCCGGGTCCCTGGTGCTGTGAAGCAGCAGTGTTAACCACTGAGCCATCGTGTCACCCCAAATCTTTGCCCACTTACTTAGCCGATCAATATTTCTCCGTAAGCTATTTATATCCCTCTGGCATTGAGCTGAAGATCATTATTCAGCCATTTCAATAATATCAGAGTGCATTCAGTGCTGGGCATATTACTGATTGTCTGGACACTCAAACAACAAATACCTGTGAAGGTTTCCCCTTCCTCAGTCAGCCTGCACTGATGATAAGGAAGCTGTATAATTGCTGGAGCAGGTGTTCTGTCTTGTGAAATACTGAAAAATCAAATAATCTTCTTAAATTTGTGTGTCATTGACTCAACCACCATTTATGTATTTTATATTTACTCCCAGGCCGTGGCATTGGCTGGGCCCAGTATTTATTGCCCGTCCCTAATTACCCGCTTGAGAAGGTGGGGTTGAGCTGCTTTTAGATTACTTACAGTGTGGAAACAGGCCCTTCAGCCCAACAAGTCCACACCGCCCCGCCGAAGCGCAACCCACCCATACTCCTACGTTTACCCCTTACCTAACACTACGGGCAATTTAGCATGGCCAATTCACCTGACCTGCGCATCTTTGGACTGTGGGAGGAAACCAGAGCACCCGGAGGAAACCCACGCAGACACGGGGAGAATGTGCAAACTCCACACAGTCAGTCGCCGGAGGCGGGAATTGAACCCGGGTCTCTGGCGCTGTGAGGCAGCAGTGCTAACCACTGTGCCACCGTGCCGCCCACTTTCTTGAACCGCTGCACTCCATGTGCTGTGGGTAGACCCACAACGCCCTTAGAGACAGAATTCCAGGATTCTGACCTAGCGACACTGAAGAAATGGCGATATATTTCCCAGTCAGGATGGGGAGTGGATTGGAGGGGAACTTGCAGGCATTGTCCTTCTCGATGGAAGTGGTCATGGGTTTGGAAGGTGAAGTCTGAGGATTTTTGGTGAATTTCTGCAGTCCATCTTGTAGATGGTACACACTGCTGTTACTGAGCGTCAGTGGTGGAGGGAGTGGATGTTTGTGGATGACTTCTTTGTCCTGGATGGTGTCAAGCTTTTTGAGTGTTGTTGGGCCTGCTCCCAACCAGGGCAAGTGGGGAGTATTCCATCACACTTCTGACCTGAGCCTTGTAGATGATGGACAGGCTTTGGGAGTCAGGAGGTAAAAACACGGACTGCAGATGCTGGAAACCAGATTCTAGATTAGAGTGGTGCTGGAAAAGCACAGCAGGTCAGGCAGCATCGACGTTTTGGGAAAAAGCCCTTCATCAGGAATAGAGGTAGAGTGCCTGCAGGGTGGAGAGATAAATGAGAGGGGGGTGGGGGTGGGGAGAAAGTACCGTAGAGTACAATGGGTGAATGGGGGTGGGGTTGGAGGTGATAGGTCAGGGAGGAGGGTGGAGTGGATAGGTGGAAAAGAAGATAGGCAGGTAGGACAAGTCATGGGGACAGTGCTGAGCTGGAAGTTTGGAACTGGGGTGAGGTGGGGGAAGGGGAAATGAGGAAACTGTTGAAGTCCACATTGATGCCCTGGGGTTGAAGTGTTCCGAGGCGGAAGATGAGGCATTCTTCCTCCAGGCTTCTGGTGGTGAGGGACCGGCGGTGAAGGAGGCCCAGGACCTCCATGTCCTCGGCAGAGTGGGAGGAGGAGTTGAAATGTTGGGCCACAGGGCGGTGTGGTTGATTGGTGCGGGTGTCCCGGAGATGTTCCCTAAAGCGCTCTGCTAGGAGGCGCCCAGTCTCCCCAATGTAGAGGAGACTGCATCGGGAGCAACAGCTACAATAAATGATATTGGTGAATGTGCAGGTAAAACTTTGATGGATGTGGAAGGCTCCTTTAGGGCCTTGGATTGAGGTGAGGGGAGGAGGTGTGGGTGCAGGTTTTGCAATTCCTGGGGTGGCAGGGGAAGGTGCCAGGACGGGAGGGTGGGTTGTTGGGGGGCGTGGACCTGACCAGGGAGTTAGGAGGTGAGTTACTCACTGTAGTATTTCTAGGCTCCATCTGCACTTGTAGCCACTGTGTTTATGTGGTGAGTACAGATGAGTTTTTGATCAATATTTGTCATGGGGGATTCAGTAAAGGTAACACCATTGAATGTCAAAAGATGATGGCTAGATTGTCTCTTATTGGAGATGGTCATGACCTGTTCTTTTAATCACTGTGTTTATGTGGTGAGCCCAGTTTCTGGCCAATGGTAAACCCTGGGAGGATAGTGCAGGCTTCAGTGATGGCAGTGTTATTAATTGTTGAAGGGTGTGGTTGTTGGAGGTGGCCATTGCCTGGCATTTATGTGGCGTGAATGTTACTTGCCACTTGTCAACCCAAGCCTGGATATTGTCCAGATCTTGCTGCATTTGAACACGGACTGCTTCAGTATTGGAGGAGTTGTGAATGGTACTGAACATTGTGCAACCATCAGCGAACATCCCCCACGTCTGACCTCCTGGTGGAGGGAAGGTCTTTGATGAAGCAGCTGAAGATGATTGGGCTGAGGACACTACCCTGAGGAACTTGGCGTCCTTAAATTGCAGTGGTAATGTCCCCCCCCTCCAAGCCTGGAGGCCCAGATTCAAGCTGTATAATAATGTCTCTGAAGAGGTTTGATGAGAAAGTAACTCCTGGGAGGAACTCCTGCCAAGATGTCCCGGAGCTAAGGTGATTAACCTTACGATGAGAGATCAGGCTGCAGTCTTTGGAGTTTAGAAGGAGACAATGTTATTGAATCATACAATCCCTACAGTGTGGAAGCAGGTCATTCAGCCCAAACCGACCCTCCAAAGAGCATCCCACCCCACTACCCTATCTCTGTAACCCTGCATTTCCCATGGCTATCCCACTGAGTCTGCACATTCCTGGACACAATAGGCAAATTAGCCTGGCCAATTCATCTGGCCTGCACGTCTTTGGACTGTGGGAGGAGCACCTGGAGGAAACCCACGCAGACATGGGGAGAATGTGCAAACTCCACACGGACAGTCGCCTGAGGGTGGAATCAAACCCGGGTTCCCCTGGCACTGTGAGGCAGCAGTGCTAACCATTGATCTTAACATTTTTAGGAGATTTGACAGTGTAGGTGCAGAAAGATTGTTTTACTTTCTGGGAGTGTTTCGGACCAGAGGGCATCATCCCAGAATAAGAACGTGGGTAGGAAGGGGGAGACAGAGGGAAGAGATATATCATGGAAGGATGATATAGAACACGAATGGGATCAGTCAATAATTTGTTCGTTCATGGAGGTGTGAGTGATGTCCTTTATCTGCTAATACTGCACTCTCTAATGTGAGCATAACCACAGATTGAACAATGGAATAAATTGTGGAGATGTAATCAATTGTTCACCTGCATGATCTTCAAACACCTGTGTCAATGTCAATGATGGACAGCTATTCACATGAATTCCTTCAATGGTATACAAACTTAGACAAACCACCCCTAGAGTTAGAATCACAGAATCTTTACAGTGTGGAAGCAGACCATTCAGCCCATCAAGTCCACACCAGGCCTATGAACAACATCCCACCCAGAACCACCCTTTGCCCCCTCCCTGTAACCCTGCATTTCCCCATGGCTAACCCACCTAGCCTGCACACCCCTGGGCACTATGAGCAATCTAGCATGGCTAGTTTTGGTCTCCTTATATCAGGAAGAATATTATTACCATAAACAGAGTGCAACGATGGTTCAGCAGAGATTACAAAGGGAGTTTGAGCAAACTGCACCTAATTTCTCGAGAGTTTTTGAAGAGGTGAACTCATTGAAACCTACAGAATACCTAAAGGGACAGACAGGATACGGTGTTACCCCTGGTCGGGGAGTCTAGAAACAGCGGGGCAATGATTAAAAATCAGGGAGATGCCATTAGCTCTGAGATGAGCTTTTTATTTATTCAGAGGATTGTGAACCTTCGGAATACCACAGAGAGCTGTGGAAAATGCAATCTTTGAGGCAGAGATTGATAGGTTTCTGATTGCCAGGGGCGCACTATATTAAGGGGGGACTGGGTGAGTAAAGGGCATTGACATGGTCAATCTGCTAGGCCAGGCTCAATGGGCTGAATGGCCTACTCCTGTTCCTATGTTCCTACAATTGCAATGTGTTGTTTTTTGGTACATAGAAAGGCTGTCAGGCTGAAAAATGGAGTGTGATGTCTGAAATAATGGACACCCAGGAGTAAGACACAAAGCTATTACAGTAACAAAGCGAGTTCAGATTAAGGTCCTAAACGCATGAGAAGGATTTGGAAAAATCATGTGGATCTCATTATTAAGTTAGAATTCATAACAACTGCCAGGATATCTGCTTCAGTCACAAATGTCGAATTTCATTGGAATGTAATTGGTTTATTGTTGGGATTTCTGGATGAACACTGCAATCAGTGTGTAGCTGATCAACAAGGTGAGGAATCATAACCATACCAGTGTCTGAGTATTTAGGGGTGAGTATCTGAGGATGCAGGTTGTATAGTTTGGAAATCTAAAGAGGCGTTTCATAACGCAAACTTTATGATGAAGGAGGATTTGTTTATTGACAGAACGTCATATTATTTCCCAGTAAAAGATCATTCAGATCAAGATGAGGGGCATCAAGATGGGCGGCACGGTGGGACAGTGGTTAGCACTGCTGCCTCACAGCGCCAGAGACCCGGGTTCAATTCCTGCCTCCGGCGACTCTCTGTGTGGAGTTTGCATGTTCTCCCCGTGTCTGCGTGGGTTTCCTCCAGGTGCTCCGGTTTCCTCCCACGGTCCAAAGATGTGCAGGTCAGGTGAATTGGCCATGCTAAATTGCCTGTAGTGTTAGGTAAGGTGTAAATGTAGGGGTATGAGTGGGTTGCACTTCGGCGGGTCGGTGTGGACTTGTTGGGCTGAAGGGCCTGTTTCCACACTGTAAATAATCTAATCAGTACATGGGAGTCAGGATGATGAGAAAACTACTGTACACCTCTAATTCACAGTTAACATTCAGACAGCAGCTCTGGGTGATATATCTACGTTCAGTGCATGGCTTCCTAACCTTCTGTGAATAATGTATTTGCAATATCAGAGAGTTGTAACAGCTCTCTACAAGAAATAAGTTCAAACCAGATGTACCAGATTGAAAATAACAAAATATTCTCAGAATAGAGAGTCTACTGCAAAGATATTTGGCCACAAATTAATCTCTGCAGCCAGGCTACAGAATAAACTTGCATTTACATGGTGACCTTCCAGTCCACCAACACAGCCTGATTGTCAATGAATAGAGTTTCTGATGAATTTGTTGAACTATGGGAATGCAGCACTAGTGTTACAAATAGCAACATGATCATGTGACATTGTATTCATGATGTTGAATTGGAGAGAAATCATCTCTTTCTCTTCAAAGTAGTGTCACGAGATCAAGTTACATCAACTGGTAAGGACGATGATACTCAGTTCACAATCTTATCTAAAAGACAGCACCTCTGACAGTGCGGCACTCCCTCAGTACTGGCCCCCTGACAGTGCGGCACTCCCTCAGCACTGACCCTCTGACAGTGTGGCACTCCCTCAGCACTGACCCTCTGACAGTGCGACACTCCCTCAGGACTGACCCTCTGACAGTGCGGCACTCCCTCAGCACTGACCCTCTGACAGTGCGACACTCCCTCAGCACTGACCCTCCGGGAGTGTGGGTCTCCCTCAGCACTGACCCTCCGACAGTACAGCACTCCCTCGGAACTGACCCTCCGACAGTGCGGCACTTCCTCAGCACTGACCGTCTGACAGTGCGGCACTCCCTCAGGACTGACCCACTGACGGTGTAGCACCCCCTCAGTGCTGACCCTCTGACAGTGTGGCACTCCCTCAGCACTGACCCTCTGACAGTGCGGCAGTCCCTCAGCACTGACCCTCCAACAGTGTGGCACTCCCTCAGTGCTGACCCTCTGACAGTTTGGCGCTCCCTCAGCACTGACCCACCAACAATGCAGCACTCTCTCAGCACAGACCCTCTGACAGTGCAGCGCACCCTCAGTACTGACCCTCTGACAGTGCGGCACTCCCTCAGCACTGACCCTCCGACAGTGTGGCACTCCTTCAGCACTGACCCTCCGACAGTGCGGCACTCCCTCAGCACTGACCCACTGACAGTGTGGCACCCCCTCAGCACTCACCCGCCGATAGTGCGACACTCCCTCAGCACTGACTGTCTGACAGTGCGGCACTTCCTCAGCACTGACCCTCCAACAGTGCGGCACTCCTTCAGTACTGACCCTCCGACAGTGCGGCACTCCCTCAGGACTGACCCTCCGACAGTGTGGAACTCTCTCAGCACTGACCTTCCGACACTGCGGCACTCCCTCAGCACTGACCCTCTGACAGTGCGGAACTCTCTCAGTACTGACCCTCTGACAGTGCGGCACTTCCTCAGTACTGACCCTCCGACACTCCGTCAGCACTGACCCTCCGACAGTGCGGCACTCCCTCAGCACTGACTCTCCAACAGTGTGGTACTCCCTCAGCACTGACCCTCCAACAGTGCGGCACTCCCTCAGCACTGATCCGCTGACCGTGCGGCACTCCCTCAGCACTGACCATCCAACAGTGTGGCACTCCCTCAACAGTGACCCTCCGACAGTGCGGCACTCCCTCAGCACTGACTATCCAACAGTGCGACACTCCCTCAGCACTGACCCTTTGAAAGTGCGGCACTCCCTCAGCACTGATCCTCCGACAGTGCGGCACTCCCTCAGCACTGACCATCCAACATTGCGGCACTCCCTCAACACTGACTCTCCGACAGTGCGACACTCCCTCAGCACTGACCCTCTGACAGTGTGGCACTCCCTCAGCACTGATCCTCCAACAGTGCGGCACTCCCTCAGCACTGACCCTCTGGCCTGTGTGCAGAGATCTCGCGGTGCAGTGTCTATTATAATGCTGGTCTGTGCCTGCCATTATATAAGCAGCAAGATCGCACAAATTGCTGTGAAATGGATGACCAGCTGTTATACTTTGTAGGAATTGGAAAGAAAGCTAAAGGGATCCATTTTACTTTAAGTATGGCCTTTTCTTCCTTTTACAGTTTATTGAGCTGTAAGACTGTGTCCTGTTTAAAAGATCCTTGTGATTGTCAGTAAAACAAGCACAACACCAGGTTAGAGTCCAATAGGTTCAGTTGGAAGCGCTAGCTTTCGAAGCGCTGCCACATCACCAGGTAACTAGTGAGACAGGATCAAAGGACACAGAATTTATAGTCAAAGACTATAACATTGATTGTAATTCTCAGCCTCTTTGTGTGCAGTTGCAGTTGCTCTGGGAGGTGATCAAGTTGAAAGTGAGAAGAGGGGTATGGAGAGGCATTCTCAATTAACACATCCACCTTTGTTATTTGTGAAAGTGTTGTGTTTGTGAAGAGCTGTTTTCACTCACACAAAATCAACTCCAGTCATGAAGAACAGTTGACAAAATCCGGGTTAAACTGACAGAACAATGAGAGGATAACAGAAAGCAAACCCCTTCAAGAACATTTCCTGCTCTGTTACAATCCCATGTGAGATGGGATAGCGTTCCATTCCCCGTTATCGTTCTGAATCGAGCTTGTTTGCACCTGAAAATCCTGTATCTCAAATTTATTCAGTGTTGACAGCTGTACTTGTTAACTTGAAGATGTAAATAATCTCTTGTATATTGATTAAAACTTCCAATGTAGAAAGGTGGCCGGAATAATCTCAGTTTTATTCATCAGATCATTTCAATTCAGAGCAGGGCAGCATACATTTCCTGCTGGGTCACTTGCAGGACAAGATATTTAATTAAACATCGCCAGCAAGTCTAATCATGTAGCAGGAGGTGCCAGTGTAATCACACATTGAGACAGCAGTGGTGTTTACAGCTCCACCGCATTCCCCTCAGCAAGGATCACTGCAGCTGGAATCAGTTTGTGGAACGTGGTGTTCAATAAAACAGAATAGCTTGACACAATGGAGCCTTTTTGGACACACACTAAAACAGAATTGTGCAGTTTTCTGCCCAAACTCATTCCAGGGCCTGGTGCATCAGATAGAAGGGACCTTTCCATCTCATCAATCTCCCGTGAGATTTGAAAGCTGCAACCACTGAACATGCAAACACACGTCTGGGATGGAAGTGTGTATTGACAACAGAGATGAAGTCATGGCCGTGTCTGCTGTGTATTCTGGAACATTTGGCATTGAGATCAGTTGGAATAAACAATAGAGCTGTAATTTTGTTTGAAAGAATTTATTCTACTTGGTACAGCTCGATGGGAGAGATTGAATGATCTACAGATGTGAGGTGTGACCCCCTCCCAGATGAAATTACCACTTTACCTGTCTCCATTGAATAACAGATAACATCAATAAAATAATGAGAAAATAACTTAAACTGACATAAAATTCACAGTTCGAAGAGCCAGAACACAAAGCTCAGCTAAACACATAATGTCTCCTGCTTTGTTCCTCACTCCCTCTAACCTCCTGTAGTGTGTGGGGACCAGGTTGGCACAGAGTGATCGATCATCTTCCTCAACTGCAGGAACCACAGTCCTTTTAAATAATGCCTCACTGTCGGAGGGTCAGTGCTGAGGGAGTGCCGCACTGTCGGAGGGTCACTACTGAGGGAGTGCCGCACTGTCGGAGGGACAGTGCTGAGGGAGTGCCACACTGTCGGATGGTCAGTGCTGAGGGAGTGCCGCACTGTCAGAGGGTCAGTGCTGAGGGAGTGCCGCACTGTCGGAGGGACAGTGCTCAGGGAGTGCCACACTGTCGGAGGGTCAGTACTGAGGGAGTGCCGCACTGTTGGAGGGTCACTACTGAGGGAGTGCCGCATTGTCGGAGGGTCAGTGGTGAGGGAGTGCTGCACTGTCAGAGGGTCAGTACTGAGGGAGTGCTGCACTGTCGGAGGGTCAGTACTGAGGGAGTGCCGCACTGTTAGAGGGTCAGTGCTGAGAGAGTGCCACACTGCTGGAGTACTTGGGTAGTGTACAAAATCCCATGCAAGGACTGTACAAAACACTACATAGGACAAACAGGAAGACAGCTAACGATCCGCATCCATGAACACCAACTAGCCACGAAACGACACAACCAGCTATCCTTAGTAGCCACACACGCAGATGACAAGCAACATGAATTCGACTGGGACAACACTACTATTATAGGACAAGCCAAACAGAGAACAGCCAGGGAATTCCTAGAGGCATGGCACTCATCCACAGATTCTATCAACATACACATCGACCTGGACCCAATATACCGGCCACTGCAGCAGACAGCTGGAACTGACAACCGGAAGCGGCAGATTCAAACCACTACAAATGCTGGAGGAAAGATCACAGAAGCGTTTCACAGGAGGCTTCCAAGCACTGAGGATGTCACCTAGACAGGGGACGAAACGTCTGCAACACAAATTCCCAGCTCGGCGAACAGAACCACAACAACGAGCACCCGAGCTACAAATCTTCTCTCAAAGTTTGTAATAGTCCCACCTCCCCCAGAACTGGTCCCAATGTCCCAAAAATCTGAACCCCTCCCTCCTGCACCATTGCTCAAGCCATGCATTCATCCTGAATATTGTTTCATTTCTATTCGGACTAGCACGTGGCATTGATAACAATCCTTAGATTACTATTTCTGAGGTCCTACTATTTAAGTTGGTTCCTAACTCCCTAACCTACTGCGAATCCTCTTACAAGGATGCCTTCCTTGAAGAAGCTCTCTTCCTCCCTCTACAAAGATTTCAGTGAGTCCCTCTCTCACTGATTCCTCCATCGTCAGACCACAACAAAACGACGGTTGGAGGAAGAACGCCTCATCTTCCGCCTAGGAACCCTCCAACCACAAGGGATGAACTCGGATTTCACCAGTTTCCTCATTTCCCCTCCCCCCACCCTGTCTCAGTCAAATCCATCGAATTCAGCACCGCCTTCCTAACCTGCAATCTTCTTCCCGACCTCTCCGCCCCCACCCCAGTCTGACCTATCACCCTCACCTTGGCCTCTTTCCACCTATCACATTTCCGACACACCTACCCCAGGTCCCTCCTCCCTACCTTTTAACTTAGCCTGCTGGACAAAATTTCCTCATTCCTGAAGAAGGGCTTATGCCCGAAACGTCGATTCTCCTGTCCCCTGGATGCTGCCTGACCTGCTGCGCTTTTCCAGCAACACGTTTCCAGCTCTGATCTCCAGCATCTGCAGACCTCACTTTCTCCTAACTCTCTAAAGTCTACTTGTTGAACCTCATCCCATTTTTTACCGATATCATTGGTGCCTGTATGCACCACTACAGCTGGCTGTTCACCATCCCCTTTCACAATGTCCTGCAGCTGATCTGAGTATTGAGTACAAGAGTTGGGAGGTTATGTTGCAGCTGTAGTGGGCGGCACGGTGGTTAGCACTGCTGTCTCACAGCGCCAGAGACCCGGGTTCAATTCCTGCCTCAGGCAACTGTCCGTGTGGAGTTTGCACGTTCTCCCAGTGTCTGTGTGGGTTTCCTCCGCGTGCTCCGGTTTCCTCTCACCGTCCAAAAATGTACAGGTTAGGGTGAATTGGCCATGCTAAATTGCCCGTAATGTTAGGTGCATTAGTCAGTGGGAAATGGGTCTGGGTGGTTGCTCTTTGGAGGGTCGGTGTGGGCTTGTTGGGCCGAAGGGCCGGTTTCCACACTAAAAAAATCTACAGGACATTGGTTAGGCCACTGATGGAATATTGCATGCACTTCTGGTCTCCTTGCTATTGGAAAGATGTTGTGAAACTTGAAAGGGTTCAGAAAAGATTTGCAAGGAAGTTGCCAAGGTTTGAGGATTGGAGCTATAGGGAGAGGCTGAATAGGCTGTGGCTGTTTCCCTGTGTGAGAAATGGGGAAGGGTATTGTTTTCACAGTGATCATAAGCTTCAGCATAGCGCTGACAAACAGGTATAGAGGGCAGCTGCAGGCAAAGATCAGATTAGCAAACTTCTGGGAAAAACAAGTTTGTGCAGGCAGAAAAGCAGAACATTAGAAAACACTAGCACAGCAAGTGTTAATATAGGTACAAAACGGTTGCAGCTAACGGCCCAAGGAGATAGAAGTAGAATCTAATCAAGATAAGGAGAAGTCACGTAGGGGCAGTCAGGTCACAAGTTAGGCAGAGAACTAGGGTGATTGGGTAATGTAGGAGAAGGGAGAGGTGACCTCACACAGCTCAAAGGTATAACTGTGTACTTGTTTCAATGCTCATTGCTCATTTGCTTTAGCATTTGATGCCCTTTTCTTGCAAGATCGTAAAATAAATTGTCTGTTTCCAGTTTTGGTGGTCTTGGTTAATTTTGTTAAGTTTGTTTCTAACAGATTTGGGGGCTTGTCCGGTCACTCGGCATTCTTGGAGAAACAGAGAAGGTGCACCTCGCTGATTTTGGCGATCTCTAGTTTCCCCTCGTTGCCGCGGCAGCTTTGGGCGAGCGTGATCTGGACGGAAAGACACTGGAAACAAGACGGGAAGACGCGGCGGGTTCGGTCGGGAACTCTTGTGCACAAGACCCGGGTAAGGAAAGGTCTCTCGAGATATATCCGGGTGACCGGGGATTTGCAACAGTAAATGTTGCGGGAATTGCCGCGCAGCTAATGGCCGAATTGACAAGACCAGGTAACTCTGTGCACAGACCAAGTTAAGAAAAGGACCTTTAAGTATTGCCTTGGTGGTCGGGAAGGTACAAGAAGTACGGGGAATTGGCGATGTCTAAAAATAACATATAATTGGCCAGACTGATCGGACGGGAAAGGGTATCAACCTGATTCTAGCAGCCAACCTTAGACCGGTTGTTAAGAAGGGAAACCCCCCACGCGAAGGTCAGGACCCTGAAGTGGATGTGGAAGAAAGTGACACCGGACCTCGAAAAGATCAATTAAATATTTTTTTAAAATGGGAGGCAAGGGAAGTTGTCTCTATAAAGATCGATCTACAGATAATGTTAAACTTGAGGAAATTCCATCCGACAGTCCCTTGGGGAAAATGTTGGGAAATTGGGAACACAACTCCCGGACGCGGGGGAAAGATAAAGTTATAATGATAAGGTATTGTTGTTTTGTCTGGACACAAGAAAGTATTAAGAAATCTGATATATTTTGGCCCAAATATGGGTGTGCCAAGACTTAAATATATATGTTAATAGCAAAGAGAAACAAAGCCGCCACGAGGCTGATTATGCAGCCTATTGGATAAAGAGCCAAAATAGGTTCGTCTTAAAAAAGAAAGAAAGGGAGGAAAAGGATGAAAAACCCAAACCCCCCCGTTGGGACCCTTTGTCAAATTTACCTCCCCCTTATTACTATAGAAATGATGGTCCGCCATCCCCCGGCGACAGTCGACCGTGTCCCAGCCCTCTGCACCCGCAGCAGAGGAACCCCCGGGAGAGGAATCTGAAAAAGGCCCAGAAGAGGACTCCACTGTGAGTCAGGTTAAGACACGATCAGCAGGAAGGAGAGAAGAAAGGGAACAAGGCGGGGCAACACAGGTATATCCTCTCAGAGAGGTCCCCATTGGAAACGGCGAAATTAGATAGTGGGGAGGTCAGAGCCTTTAAAAAGGAAATGAAAAATCTAATTGAGGATCCCATGGGATTGGGGGAGCAATTAGACCAGTTTTTGGGGCCAAATCGGTATACCTGGGGGGAAATGATGGCAATATTGGGGACGTTATTCTCAGAAGAAGAAAGGGGTATGATCAGAAGGGCCGCCCTGAGGGAATGGGAAAAGAGATACCCTCCGGGTGAAGAAGTAACTCCGGCTGAACAAAAATTCCCTAATACAGATCCCCGATGGGAGGGCATGAATGCACATGATAGGAGAAGCACGAGAGACTTTTGGGAAATGGTGATCTTGGGAATTAAGGAAGCAGCGCCAAGATCACAAAACTTTGTTAAGGCTTTTGAAGTAAGGCAGGAGAAAGACAAGACCCCTTCAGCGTTTCTTCAAAGGCTCAAAGAAGCCACAAGGAAATATTCGGGAATGAATCCTGATGACCCGGTGGCGCAAGGAGTTTTGAAGGTCCAGTTTGTGACAAAGTCATGGCCGGACATACAAAAGAAATTGCAGAAAATAGATGGATGGAGTGAAAAACAGATGGAAGAGTTATGTGAGGCACAGGAAGTGTATGTGAAGAGAGAGGACGAGAAGCAGAAGCAGAAAGCTAAAATGATGGTGGCGACAGTAGATGAAATAACAAAGAGGAGATTAGGATCGGGAGATAATAGAAAGGATAAGGATAGAGGAGGACACGAAAGACAAAGGTCAGACGTCCAGGAAAGGAGGCAACAGGCAGGATGTTACCATTGTGAAAAAGTGGGGCATTTTAAACGAGAATCCTCTGGACTAACGCGGGAAAAGGAAACTGTTTCCCTAATGACATTTGATGAGGAATAGGGGAGACAGGGGTTCCTTCCTCCTGAAACCCACCGGGAACCCTTGATAAATCTAAAGGTGGGACCTGAAGGGGAGGAGGCAGTGTTTTTGGTGGACACGGGAGCGGCACAGTCATCCCTAAGGTTTAGACCTACCGCCGTTAAATTGACCAATAAGAATCTCAGGGTTTCTGGAGTAAAAGGCGAAGAATTCTTAGGGCCTATTTTTGAGCCAATACTAATTAGAGTAAATAATGAGGAAGTGACAGGACAATTATTGTATATTCCCGACATTGAAGTCATCTATTAGGTAGGGATTTGATTATCTTGTTAGGCTTAAAAATTGGGGTGGTAAATAGTGCAGTGACCGTAAAGATGGCCATGTTAACACCTAGAGATGAAAAACAAATCAGCCCTGATGTATGGGCAAGACCGGGTAATACAGGGCATCTAACTATTACTCCAATGGTAATTACGTTGATTCAGGAGAATAAGACAGTTCGGGTTAGACAATACCCCATATCACTGGAAGGTCGTAAAGGTCTGCAATCAGTTATAGATTCTTTGTTAAAAACCGGATTGTTAGAACCCTGTATGTCACCCTTTAATACCCCAATACTGCCTGTCCGCAAACCAGACAGAACCTATCGATTAATGCAGGATCTTAGAGCATTGAACCGATTGGTTTGAACACGACACCGGTAGTCCCTAATCCGTACACTTTGCTAGGCAAGATACCGTGTGACCACCGCTGGTTTAGTGTAATAGATTTAAAGGAGCCTGCCATCTGGCTCCAGAAAGCCGTGACATGTTTGCCTTCGAGTGGAAAAACCCATACTGGTAGAAAGCAACAATTCCGATGGACGGTACTTCCCCAGGGTTTCACAGAATCACCTAATTTATTCGGGCAAACACTGGAACAGGTTCTGGAACAACTTGAGATGCCTAAAGGGACGTCACTGTTACAATATGTGGACGTCCTACTTGTGTCAGGACGAAAGAGAGATGACGTGAGCTTGGCCACCAATAGGCTGTTAAATTTCCAAGGGCAACAAGGTTTAAGAGTATCTAGGAATAAATTGCAATATGTAGAGAAGGTAGTGAAATATTTAGGGCACCTTGTTAATGAGGGTACTAGGCGAATTAATCCCGAGAGAATTTAAGGAATAGTAGAACTACCCCCTCCTGACCACCAAGCGAGAATTATGGAATTTCTTGGGGCTAGTGGGCTATTGTAGATTATGGATAGAAGCATACGCCCAGAAAATGAAGGGGTTATATTATAAATTGACAGAATCTGAACATGAAAGACTACACTGGACAGAAGAGGAAAAGGAAGGGTTACATGAGTTAAAGCGTAGTTTAATACAAGCTCCGGTGCTGGCCCTTCCTTCCCTCGAGAAACCATTTCACCTTTTTGTGACAGTAAATGATGGAGCAGCCTTAGGGCTGTTAACCCAGAAAGGAGGGGGAAGGAGGCAGCCCATAGCCTTCCTGTCCAAGATCTTTTACCCTGTCTCGAGAGGATGGCCTGAATGTACACAGGCAGCAGCAGCCACTACCATACTGGTAGAGGAGAGCCATAAACTTCCTTTTGGAGGGGTGCTCGTCGTTAGTACCCCCCATCAAGGCAGAACTGTGTTAAACCAAAAGGCAGGGAGATGGTTGACAGACTCACGAATCTTGAAATACGAAGCCATCCTGATGGAGAGAGATGACTTCGTGTTAGCAACAGACACCTGTCTAAACCCAGCTACCTTCCTATGGAAGGGAGAACCTCTGGAAAACGAGAATTAGAACATGACTGTTTAGATATCATTGAGTATCAGACTAAGGTTAGACCAGATCTAAAAGATATTCCTTTTCATGATGAGGACAGACTGTTTATAGATGGGTCATCAAGAGTGGTACAAGGAAAAAGACACAATGGATATGCAGTAGTGGATGGTAACAAGAACCAAACAGTTGAGGCTGACCTGTTGCCTAACACATGGTCGGCCCAAACCTGTGAGTTGTATGCATTAAACCAAGATTTAAAATAACTAGAAAATCAGGATGGGACAATTTACACCGACTCTAAGTAATGCCTATGGGGTGGTCCATACCTTTGGAAAAATATGGCAAGAACATGGACTAATCGATAGCTGGGGAAAGGAATTAGTACACGAAGAATTAATAGGACAAGTGTTGAAAAGTTTGGAATTACCACGAGAAATAGCAATAGTTCATGTACCGGGGCACCAAAAGGGGGAAAACTCTAGAAGCAAGAGGGAATAGGCTAGCAGACGAAGCAGCCAAAGAGGCAGCTACGAAAATACGGGTTCTCACACCCCTAGTGGAGTCTCCTTCCGTGAATCCCGTGTACATGAAGGAAGAGGAAAAAGAATTCCAGGAGATAGGAGCCACTAAGACAAGTGAAGGAAGATGGATTCTCCCGGATGGGAGGGAAATGCTGAGTAAACCAGTCATGAGAAACATTCTAAATACCCTGCACCAAGGCAGTCATTGGGGCTCTCAATGACATAGTGTGACAGTGTTATGGAAGTACAGCTGTAAAGGGATATGCACATTAGCCAAGCAGGTATGCTCAGGATGCCTGATTTGCCAAAAGATTAATAAAACGGTAACAAGAGGAGGGCAAAAAGGTGGAAGGAATCCTGGGGTAAGACCTTTTCAGAGCATACAGGTCGACTATACAGAATTACCCCCCGGTAGGGAAACAAAAGTACTTATTAGTCATAGTAGACCACTTAACCGGGTGGGTGGAAGCTTTCCCAATGTCTTCAGCTACCTCAAAAGGAGTAGTGAAAACACTCCTTGAACATATCATCCCACGATATGGAATAGTGGAAACTATAGATTCAGACCAAGGTACCCACTTTACTTCTAAGATCTTACAAGGGTAATACCAGGATTAGAAATTTCATGGGAATTCCATACTCCTTGGCACCCACCCTCCTCTGGACGGGTGGAAAGAATGAATCAAACCTTAAAGAAGCAATTATCAAAGTTAGTCCTAGAGACTCGATTACCATGGACTAAATGCTTACCTATTGCACTATTACGCATTCGGACGGCCCGAAGGCGTGATATCGGACTTTCTCCTTATGAAATGATGTTTGGGCTGCCATTTCTGGGAGGGAAGGGAGAGGTACCCATGGCCGAGTTTAATGACCAGTTTTTGAAAAACTATATTGTGGCACTTGCCTCTTCATTATCTGTTCTTAGGAATAAAGGCCTTTTGGTACAGACACCGCCACTCGAGTTTGCAGTACATCAGATACGACCAGGTGATTGGGTCCTGATAAAGAACCTGGAAGGATACCAAACTACACCCGAGCTGGGAGGGACCATTCTTAACTCTCCTGACTACCGAAACAGCCGTCCGAACTGCAGAAAAAGGGTGGAGTCATCACACTCATGTTAAGGCGCCCGTGGACGCTCCTTCCCCTTCGGCAGAGTGGCAAACTCATCCTACAGACAACCCTCTGAAAGTCAAGCTGAGCAGGAAGACTGAACTGAAATAAAAGACTTTTAATAGTTGCTGCCATTGATTTTAAAATTTGCTGCTACTGATTGTAAGGGTTGCGTAGACTCACTTCTCCCAGACGACTACAAAAGGGGGAAAGATAGGCAGGAAGGTGGACAGAGGTAAGAGATGGGTGGGTATTGGTATAGTGTTGGAATGATAGTCATACTGATGGTTCAAGGAGACGGGAAAAATCATTTTACTTCCCCATGCCAACATTATGCTGAACGAAAGGGACTTACCGACCGTTGGGTCTGTGCAGAGATCCCTCACCACGGCTAATCGGGGATCCCCATCTTGGTAATACCACTTACCAGAAGCGAAGTTTATGATGCCCAACAATTTGACTGGGGCTCAACTAATACAAGGTGGAGATCCGAGAGGGCGGCACGGTGGCACAGTGGTTAGCACTGCTGCCTCACAGCGCCTGAGACCCGGGTTCAATTCCCGCCTCAGGCGACTGACTGTGTGGAGTTTGCACGTTCTCCCCGTATCTGCGTGGGTTTCCTCCGGGTGCTCCAGTTTCCTCCCACAGTCCAAAAGATGTGTAGGGTCAGGTGAATTGGCCATGCTAAATTGCCCGTAGTGTTAGGTAAGGGGTAAATGTAGGGGTATGGGTGGGTTTCGCTTCGGCGGGTCGGTGTGGACTTGTTGGGCCGAAGGGCCTGTTTCCACACTGTAATGTAATCTAATCATAACTATAACTTTGAGGGATGGTTCCCTCGACCTGCCCCTAAAACCCTGGGTCCTATTAATGGACTTAGTGTTCATCTGCCAACAGGAACAGTAAACGCCACTTGTTTCTGTAATCAGAATGATACTGCTCCCTTCCAATTAGGAAAATCATCTTGCGTCTACACTAACCGAGCCACGGCCACGAACATTCCCCCATTATTAAACGGGACCTATTGGATATGCGGGTCCAAGGTATATCCCTACATGCCGGGTGAAAAGTACGTATGGAGTGGCGGTTGCACCGGCAGTAAATGTTGGAACAATCCAGTAAAAACTCAGACATCACCACAGAAACAAAAAAGCTGGAGTGGCTGCTGTTACCCCGCTTATATACCTGCCCCCCCCCCCCCAACTCCAGATAGAAAAACATGACACCCTGAAAAAGGAAAAGGGAATAAGCCGTAAAATCCGAGAGGTCTCTAAATGGGACCGTTTCTGGTGGACATTATTCCCAAATTATGGCACTGCAAGGGCAGGGAGAGAAATACAGAAACTGGCGGCAGCCTTTGAAAAATTGGTTAATGATACCGCTGACTCACTTAGAGAAACTGAGTTCCAAATAGTGGCCATAACCACCGAAATGATGGCCACGAGACTAACAGCTTTACAGAATCGAATGGCTTTAGACTATATCTTGGCCGAAAAAGGGGGAACCTGTGCTTTAATCGGTAAAGAATGCTACACTTTCATCCCAGACACCTCTTCCACGGTGGAAGAAAAGGCAGAGATAATAAGGAAAAAGATAAAAGATATAAGAGAAATTGGGGATGAACTTCGGAACGATAAAGGAACAGGATGGGGATGGGGTGATTGGGGACTGATGGGTTGGGAAAAGCGGTTAGTCAATCTAGCCAGCTATGGATTATTGATATTAGTGGGTCTGGTAGTAGGGTTCAAGGTCCTCAAGTGGATAATGTGCCGACTGATGACGTCCCTTGGGGAGGTGACGTGCAACAGAGGGAAAGTCAAAGAATGCTCCTAGAATTTGAGAGACGAAAGGGGTAACGTGATACAGTGTATAAGATTGTGAATCTCTGCACTTTAGGGTGTAAAGAGGGCAGAAATTGCAAAAACAACAAGTTGTAAAAGAAAAGAAATGGGGGAATTGTGAGAAATGGGGAAGGGAGTTGTTTTCACAGGTGTAGCAAAAAGGGTAGTGATCATAAGCTGACAAACAGGTATAGAGGGCAGCTGCAGGCAAAGATCAGATTAGCAAACTTCTGGGAAAAACAAGTTTGTGCAGGCAGAAAAGCAGAACAATAGAAAACACTAACACAGCAAGTGTTAATATAGGTACAAAACGGTTGCAGCTAACGGCCCAAGGAGATAGAAATAGAATCTAATCAAGATAAGGAGAAGTCACGTAGGGGCAGTCAGGTCACAAGTTAGGCAGAGAACTAGGGTGATTGGGTAATGTAGGAGAAGGGAGAGGTGACCTCACACAGCTCAAAGGTATAACTGTATACTTGTTTCAATGCTCATTGCTCATTTGCTTTAGCATTTGATGCCCTTTCTTGCAAGATCGTAAAATAAATTGTCTGTTTCCAGTTTTGGTGGTCTTGGTTAATTTTGATAAGTTTGTTTCTAACACCTGGAATGTCAGAGGCTGAGGGATAACCTTATAGAGGTTCATAAAATCATGAGGGGCATGGATAGGATAAATAGACAAAGTTTTTTCCCTGGGGTGGAGGTGTCCAGAACCAGAAAGCATAGGTTTAGGGTGAGAGGGGAAAGATATAAAAGGGACCTAAGGGGCAACGTTTTCCCACAGAGGGTGGTACGTGTATGGAATGAGCTGCCAGAGGAAGTGGTGGAGGCTGGTACAATTACAGCATTTAAAAGGCATTTGGAATGGTATATGAATAGGAAGGGTTTGGAGGGACATGGGCTGGATGCTGGCAGGTGGGACTAGATTGGGTTGGGATATCTGGTCGGCATGGACGGGCTGGACCGAAGGGTCTGTTTCCGAGCTGTACATCTCGATGACTCTATGACTCTATTTCCAACCAGTGCATCTGGGAGGCAACATACCTTTCAGGAGTCTCGTTTCCAACCACATAACCGCCCATCTACTCCCCTTACAATTGAATCCCCTATGACTATAGCCCTTACACTCTTTTTCCCACCCTTCTGTACAGCAGAGCCAGCCACGGTGCCATGAACCTGGCTACTGCTGCCCTCTCCTGGTGAATCATCTTCCCCAACAGTATCCAAAATGGTATACCTGTTTTGGAGGGAGATGACCCACAGGCGACACCTACACTGCCTTTCTGCTCTTTCTCTGCCTCTTGGTCACCCGTTCCCTTTCTCCCTCAACAATCCTAATCTGCAGTGTGACCACTTTGCTAAACATGCCAACCATGACCCCTTCAGCATGGCGTATGCTCAAAGTGAGTCCATCTGCAGCTCCAGAGCCAACATGCGGTCTAACAAGAGCTGCAGCTGGACACACTTCCTGCAGAAGTCAGTGACATCAGCTATGTACCTGAACTCTCACATTGAGCAAGAGAAGCATAACGTGGGTCTCCTGCCATTTTTACTCTTAAGCTTAACTTAGACCAAGCCAGTAGCAGAAGTTAGAAGAACGACATTGTACAAGGATCAAACCCTGGGCACTTCCAGAGATGGACACTGTTTGGAACCTGGCCAGGTTCCGACATTAATTCGGTAATAGCCAAGTTGGCTTGTCAGACCTAATTTGGTTACTTGAGGGGATCTTATTTTGGTCGCTACATGCAATAATGTTTAGACCATTGCTTCAATACTTAATTGTCAGTGAGATTTCTTAATAATTAGCCAAGTTAAAGGTAACTTATGGTGAGTTTTCCACAACAGCCATCAGTGTAAGTCTTTGCTCACTTGGGATTACTCAGCAAGTATTGTCTGATCATGGACAGACACCTAATGTTCGACATTGTGTTTTGCAAGTATGGGCTGGTTGGATATGGTCAGTGCTGTGATTTATGATCTACCAGTTTTTTGGATGTTAGGACACATACTGGCATCACACTGTCACTGGAGTTTATATATTATGTTACTCATTAGTGTGATAGGCAGAATATTATCCTGGCATGTCAGCAGGATACTATTACCATCTATCTCACACATTCTTAAAAGCAATGTCACTGCCAATCAGAGTCAGGACTCTCCCTTCATGTGGTTTTCCCTTGCCTTTGGTATTCCTTGAGACTTGTCCTGATGGGTGCAAGGCAAGAGGTTGTTACAATCCATGTCTTTTTTTTGAGATATCCATATTTTGTTTTAAAACAGCAGACGCTGTGACACAATGTCAGTGGGATCACATTGTAAGGCTTTATTCCTCAGAGGTTCACCCAGGTGATGTGTACAGGGACTTTAGGATGTCAGCTCCCAGCTTCACTGCCTCAGTTCAGTCTCTTCCTTGCACTCTCTCCAGATGACATACCACGTACTGTATTTTAGATCAAAGGATGGCATGCCAGGTACCTGGACACTGGATACCTAAGTCTTAACTCTTTTATTTGGGCTAATTTCACACTCTTGCCCTCACATTCTGTTCACACAATAACCACTTATTCCATTTTTCTTGGATTCCTTTTGCACATGTGCCCAGGATATTTGCCCTGCACACCCGATGTGCCTGATACTTGTCAGTGCTGGCCAGGGTAGTCACGTCATGTTACAGATTCACTTCTCTAATCAATGTCATTGTTAATCTGTAAACCAGGAAACTGATTGAGTTTAACCATCACACATTGTTCTCTTTAATTAAGGAATTTCAAAGTGAACATGAAAGAAGGCCATTTCTATCCCCAGCACCTATCCCGCTCATACAGAACTCTCACATGGAATTCCTTGTAACAAATTATAAACTAATCTTTACAATTATTAAACATCAATTATTAAACTCTTTATATACTATTAGATTGCTGTTCAACAGCTTTCATTGGGGAATAAATTAATAAGCTCGTTTAGGGGTTTAGATGATTAGGGGTTTAGATAGGGTTGACCATGAGAACCTTTTTCCACGTATGAAGTCAGCTATTACAAGGGGGCATAGCTTTAAATTAAGGGGTGGTAGGTATAGGACAGATGTTAGGGGTAGATTCTTTACTCAGCGAGTCGTGAGTTCATGGAATGCCCTGCCAGTAGCAGTGGTGGATTCTCCCTCTTTATGGGCATTTAAATGGGCATTGGATAGACATATGGAGGATAGTGGGCTAGTGTAGGTTAGGTGGGCTTGGATCGGCGCAACATCAAGGGCCAAAGGGCCTCTACTGCGCTGTATTTTTCTATGTTCAATGTTCTATGATTCAGCCTATAGCCCAGAGGCACCTCACTCACATAAAACAGCAGGTTTTCAAATCAATTAAGTCTTTAGTTACAACATATTTTATATCTAACTCTTTCAAACATTGATCATTCTAGAAAACAGTGGCTCTTTAGAATCTAAAAACAAGAGTTGCTGAAGAACATTGAGCTGAATGCTTTGGTTGGATCTTGCTTTCCCTCTCGGTAACAATTGGTTAGAGAGTTGGGGTGAGTATCGCATCAATGCCTGAGGACTCCCCAGTTATGGGTCACCTCTCATTTGAATACCAATGTCAATCATTACATTCTGTCAGGCAGCTGAACTGAAAGCCAACAGATTAATTTAGGATATCTGGTTGGCATAGACAAGTTGGATCGAAGGGTTTGTTTTCCTGATGTCCAGCTCTATAACTTTATAATAATGTGACCATTTAGGTTGGGATCATAATCATCTCTTTCCTTTACTGAATTTTATGCCTACAGATAAACATTTCACATTTTGCTGTTAAAGTTTGGTTCAATTCAGTCTGGTAAAGTTATCGTTGTAGTGTCAATGTGTGAGCAAGTGTACCATAGTAATGGTATTATCCAGCTCAGTGTTTCAGTACTTTGAATAGTTTGAGGAGTTGGTTAGCTTAGTTGGTTGGTCACTGCTTTACAATATAAAGTGACACCAACAGCCCAGGTTCATATTCTGACACAAGCTGAGGGTAAACTCAGCCCTTGACTGAGGAATGGTGACCCTCAGGTTAAACCACAACCTGTTGTCTCTCTCTCTCTCTTGAATGAGAGAACAGCCCCATGATCTGGTAGGACTGTGGTGACTTCCCTTTGAGTACACAGGGTTGGCTCAGGGGAACATTCTCCTTCAGGACTGAGCAGGTGAAGGGTTAAAACTGATTGAGGTGGGAATGGTATTGAGCTGGATAATTAGCATAACTACATTGTGGGGCTGGTTGGAATTCTCACCAGCTCCATCTGTTATCTGTTGAGGTTGCTGGAAGCAAAAGACATTTTGTGTAACCATAGCAACAAGGTGAAGAGACAGAAGTGAGACTTGTTCCTTTGCTGTTGATCTAATTCTTAAAAGGGCATTGAAAGCAAGAGGCAGGAATTTCAGTCAATGCACATCATTGATCTGGCTGATGGGGGAACAGGGTCATCTTCTCTTTCAGTTCCCCTTCTCAGAAAAAACTCTCTGGATTGTCCTCTGCCAATTTCAAAAAGAGTCTGATGGGATCCCTGCATAATCATGTGACCCAAGTGAAAAATACCTCACAAGTTATAAGTCTTCCATTCCTGCCAATGAATTATTGTGTGGGAGTGGGATCTTGCTGATCAGATTATGGTTGAGATAACTCAATACTCCCTCAGTAGTCACCATTGGACAGCACACCTCTCCTTCAGCTCTGACCCTCTGACAGTGCAGCACTCCTGCAGCACTGACCCTCCGACAGTGCGGCACTCCCTCAGCACTGACCCTCTGACAGTGCAGCACGCCCTCAGTACTGACCATCCAACAGTGCAGCTATCCCTCTGTACTGACCTCCAACAGTGTGGTGCTCCCTCAGTACTGACCCTCTGACAATGCAGCACTCCCTCAGCACTGACCCTCTGACAGTGCATCGCTTCCTCAGTACTGACCCTCTGACAGTGCAGTGCTTTCTCAGTACTGACCCTCCGACAGTGCGGTGCTCTCTCAGTACTGACTCTCCCACAATGCGGTATTCCCTCTGCACTGACCCTCCAACAGTGCAGCACTCCCTCAGCACTGACCCTTCGACAGTGCGGCACTCCCTCAGCACTGACCCTCCGACAGTGTGGCACTCCCTCAGTACTGACCATCCAACAGTGCAGCTATCCCTCAGCACTGACCCTTCGACAGTGCAGCACTCCCTCAGCACTGACCCTCCGACAATGTGGCACTCCCTTAGTACTGACCCTCTGACAGTGTAGCACTCCCTCAGCACTGACCCTCCGACAGTGCGGCACTCTTTCAGCACTGACCCTCCGACAGTGTGGCACTCCCTCAGCACTGACCCTCCGACAGTGCAGCACTCCCTCAGCTCTGACCCTCCGACAATGCGGCACTCCCTCAGCACTGACCCTCCGCCAGTGCGGCACTCCCTCAGCACTGACACTGATGCTCCGATACTGGGATATCGCTATGCCTGCAATACTTACCTTGCTGCCACAGCCACACTGTATTTTGACGGAATGTTCTGACAAAGTTCATTTTGAGGTTTTTTTTCCTGGGCATGAACTGAATTGTTTTGTCTCTGGTGCCTTCATTTCATGTTCCTTGCTTTTTGCCTCAGCCAAAGGTGAACTCAGAGCCTTTCTCTTTGTACTCGAACAGTCAGAGGGTTTCCCAACTGCACTGCAGCAAAGAGGGATTCATTTTATCATACTGACTCCTGACTCCTCTTCAGAAAGATCAGGGAATCAGTTCCACATTAACCAAAGGCAATAAAAGAGTGTGAATCTCCTCTCTGCAATATGTGCAAAGGAATTATGAACTTTCAGCTTTATTCCACAAACATGCAGCAATAATGTCAGCCCCCAGTTGGTGTGTTTACTCCAGAGTTATGTTGGGGCTTGTGTATTTGCCGTGCAAAGGTTTACACTAAATCCGAGATACAACTCGCCCCAGCAGCAGCAGTGGGAAGCTTTGCAAAACCAGATCAATAATTCAATATTTCATTCGGAGTGAGTGCACAGAGTATTTTTAACCAGATCAATACAATATCACTGACATTAGCTGTCTCTTTGACACATGAGTTATGAAGGGCTTTTCATGAATAAAATAGCACCTGTATGGTCTGTTATTTTCAGTGTTCTGTTGAGTACACTGGCATTACTCAGTACATCAGAATCTTTACACAATGTATTTCTCGAACTGATCGTTCATCACTCCCTGCTGTTTTCTTTTTTCCTTTCCTTTGAATTCAAGAGAAAAACATATCTCAAAGCCACAATGGCCTCTTCCTCCCATCTCACCAGGAGATTCAAGTCAGTGATGATTGTCTGAGACTTTGAGGCTAATAGGATGCATGTTGTGATGAGGTGAATTAAGGTTGAGGCACGCGGAACAGGCCTTTGCAAAAATTGAGGTTTAACTGAGAGTTAGTTATTCACAGTGACTGCCTGAGCACTTCACATTGAGCGTATATCTCAACCATTTCAAAATGGGGCAATAACCCTCATTCCATTTAAGAGTTGGTTGGATACACAGCTCAAATGTGTACAGTGTTGGTCTCCTTACTTGAGAAAAGATGTACTGGCACTGGAGAGGGTGCAGAGGAGGTTCACTGGGTTGGCTCCAGAGTTGAGGGGGTTGGCTCATGGGGACAGATTGAGTAAACTGGGACTATAATCATTGGGATTTAGAAGAATGAGGGAGGATCTTATAGAAACTTATAAAGTGATGAAGGAAACAGATAAGATAGAAACAGGGAGGCTCTTTCAACTAGTAGGTGAAACTAGAACTAGAGGGCATAGCCTCAAAATAAGAGGAACAACTCAGACTGAGCTGAGGAGGAACTTCTTCACCTAAAGGGTTGGGAATCTGTGAAATTCCCCGCCCAGTGAAGCAGCTGAGGAAATCTCGTTGAATGTTTTTAAGGCAAAGATATGGAGATGGTTGAACAGTGAAGGAAATAAGGGTTATAGTGAGCAGTTAGGTAAAGTGGAGCTGAATCCATGATGAAGATTAGCCATGATCATATTGAATGGTGGAGCAGGCTCAAGGGGCCAGATGGCCTACTCCTGCTCCTAGTTCTGCAGATTTCCCTAAGCTTCAGCCAATAGTTCATTTCTCTGTATGCCTGTGCCATGCACTCATGCTGAGATGTATGGTAGGGCCTGACCTCAGTTAACATGTGCAATGATCACTGTAGGCATGTGACACATGAACAGCTGTAGGTCAGATCAGGAAGGCACTGGCCTGGTGCTATTATCACTGGAATTTTAACCCAGAGACCCTGGTATGTTCTGGGGGCCCAGGTTCAAATCCTGCCACAGCAGATTATGGAATTTGAATTCAATACAAATCTGGAATTAAGCGTTTAATGATGGCCATGAATCCATTATTGGCTGGCAGGAAACCCTTTAGGGAAGGAAGCTGCCATCCTTACCTGGTCTGGACTACATGTGACTCCAGACACAGCAGCTAATGGACTTGAAAGATGCTATACAGACGATGAGCAAAACTAACGTAATTTACAAAATGCCGTGCAAGGACTGTAACAAACACTACATTGGACAAACAGGCAGAAAACTAGCCACCAGGATACACAAATGCCAACTAGCCACAAAAAGGCATGACTCTCTCTCACTAGTATCCTCACATACGGATGAAGAAGGACACCATTTTGACTGGGACAATACATCCATCCTAGGACAAGCCAAACGAAGACACACACAAGAATTCCTAGAAGCATGGCATTCCAACCAGAACTCTATCAACAAACGCATCGAGTTAGACCCCATCTACCACCCGCTGAGAAACGGAACAGGAACTGACTTCACCACAGGAAATAACATCACCACAGGAAATGACATCGCCAACCCAATGAAACCCATACATATAAATAGAAAGCAGGCATTTTCAGCATTGCTTCACATGAGATCCACTGAAGATGTTACCTAGTAAGGTAATGAAATATCTGGAAATGAACCTTTCAGCTTAGCGAGCAAACCTACATCCATGACTCTAGACCCACAGCAATGTGCAGATTCTCAGGGCACTTAGGGATAAGCAATAAATATTGACCTGGCCAATGATTCCCTCATCCCATGAATGAACAAAAAGCATCCCTCACAGCCTACACTCATCAAGACGCACAATGTCCCTTAGGGAGGGAATTCCAGGAATCTGACCCAGCGACACTGAAGGAACGGTGATCTATTTCCAAGTCAGGATGGTGAGGGGCTTGGAGGGGAACTTGCAGGGCTAGTGTTTCCATGTGTCTGCTGCCCTTGTTATTGTAGATGGAAGTGGTTGTGGGTTTGGAAGGTGCTGTTGAATGGGTCATGGTGAATTCCTGCAGTGTATCTTGCAGACAGTACGTGATGATGGAGACTGTGAACTTTGACGGTGGAGGATAGGTGTCAAACAAGTCTCTGCTTTGTCCTGGATGGTGTCAAGCTTCTTGAGTGATGTTGGAGCTGCACCCATCCAGGCAAGTGAGGAGTATTCCATCACACTCCCGATTTGTGCCTTGTAGATGGTGGACAGGCTCTGGGAGTGAGGAGATGAGTTACTGAGTGCAGGATTCCTAGCCTCTGACCTGTTCTCATAGCCATTGCATTTATACGGCTAGTTCACTTCAGTTTCTGGTCAATGGTAGCCCCCGGAATGTTGATAGTGAGCGATTCAGTGATAGCAACACGATTGAAAGTCGAGGGTTAGGTTCTGTCTTGCTGGAGATGGTTGTCAATACCTGAGGCCAAACCTGGACATTGTCCAGATCTTGTTGCATTTGAATAATGGACTGCTTAAGTCAGTCTGGGAAGTGACATGAAATCACAATCCTCCAATTCCAAGGCACTAGTTTCATCATCTTTGGCAGTCCCTCATCGATGAGGATGACTCTCTTCCACTCTCAGGGTGAGTCCTTACGGGTCTGTACAGTCTGATGCACTTCTACAGATTCTGCTACACTTGGGGTAAAAGGTGATAGTGGGAAGGGGCGGCTGGGGCATGGGTGTAGCAGTACACTCCTTACGCTACTTAACTGAGTTATTGCTAGCAGGGATAATCGATAAGCAGTAGCTGATTTTGTTTGGTGAAAGTTTCTCTTTAATTATCCCATTTTCTAGTGATTTTGGGAAGACCCTTCCATCACCCTCGAGACCAGATAGATAGGACACATCAGCAGTTTGGAGGTTCCAATTCCTCATTTGCCTTTTATCGTGTTTAAATTCAAAGTAAGTAGAAAAGGAAACAAGCACTTGAGACCATTTGAAACTTAGCGAAGATCCGCACAGAAAATCCATATATTTCTAATGGAGTTTCTAATAGGATAGGTCTTCTGATTAAAACGACTTGCACTGGGATTTAATTTGTGTCAGGCTGTGTGGTGGCCACATCATGAGTTCAAACAAAAAAACAAGTATCCAATATTGGTTTCTACATTACATGCAGTGGCATTTATCGGTGATCTGTCACCTCCACTACAGGTGACTAAAGCGAACCATGAGTTGCAAGTTCACTTCAGTTCAATTACAGCAAAATGGAAAGTAAACAAGGGGCTGATTCAAGAATAAAAGTCTTTTTAACTAAATCACTTCCTATTTTCTTTCATTAAATGGGATTCCCTGATCCAACCATTTCAGTGAAAGGTAATAACTGACAGGGAGGCTGTTCCAATGTTCTGTTGAAACACTAAGTATACTAAAGTTTCAGTCAACATCAGTTTACCCAGCATACACAATGAGCTGCATTTTCATACAAAATAGTGTCAAAGATTCCCATTAGTGTGGAAGCAGGCCTTTCAGCCTATCCCATCTATACTGACCCCCAGAAATATTCCAATCCTCCTACATGACCCCTGCATTTCCCATGGCTATTCCACCCATCTGCACATCTCTGGACACTGTGGGGCAATTTAGCATAGCCCACCCACCCTACACTGCACATCTTTGGACTGTGGGAAGAAACCCACACAGACACGGGGAGAACATGCAAACTCCACACAGACAGTCACCTGAGGCTGGAATCAAACTCAGGTTCCTGGTGCTGTGAGGCAGCAGTGCTAACCACTGAGCCACCGTGCCACCCTAAATGTGCCCTTGCTTCTCGTCACTATCTCTAGCCTCCAGAAACTCTGCCCCTCCTCATAAGGCCCTGAATTGATGGACCATCCCACAGCCAACTGTCTGGGATGGGAAGTGGCATTCGATGGGATAGACACAGCTACTGGACAGGGAGGTCCCAAAACATCTCTCACTGTCAGATTGGTCAGTCTTGGCCATTCTTGGCACAAGGTGGTTTCCTGTTTCCAAACCTCACCCTGCCTGGTGACTCAAAATTACGAGGAGAAAGTGAGGTCTGCAGATGCTGGAGATCAAAGTTGAAGCTTTATTGCTGGAACAGCACAGCAGGTCAGGCAGCATCCAGGGAACAGGAGATTCATTCCGAAGAAGGGCCTGTGCCCGAAACGTCGAATCTCCTGTTCCCTGGATGCTGCCTGACCTGCTGTGCTGTTCCAGCAATAAAGTTTCAACAACGACTCAAAATTACTGACAGCATAAAGACTCAAATGTAATTACTATTCATTGTTTTATAGAGAAACGTGATGACATATTTTGTATTTTTATTAGAATGTTTTTAAATAGGACAAATGATGCATTTACGAAGTGGTTCTGAAATCAAGAAATGCCTCAATGCATTTCATCAAGATGCAATAATATATTTTCTGATTGAAACCATCATGTCCCAATTATTATAAATATGGACAGTTCCAGATTCTTCAGGGAATACTGAGCTGCTCCACTCTTTAATCAGTGCACAAGCCTGACTCCGCTCCCTGTAAAAAATTCCACATTCGGAATAAACATTGGATGCTGGGACAACCGTGTACAAGTAGTCGGTCTCATATTCACACTCGTACTCACACTCACTTAGAATCATACTGACTGACACAGTCATGCACACTCACACACACTCACTCACACACACACTCACCCACAGACACTCACCCACACACACTCACTCACCCACACACACACTCACACACACATACACACAGAGACCCACACACACACTCACTCAGACGCACACTCATATACATTCACTCACACACTTTCCCTATTACACACACACACATACTCACTTTGTCACTTAGACACACTCACTCTCACACACAAATTCACTCACTCGGACACACTCACACACACTTTTTTACATACACTCAGCAATGGACCAGCTTGGGGCCAAAGGGTGTGTTTCTGTGCTGTAGGACTCTATGACTCTAATTAGCCTCTAGTGACAAGTTGATATCAGCATATAACACTATTAATCAAAACTGAAATCTTTTTATTAATAAGGTGGCCAGTTGATTCATAACATGTCTCTGACTTATCAATTAAAAGTCACAGCATACAACAATGGTTGCAGGAAAGATAAACTGTTCATTTTCAGGTTCACAGTGAGTTTTGACTGCAGAGAACAGAGGGACTGCTCTCAAGCTGGGAAAGAACTGAACACTTCTCTTTCTGTCAGTCTCTCTCTTTCTATAACTCGTTCCTGGTCCTAAACTGTTCTTTTCCCAGACAGCCAATAGTATAGTCATTGGCAGCCAAAAATATCCCTGCCATTCGTAACTGCTCACTGGTCCATCAACCAATCAACTTCTTAGTGTCAATCAAAGCTGCATCTGTACACACCTTGGCACCAAATTGTCTTCAGCTCCAACTTCAATTACTACTTGTTCACACAGTTATTTACGCAATGCCTAACAGCTGTTTTAAAAATATTTTTTCCTGTTTTAGTTAATTAAAAAACCTTCTGTTTGTTTTTTGGTTGCACTTCAGCCCCATGCTCCTGATCTTTGGGGGCCCAGTGCAGAGGGAGCAGGTCAGAGGATCTCCTGCTGGATCTGTTCTTGGGCCAGGCCAGTCTAGGCTGGCTATAAACAGGTCCAGGCAGTGGACTGTGGAGGGCATCATCTCTGCAGACTGCCTACCCCTCTTCCGCAGTTACACACGAGCCCGGGTGTCCTTGGAGATGGAGCATGCAGTGTCCACCAGTGCTCTCAATGCCTCTAGGGAGAGGTGGGTATTGCAGGGATAGACTGCTTTATTTTTACCCTCAATTCTATTTTGATTTAGTCCCTTACTTCTCTCCCTATCCCTCCATTACGTTTTGACATAAGCATTACCCTCATTGGGCTTTCATTGTTAATGGTTCACAAGTCACACGGGTGTTTTTAAATTATTAAAAAACCCAAAAAAACAAACACAGGTCTTTCTCATTTCAGTCCACAGATTTAGAAGGGTTCCGTGATTTCCGACCCTCTCCTTCAGCACCTCGAGTACCTTCCTGCCGTTTAGTGCCTTCCTTAAAGGAGGTGAGGAGTCTTACCTCAAACTTCACCAGTGCCAGCCCCCACCCCCAGCTGTGACTCCCCATTCCCCCCACCATTTTTGTTGTAAATAATACTCTGCTACAGAAAGACAGAAGCATTAGGGGACACTGGGATGAGTACATGAGCATCGTGTTTACAATAACATTTACAGATAGAGGTGGCAATCTCTCGAACTGAGATTGTTTGCACATGTTACTCGGAAGAAGGATGTTTTGTAGAGAATGTCAGGTGCTAAAGGGTGCTGTTTGAAAGATGGTTCTGTTTCATCAAGGAGTTAGAGTTAATGCAAATCTAGCGAGCTTTACAAGACGCATGTGCCTAAGATATCTGCGAGGTGTTCATCCTGAAGCCATACCTTGTGTTTGTATCCATGTCCCTTTGGTGAAATGCTGTCAGATGGGTTCACTCTGCTGGGTCTAATGGCAGGTCAGCGTCCTTATTGAGTGGTCCAACTCTGTTCATGTTGTTAGTGTGAACCCTGGCAATTGTAGAGAGGGCAGTGACACTGCGATGCCAAAAGTGTTACATTGGAAGCTGCAATGAAGCAACAGGCATTAAACATGCACGAGGCAACTGATGGAGATTCTGGAATCCAATATTATGTATGATAATCTTGTTTTGTGGCAATCTTTCAAGGTTAACTCACACTCCCAATCACTTTAAGCAATGAATGGTACAGACACTGAATTCATCTCCTGCAGCACTGAGCCAGGTTCTGTTCAGTCAACGAAGGGCGCTAACATTTAAAGCTACCTTTTCCAGCATTTATCAATTGGGATAGCATCTTAGAACATTGAACAGTACAGCCCAGGAACAGGCCCTTCAGCCCACTATGCCTGTGCTGACCATGATGGCATTCTAAACTAATCTCACAGGCCTGCACATGGTCCATATCCCTCTATTCTCTGCCTGGTCATGTGTCTGTCTAAATACCACTTAAATGTTGCTATTAATTTTGCTTCCACCACGTCTAGTGGCAGTGCATTCCCGCACGTACCACCCTCTGTGTAAATAACTCGCCCCCATATCTCCCTCTCACCTTAAGTCTATGTCCTTAGTATTTGCCACCTCCACCCTGGAGAGACACTCTGACTAGCCACCCTACCCATGCCCCTCATTATTCTCTACACTCCTTATGGTGAATACATTCCACTCCAGACAACTTCCCAGTAAACCTCTTCTGCACCCTCTCCAAAGCCTCCACATCTGACCTATAGTATAGGTGATAACTGTGCAGAGTACTTCAAATGTGTCTTGACCAAAGTCTTATACAGTCACAGTATAACTTGTCAACTTTTATACTGAATGCCTTGTTGCCATCCCTAAGGAAAATAACTTCCTTGTTCCCAGGAGAGGCTTCAGTGTTGTTAAAGTCCAGTGCCTCAAAGTCTTACTGTCCAATCAAGGTTGAGGGCTCAGTACACTGAGCCTTTCTCTGGGCCTGCCTGGGTTTGTGTCTGCTCTTCATCCTCGCTCTGGGTTTGTGTCTGCTCTTCATCCTCGCTCTGGGTTTGTGTCTGTTCATCCTCGCTCTGGGTTTGTGTCTGTTCATCCTCGCTCTGGGTTTGTGTCTGCTCTTCATCCTCGCTCTGGGTTTGTGTCTGTTCATCCTCGCTCTGGGTTTGTGTCTGCTCTTCATCCTCGCTCTGGGTTTGTGTCTGCTCTTCATCCTCGCTCTGGGTTTGTGTCTGTTCATCCTCGCTCTGGGTTTGTGTCCGCTCTTCATCCTCGCTCTGGGTTTGTGTCTGTTCATCCTCGCTCTGGGTTTGTGTCTGCTCTTCATCCTCGCTCTGGGTTTGTGTCTGCTCTTCATCCTCGCTCTGGGTTTGTGTCTGTTCATCCTCGCTCTGGGTTTGTGTCTGCTCTTCATCCTCGCTCTGGGTTTGTGTCTGTTCATCCTCGCTCTGGGTTTGTGTCTGCTCTTCATCCTCGCTCTGGGTTTGTGTCTGCTCTTCATCCTCGCTCTGGGTTTGTGTCTGTTCATCCTCGCTCTGGGTTTGTGTCTGCTCTTCATCCTCGCTCTGGGTTTGTGTCTGTTCATCCTCGCTCTGGGTTTGTGTCTGCTCTTCATCCTCGCTCTGGGTTTGTGTCTGTTCATCCTCGCTCTGGGTTTGTGTCTGTTCATCCTCGCTCTGGGTTTGTGTCTGCTCTTCATCCTCGCTCTGGGTTTGTGTCTGTTCTTCATCCTTTACTTGCTGCTTGGTTCCAGTAACCCTTTCCTAACCTCATATATTCAATGCTACCTTCAAGGTTAAGATGACTGCCTGGCGTGTTCCAGCAATAGGCAGCATTTGGACCCAATACCACTGATTCTCATCGCCTGCATGAAGCCTGAACCGAGAGCACTGTCCATGGTGCTGATCCACCCTTCAGCTGTGGATTATAGCCATACATTTGCTTTTGTTACTGCGTGTTAGAGGAAAACATTGTTCAGATACCTCAGAATCACATCATTCTGTAATTCATCTTTTCAAATGTACCCCCTCTCCCTATTCCCCATCATAGCGCACAGACCCACTTCCTCATTCTGTGACCCTGCTCCTCTGATTTAGTACAATACAGCACAGGAACAGGCCCATCAGCCCACCAAGCCTGCGCTGATTCCTCTTCCTTATTTAGACCTGCTACTCATTGCCCAGGCACCGTGTCTATCCCTCTGTGCACCTCCTGTTCATGTGTCTATCAAAATATACCTTAAACCTTGCTAACCTACTTGCTTCCACTACCTCCACTGGCAGTGCATTCCAGTGGACAATTTTACCTGCACTTCTCCCTTCTACTTTCCCCCTCTTACCTTGAACCTGCACCATCTTGTAAGTGACCTTTCCACCCCGGGAAAAACCTTCTGACCGTCCACCCTATCCATGTTGTAGACCTCTCTTGGGAAATCTTTGATAAACACTCTCTAACATTGGTCCATCAGTTCAGTAAAAGACTTTGCAATAAAATACATTGAAATTTCCTTGGTAATTTATTTATTTGTGGAAATTTAAAATAATGTTGCAAACAGGAACATGAGTAAATAAATACAGCAGCCTGTGATATTATTTCAACTTGCCTTTCACAGTTTCGGATGTAAAACTATTTTTAGAACACAGCTTAATGTTCTGTTGGAGTGAAACAGGCTTCTTGCCTTGACAATGATTTTTTCCAACGTTCACACCATCCTATTTAGCCTGACCTGGTAGAGACCAGTAGCAATTTTAACATCAATGGGTGGAATGTTTAAAGTCTCAAACCTGACCCCAGTCTTCTGGCATAACTGGAAGTGGCATAAACAGTCAAACTCAGGAAACCAAGCTGGTAAGATAGTTACCAAGAGCTTGATCCATTAGGTAAGTCTCTTTGCAGCATGGTTTGTGGTCATGAACAGCAGGACCTTCCTCTCTCTCTGAATCCACCAGCTTATCCTCTTCCATAATCTCTGATTCCCTAAACCCCTCTATCCTGTACACTTCCTTTCATTCCGCCTTTCTGTTCCCTGGCTGTGGTCTTGATCCACACACTTTAACATCCGATAGCAGCCTCTCAATGTGGATATGTATGCACAGAAAAATCCAGCATTTCATGCAAAGAAATTACTCTCTAATCTGACATGGAGGAGGTTACTGACATAACATTGTTGGCCAGACTTGAACCTTATACTGCCACGGAAATAAATGTCATTGGCAAGACCAAATGGACTGCTGCACTGTTGGGGACTCAGTACAGCGGGTGTGCTGCACTGTTGGAGGGTCAGTGCTGAGGGAATGCTACACTATCAGATGGTTAGGGCTGGGGCAGTGCTGCACTGTCAGAGGGTCAGTGCTGAGGGAGAGTCACACAGTTGGAAGGTCAGTGCTGAGGGAGTGCTGTACTATCAGAGGATCAGGGCTCAGGGAGCACCGCACTGTCAAAGAGTCAGTGCTGAAGGAACGCCGCACTGTCAGAGAGTCAGTGCTGAAGGAACGCCGCACTGTCAGAGAGTCAGTGCTGAGGGAGCACCACACAGAGGGTCAGTGCTGAGGGAGTGCCGCACTGTCAGAGAGTCAATGCTGAGGGAATGCTGCACGATCAGACGGTCAGTACTGAAGGAGTGCCACATTGTCGGAAGGTTAGTGCTGAGGGAGCGCCGCAGTGTCGGAGAGTCAGTGCTTAAGGAGTGCTGCACTGTTGCCGGTCAGTGCTGAGGGAGTGCCACACTGTCGGAGGGTCAGTGCTGAGGGAGTGCTGCACTGTCAGAGGGTCAGTGTTGAGGGAGTGCCACACTGTCGGTGGGTCAGTGCTGAGGGAGTGCTGCACTGTCAGAGGGTCAGTGTTGAGGGAGTGCCGCACTGTCGGTGGGTCAGTGCTGAGGGAGTGCTGCACTGTTAACAGTCAGTGTTGAGGGAGTGCCGCAGTGTCGGAGGGTCAGTGCTGAGGGAGTGCTGCACTGTTGACGGTCAGTGTTGAGGGAGTGCTGCACTGTCAGAGGGTCAGTGCTGCAATAATTGGGCATTGTCAGAGAGTTTGACATTCTGATGAGACTCCATTTATCTGCTCAAGAGAACAAACAGGAGAAAGTTTGACTATTTGAAGACTGTTTTCCTGGCTTAATTATAATTACCTTGTTAGTGAGTCGGCGCAGGGTCTGGCTACAGTTAGACAGAAACTGGTAGGAGCAGACACCAGTCACATGGGAGTTTCAACTTGAAGATTGACCCTGAATAGTTTACACCTCCATTGGGTGCTTAAGTAACCAAGTTCTGAATTTGTTTGAAATCAGGATGGGCTGTCACACAGCTGACTGATCACAGGTTCATGAACTATTCACTTTTCATTGCAAAGAGTTCTCAGTCTACCTGCATTAATTCCAAACAGAACAATTCTTTACACAGATGTTCTGTGAGGATTTATGGTGATTTTCACATAGGCCCTAGCGACTAAACAAAATGGAACATATTAAAAACTCTGACTTTCTACTGCTAGTTTCCTTTCGGGGGTGGGGGGGAGTGGGGGGGGTTATCATTAGGAAAAGATGAGTACTCCCTCAGAAAATCAGTTCCAAGGAAATGTCTCCCCCTCAAATGGTCTTGTCTCAATGGCAGCAAATGGTCACTATGATGGCCTTAGACACTGTGATGGCCTTAGACATTGTGATGGCCTTCGACACTGTGAAGACCTTAGACACTGTGATGACCATAGACACCGTGATGGCCATAGACACTGAGATGACCTTAGACACCATGATGACCATTGACACTGTCATGACCTTAGATACTGTGATGAAAATGTGTTGCTGGAAAAGCGCAGCAGGTCAGGCTGCATCCAAGGAACAAGAGAATCGACGTTTCGGGCATAAGCCCTTCTTCAGGAATGAGGAAAGTGTGTCCAGCTGGCTAAGATAAAAGGTAGGAAGGAGGGACTTGGGGGAGGGGCTTTGGAAATACGATAGGTGGAGGGAGGTCAAGGTGAGGGTGATAGGCCGGAGTGGGGTGGGGGTCGGAGAGGTCAGGAAGAAGATTGCAGGTTAGGAAGGCGGTGCTGAGTTCGAGGGATTTGACTGAGACAAGGTGGGGGGAGGGGATACTGTGATGGCCATTGACACTGACATGACCTTAGACACTGTGATCGCCATAGACACTGTGATGACCTTAGACACTGTGATAGCCATGGCACTGTGTTGACCTTAGCCACTGTGATGACCATAGACACTGTGTTGACCTTAGCCACTGTGATGACCATAGACACTGTGATGACCATAGCCACTTTGATGGCCTTAGACACTCTAATGACCTTAGACACTGTGATGGCCTTAGACACTCTAATGACCTTAGACACTGTGATGACCTTAGACACTGTGATGGCCTTAGACACGGTGATGTCCTTAGACATTGTGATGCCCTTAGACACTGTGATGGCCTTAGACACTGTGATGAGCATTGCCACTGTGATAACCATAGCCACAGTGATGACTTTAGACACTGTGATGTCCTTAGACACTGTGATGGCCTTAGACACTGTGATGTCCTTAGACACTGTGATGACCTTAGACACTGTGATGGCCTTAGACACTGTGATGTCCTTAGACACTGTGATGACCTTAGACACTGTGATGGCCTTAGACACTATGATGAGCATTGCCACTGTGATGACCATAGCCATTGTGATGGCCATAGGCACAGTGATTACCATAGCCTCTGTGATGGCCTTAGACACTATGATGGCTTTAGACACTATGATGACCTTAGACACTGTGATGACCTTCGACACCGTGATGAATTTGGACACCGTGATGGCCTTAGACACTGTGATGTCCTTAGACACTGTGATGGCCTTAGACACTGTGATATCCTTAGACACTGTGATGTCCTTAGACACTGTGATGGCCTTAGACACTATGATGGCTTTAGACACTATGATGACCTTAGACACTGTGATGACCTTCGACACCGTGATGAATTTGGACACCGTGATGGCCTTAGACACTGTGATGTCCTTAGACACTGTGATGGCCTTAGACACTGTGATGTCCTTAGACACTGTGATGACCTTAGACACTGTGATGGCCTTAGACACTGTGATGAGCATTGCCACTGTGATGACCATAGCCATTGTGATGGCCATAGGCACAGTGATTACCATAGCCTCTGTGATGGCCTTAGACACTATGATGGCCTTAGACACTATGATGACCTTAGACACTGTGATGACCTTCGACACCGTGATGAATTTGGACACCGTGATGGCCTTAGACACTGTGATGTCCTTAGACACTGTGATGGCCTTAGCCATTGTAATGACCATAGACACTGTGATGACCATAGCCACAGTGATGACTTTAGACACTGTGATGTCCTTAGATACTGTGATGACTTTAGACACTGTGATGGCCATTGCACTGTGATGACCATAGCCACTATGATGACCATAGACACTGTGATAACCATAGCCACTGTGATAACCATAGACACTGTGATGGCCATAGACACTATGATGACCTTAGCCACTGTGATGGCCATAACCATTTTGATGGCCATAGACACTGTGATAGCCATAGACACTGTGATAGCCATAGACACTATGATGACCTTAGACACTGTGATGGCCATAACCATTGTGATGGCCATAGACACTGTGATAGCCATAGACACTGTGATGGCCTTAGATACTGTGATGACCTTAGACACTGTGATGGCTTTAGACACAGCGATGGCCTTAGACATTGTGATGACCTTAGACACGTGATGACCTTAGACACTGTGATGGCCATAGACACTGTGATGACCTTAGACACCGTGATGACCTTAGACACCGTGATGACCTTAGTCACTGTGATGGCTTTAGACACAGCGATGGCCTTAGACATTGTGATGACCTTAGACACGTGATGACCTTAGACACTATGATGGCCATAGACACTGTGATGACCTTAGACACCGTGATGACCTTAGTCACTGTGATGGCCATAGACACTGTGATGACCTTAGACACAGTGATGACCTTAGTCACTGTGATGGCCATAGACATTGTGATGACCTTAGACACCGTGATGACCTTGGTCACCGTGATGGCCTTAGCCACCGTTATGTCCTTGGACACCATGATGATCTTAGACACCATGTTGACCTTAGACACTGTGATGACCATAGCCACCATGATGACCTCAGACACCGTGATGACCTTGGACACCTTGATGGCCTTAGACACTGTGATGACCGTGGACACTGTGATGGCCTTAGACACTGTGATGACCATGGCACTGAATGAAGAAATGTTATCAAAAGTCTCAGACGGCATTAGTTGTCCTTGTTGGCGAGAAGATTAACCTTGCTATGTTTGCAGTCCCTGAACGTGAGACAGAGAGATCAGGCTTCACCAGGTAAGAAGTACTTCTGCATTGTGTGATGACAACACGCATAATCAATGAGACATTGGGGTTTAGTTCACCTGATAAAGGCAGATCCATCTGTCAGAGTGAACAAAAAATATCACAGAGAAAGGAACACAATAATTCAGATGATGTCACTTTTGTAAAAAGTGGAATATATTAGAAACAGCTCGGAATCGTGAACAGTTTGAATCTTGACAGAGAAACACAACCGGTGCTCCACGAGATTGAAGTTCTGGGTCAGAGATACAGCAATGTCCAGATATAAATAGCCATCTTGTAAATGTTTGTCTCATAGTCCATTTTGTCACTGCTCCAGTAAATCCATCATATTGTGAAAAAATATTTCTCTCAACGACGTTAGCTAACATTGCAATTATTCAATACCTGTACAGTGCCTCTTTTTCCAGTGGTGTAGCTGCAGTTAGTGCACTCAGACGTCTGAAGTCCTTGAGGATTAATCAATGCTGAAAATTTTGTTTGCTTTAGTATTCAATGGTGATCGATTAAAACATGATGATGTTTACTCAGTTGTCAGTGGCTACAATTTTGTGAATGGGAAGTGGTTTAGTGCAGTGGGAATGAAAGACATTGCAGTTCCCTCAATATTCTGTTCTCCAAATGTTTTGCCTTTCTTTTGTTCCTCCCTTTTGAGGACTGCAGATGCTGGAGATCAGAGTCAAAAAGTGTGGTGCTGGAGAAGCAGGTCAGGCAGAATCCAAGGAGCAGGAGAATTAGCATTTTGGAATTCTTGATGAAGGCCTTATGCTTGAAATGTCGATTGCTACAGAGAGATACAGAGATAAGACCTGTCTGGAAAACTGTCAGCCACAGTTATACTCACATACAGAAGCTGGCCATGTGCTCAAGAATGGGTCCTTCATCATCACAGAATCCCTACAGTGTGGAAACAGGTCTTTTGGCCAAACAAGCCCATACTGACCCTTTGAAGAGTATCCCATCCAGACCCATTCCCTATTACTCTACATTTACCCCTGACTCCTGCACTTAACTTACACATTCCTGGACCCTATGGGCAATTTGGCATGGCCAATCACCTTAAACTACAGGAGGAAACCCACACTGATACAGGGAGAATGCATAATCTGCATGCAGACAATGGCCTGAGGCTGGAATCGAACCTGGGTCCTTGGCACTGTGAGGCAGCAGTGCCAACCACCCAGCACCATACCGTCAGATTGATAACTTGTCATACTTACAACTAGTCACAACAGCACAAACCAATCAGCTACTTGTGTCAGCCAAATCTGAGTCTATACACCCACTCCCACCCCGACCCCCAATGCAGTGCTTCCTATCTCAGGTCCAAGGCAGCAATGTAAACACAACTCCAAGGAGTTCCAGGAACTTGTTTTTAAAGGTTTTGCAACACCTTTCACAATCCTTGGTTTTAAAACTCCTGAAATGAAAATAAATAAACGAATACAACTCCGACCCTCGAAAAGGACAATTTGTTTGGCCACACCCACCTCGAGAAAGAACCTTGGAATCTTCCATTCCATCAGATGTTTACATTAATTGCCTACAAGTTGCAGTGCCAATTCTTTCAGGGGAGGGAAACAAAATGATTCCACTTTTTAATCTTCTTCCAGCTTTTGACTTTGTGCCTCTGAAATACCAGATTAAATTAGAGTCGGCTTCTTTTCACAGTCGCCTGAAGTAACATTCGGGCTCTCGCCTATCAATCACAGCAAAGCTGAAAGGTTTCATTAGCTGTCAGTCAAAGTAACATGTTTTGAGGACTTGGAATGTCCAAGCAGTAACAGAATGATGAAATGAATTCATAATAGTTTATAGAAGGGAAATGGAGAAAGATGTGAGAAAAACGCAAGTTTGAAAGAGTCCTGAGTGGGAGCTGGGTAATGAAAGCAGAGAGAGAATGTTTTAAAATATCTAACAGCTTGGTAGTGACTGACATTGTGATGTGGATAATTCAAACTCCAGTCCAAGGTTCTGTCCCATGAAAGTTAAGGTGGATTCAAACTTGCTCAGCTCCTCCAAAATCCTTCCACAGAGGTCACTCTGAAGATTACAGGGCTGACATTCCTCATCATCGGCAACAATCTGTCCTTCCCCCATCTGATCTTTGACCGTTAGAAGGAAGGTGGTGGGATCGATGTTCAGAGAATCTCAGTATTTGGCAACCTTCAGAACAACAGAGAAAGACCACAGTAAGAATCTTGACTGATTGAGTCAGGGTGTCATTGGATGCAGGCATTGCTTGTGTTTTATTATTTTGTTGAGGGATTTTGTCAACATTTTGGAAGCCAACGTCTGTTGACCTTTCTTAATTGTCCTGCATTCTTGACACTCTGTGGTCCACGTTGCATCACAGTGCTATCAGGGGAACAGGAGTGTAGGTCCAAGCCAGGGTGGTGACTGGTTAGGATGGGAATCACCAAGGAACATGATTAGATCTTTTAGATTTAGATGTAGATTTAATTGTCATATGTACTGAAGGATGGGGTACAAGAGTACGGTGGACAGTGTCACCACACACGGTGCCGTTTTGTGGATTAGTGAACAGTGGATTAGAATAGATAATCTGAATGCAGAGTCTACATCACACATCTCCCTCAAGCAGAAACTCAATTCATTTGCTTTCCCAGTTAATTTCCAACAAATAACCAACACCATTTAGCAACATGGATGCTGCTGGCGTTGGAATGGGCAACAATCAGAGAAGCTCATTGAATTAACCCATCTGAAGTCCTGTTACATGAAGCTACCATAACAAGAGAACACTGTCCCATTTCTTGTTACCAAATAGATTACTGCAAATGGCCGGTAATTTTGTTTTTGAAAAGCATGGAATTTATTTTCAAAAAGTGAAAGGAAGAAAGATCTTCATCCATCTAGCCATGATGGCTCAGTGTTTAGCATTGCTGCCTCCCAGCGTCAGGGACCCAGGTTCAATTCCTGCCTCAGGTGAATGTCTGTGTGGAGTGTTCACATTCTCCCCGTGTCTGTGTGGGTTTCCTCCCACAGTCCAAAGATGTGCGGGTCAGATGAATTAGCCATTCTAAATTGTCCACAGTGTTAGATGCATCAGTCAGAGGAAAATGAGTCTGGGTGGGTTACTCTTCAGAGGGTCGGTGTCTACTTGTTGGGCCAAAGGGCCTGTTTCCACACTGTAGGGAATCTAATCTAGTCTCTCTCCCAGAGCCCGTTGAATGCCCCACTATTAGAATGAGCTTGGATCGATCCTTATGTAAGATTTCAAATTTGAATAACAACAAATAAAATCATGCTTAATTTCTCTCTTCTCCTGATACTCTTCTGCTACAATAGCCATTGCACCCAATTTGACAAACTCCCAGGATTCCTCACTGATATTCTTTGTTTTCTGTTGGGAGAAGCAGAGGAATTTTTCAGAGGCTTCCCAGACTGGCCATGGAAATTCATTCTTCTGGATGATAGTGTGATTGGGGAATTGTATCACAGCAAACATGATTGGGATAATCCCAAATCCCAACATCCCAGTCATTGATGTACTGTTGATGCTTCCCGTCTGTCCTGAATCACTCCCAGATTGAGTGCTTGGATGCTGTTTGCCCCAGTGGAGCTGAATGTACTCCTTACATTTCTGAAAAGTCCCATGTGTTTTGACCTTTCTGTCAATAATGAAACTTTTAATAAGCAAATACATCCTACTAAGAATCCTCTGAAATCTACAGAGTAGCATCTATACACTTAGAAGTTGCAACTTTAGGTCATCCTCGTGACTTAAGCGAGGGGGCAACTCAGAGTATTTGTATAGTTCAGTCACTTGTCCATCTGAATCACATCCTTTGCATTAAACATCGGGCCGTATAAAATAACAATGGAACTGAGCTTCATCAGCATAGAGTCAAGAGCTAATGCAAAATTAATTCATTGCTTTAATCCTGCCAGATTTCTGTTGTTGTATACATGTATATTTAATTATACAGCAGGCATTCTGTTCTGAATGCCATGCCTTACACCCCTGAGATATGTTGATGTTTGAGGGATGAAACACTAATAGATATTGAAATTGAATATGTACAGAGATGAATTCTTCCACATAAACCTAACTTAGCGCTAATCTGAGAAACTGGGAAAAAAATGCTTCATCATCAGGATTCTGCTACCAATCAAAACAGAATTTTAAATTCACTTTTTTTGCACCAGGTGGGTCCTAATATACAATCCCAAATCAGATCACCTGGTCATTTATCTTATTGCTGCTTGTGGGATCTTGCTGTGCAAAAATGAACTACCTTTGTTATATTACAACTGGAGCTACTGTACATGGAACACAGCCAACTGCCCTGTAACCCATTATATAACTGCTGTAGGAACCAACTATGTATATTTAAGCTCTAAACCTGTTCAGTGATAATTATTTAACATCCCTTCAGTAACTGGGACTTGAACCCTAGCCTTCTGGCTCAGGGGGGAGGGACACTCCCACAGCACCACATGAGCTCTAGAAATAATTTGGTAAATGTTTATTTCAGCAGTATCCTGATCTTTGGTTGTGATGGCATTACAGATTAACATCTTCATGTTGTTAACCGAGGGATAGCTATTGACCAGCAATAACTCGTCTTCAAAGAAATATACATCAACGCTTCTACCTCCTCAGGACACTAAGGACATTTGGTCTGTCCACAAGGACTCTTACCAACTTTTGTAGCTGCATCACAGAAAGCATCCTATCTGGATGCATACAGCATTGTCTGGCAACTGCTCTGCCCAGGACTGCAAGAAAATGCAGAGAGTTGTGAACACAGCCCAGTCCATCTCACAAACCAGCCTCCCATCCACTGACTCCATCTACACTCCCCACTGCCTCAGAAAAGCAGCGAACATCATCAAAGAGCCCTCCCACCCCAACTATAATCTCTCCCAGCCTCTTCCATTGGGCAGAAGATATAAACAAACAAATCAAGCAAAATACCATCCCTACTCTTCAATCAAAGAAAGAACGATGGATGCTGGAGATCTGAAACAACAGAAATTGCAGGAGAAACTCAGCAGGTATGGCAGCATCTGTGAAGAGAGAAAGCAGAATTAGCATTTAGGATCCAGAACTGAAGAAACTCAAAACTTTGAGTCTACTTTCTCTCCACTTTCTTTTTATTCATTCATGAGACAAGGGCATCACTGGCTAAGCCAGCATTTAGATTAGATTAGATTCCCTACAGTGTAGAAACAGGCCCTTCAGCCCGACAAGTCCACACCGACCCGCTGAAGAGTAACCCACCAAAGACCCATTCCCCTACCCTATATTTACCCCTGACTAATGCAACAAACACTATGGGCAATTTAGCATGGCCAATTTACCTGGCCTGCACATCTTTGGACTGTGGGAGGAAACCGGAGCACCCGGAGGAAACCCACGCAGACACAGGGAGAATGTGCAAACACCACACAGACAGTCACCTGAGGCTGGAATCGAACCTGGGTCCCTCATGCTGTGAGACAGCAGTGCTAACCGCTGAGCCACCCATTATTACCCATCTCGGATTGCCCAAAGAGCAGTTAAGAGTCAACCACATTGCTATGGTCCTGAATTCACATGTAGGCCAGACCAGGTAAGGATGGCAGTTTCCATCTTTAAAGAACATTTCTGACAATCGAAATGGATTAATGGCCATCATTGGACTCTTATTTAGAGATATTTATTGAATTCAAATTCCACCATTTGCTGTGGCAGGATTCAAACCTGGGTCCCCAGACATTACCTGGGTCTCTGAATTAACTGCCCAGCTTCAATACCACTTGGCAGTCACACCTCCCAGACCCCCGATGCTGCCGGACCTCCTGAATTTCTCCAGCAAATTCTGTTTCTGCATCATCCCTCCCCTTCCCAGGCTTTGAACGTTGCCTATACTGTGACCCATGTGCTTTCAGTTGAGTATCTCAGTTGTGACATCCAACCCCCGCCCCCACCTCCCCACCCACAACATGCTGGGTGACAATTGTGTTGCTTTCAGACTCTAACGTTGCAGATTACATGAACCAAACATTTCCTTGTCTGCTGCTGTGGTAAATGATAAATCTCACTAGTACATGCTTATTTCATGTCTTTGGGTTTGTATGCATTGTTTCCTGACTCTCAGCCAAGGGGACAAATTAACTGTCCTTCATCACACTGTATCATGACCTCCAGCCGATACCGTTTGCGGAAAGCACATGGGAAATGTGGTGCTATGACATAACTGTCTGTCTGCTGGATCCATGTCCCAGTTCAGGAGAAAGTGTGGCTAATGGGGGCAGAGACTGCAGTTTGAAGATTAATATTGATTTACACTAAGCATCGCAGTAGGCGATGGATTGGGAGTTATGGGAAATGGGGCACAGGCAATGGTTAGCTCACCAGGAAATCCTATCAGCATTTAGAATAAGTCGCAAGTCCCCATTCTGGTTTTGATAAGGGCTGAGAACTATTTTAATCTAATCCAAGTGAAATGACAGTAAACACAGGTGATATAAGGAGAACAGATAGACCACATCTTCATCTGTTCACAGAGTAAATTAAGTTAAAATCACTTTGGGGCATTATAATTGGTGTTGTGTGACTGCAGTATCCAATGTAGACGCACAGGCCCTGGGTTCACAGCATAAATAAAACAGCTGCCAATATGGATCATTCAGATCTGTCTGCTGTGGAACTGAGCCGAGTGGGAAAGAAAGATCCCAAATTTGATGCCTGCCCTAGGGGCCAATGAGACGATTTAAGCTTTGCTTTGGCAGCCTGACCTTTCACCCATGGCAAAGTTATTAACAGATGGGTATAAGCTTTGTGGAGCTACATACAACACTCAGAAATAAACATCTCAGTGCAAAATTAAGTCATTTGGCCTGTTAGACATATGTTTGTTCTAATTTCACTGAAGCCATGCAGCGATTGCAGGATGTTTTGGTATTAGTGTGGAGCTCCTTCAGCTCTCAGGGTGAGGAAACATCGTTTGACGTTGCCCTATCAGCTGGCAGCCTCTGCTTTGCCACTCATATTTTTAGCTGTGTTTATTTTTAGTGGTGCTGCTGCAGGGACTAGCTCACAGAGATGGGTTATAATCCTGCCCCCGGCTGCAATCTCAGCCTCTGTTTTAATCGGGTTTTATGGGCAAGGCTTAGTGGGGGGGAAGAGGTGGCTCAGGGATGGATCGATTCCAAAAGAAAAACCAAAGTAAACAAAGGACAAACCCATCCTGCAGTCCTAATGTGCTATGAGCCTGGATAAATCACTGCAGGGTGGGAATTTGCCCCTCTGGAAGTGAGCATTCCACTTTCTGGAACAACTGGCCAATCTGATTGGCTCCCCAATTATCAAGATCTGGTGTTGCTGGTAATGGGCCCCTCCGGGACAACACCCAGTCCCACAAAGACGACCCCATGCAGAGGGAGCTCTGGGTCTGGGGAGAGGGAGCTCTGGGATGGGGAGAGGGAGCTCTGGGATGGGGAGAGGGAGCTCTGGGTCTGGGGAGAGGAAGCTCTCGGATGGGGAGAGGGAGCCTTGCTCTCTATCTGTGAATGAAGTAATGGATATTGATGTAAGAGTGTTGTATTGCACTGCACTGACAGTCCTCACCTAAATATAACCACAGGAACAGAACAGTGATAAAAATAGAGAAAATGAAGAAATAAATTGGATAATAGGAAAGGTTCGAGGTAAATTGGAAACTGATGATGCTCCTTCATGAGACAACATGTTATATGTCTGATTCTAAATGACAACCCTGCTGATCTGTTCATCATCAAACTGTTAATGTCAGGTGTTATGAAGCTCAGAAACTTAATTTCTTTTTCAAAAGGTATTCTTCCTCCAGTAACAAGTGGGGGGAATAATCGGAAAATATTGATGTGTAACTTCACTTGCAGCAACATATTGTTAAAGTTCTTACTCAACTGCAAGTCTTATTCAGATCAGAAATGCCTCATTGCTGAAAGTACCCAATTACTCAGCCCATGAGACAGATTGGGTTTGATCTCAGGCTGTGCTGAGATCATTTATTTTACTTTTTTAAAATTAATGGAATTAGTATTAATGGAATCATTTATTGCTCATCCTGAGTTGTCCTTGAGAAGGTGGGGGTGAGCTACCCTCTCTAACCATTGTAGTCCATGTACTGTAGGAACACCCACAATGCCCTTAGGGAGGGAAATCCAGGAATTTCACCCAATGGCAGTGAAGGAATGGTGATACATTTCCAAGTCAGAATGGTGAGTGACTCAAAGGGGAACATAGTGTTCCCATATATCTGTTGCCCTTGCCCTCCTAGGTGATAAAGGTGGTGGGTTTAGAAGACGCTGGCTAAGGATCTTTGGTGAATTTCTGCAATGCATCTTGTACACATTACAGCTACTTAGTGAGAGTGGAGGAGGGAATGATTATTGAAGGCGGTGGATAGGTTTATTTCGCAAACTCAGCTGCAAATGGATAACTCCCAGGCATGGTGCAGTGTATCCAGAGAAAGATGAGATGGAAGTAGAGATAGGCAGATTTCAGTAAGGACTGATTCGATGTAGATGTTCCTCGAACTAATTGTTAAGGTCCATAGTGTAGGCTAGCACTAAGGGACACTAGGGTAAGTCACTAACCAATGATTCAGCATTGCAAGCTCAGGCATTCAAGAGGGATAGAGGTGAACAGTTTCAGATTTTCAAGGTGACGGATGCTTTTCAAAAATTGGAACTCACACAACACCACATTATAGTCCAACAGTCCTGACTCCAGCTGATGAAGGAGCAGCGCTCTGAAAGCTTGTGATTTCAAAGAAATCTGTTGGACCAAACCTGATCTTATGTGACTTCTGACTCTGTCTATCCCAGTCCAACACCAGCACCTCCATATCATTTCAAAAGTTTATTTTGTTTCCACAGTGTGGGCTTAGGGTGTTGTAAATTGGGCGGGATCGTGAGAATATAAAAGATCTTAGTTGATCTGGTAAGGAATGAGAAGAGAGACTGGAGACTAGGGACGAAGAACAAATTTTCTATCAAGTAATCATTTCAAAGTTTATGAAAAAAGAGTTTATGGTTATTAGTGTTGCCCAAGGGTGAGTATGTGAGTGATGTACCTTGCATACAAATGTACTGCAAATGGTGTGAAACATCATTCCCGAATCCTTCAAAACCCGACAGAATGTGAGAAATTAGGGAGTGGGCATGGCAATCTCAGTTAAAAGATGTCAACACAGTCTGATCCAAAATTAGAAAGTGTCATTTCTGTAATGTAACATGAAGACGTGCTGAAGATTTTTCTGAAAAGATTGGCTACTTTTTATAAAGTATTAGCACAAATATTTGACAGTTTTTGAAACAGAAGCTGGTTAAAAGGAAGGAAAATAGCCTGTTTAAAATAATCAATAACTTTTCTTTCTTTATTCTTTGAGAAACACTTAAAGACAATCTATAGCTACAACTGGTGAATCTGACATTTCCTTTTGCTGAGGAGAATGTCAATTGTCGAAATGTATTTTCACTCCCACAGCCTCAGTGTAAGATGAAGACTGATGGGTCTGTGCTAATAAGAGAGATTGTCCCTGCAGTTTCTGACTCTGACTCAACGTGTTCCTGGAGCTCTCATCTATGTCTCGCCACTGCTTTTCAGTCATTGGTCGCCTGATATGTCTATCACCATGTCTCACCTTCAAACACCAGTCTGAAATGACTTTTCAGTCTCCAACTGGTTGCTGCATAAGTATTATATTCAAACCGTTGTCTCTGCTGTCACTAATATTCTTGGTTAGAGACAAAAGAACAGCAGATGCTGGAATCCAAGGTAAATAAGCAGGAGGCTGGAAGAACACAGCAAGCCAGGCAGCACCAGGAGGTGAAGAAGTCAATATTTTGGGTGTAACTATTCTTTAGGACTTAAGTAGGGCTACACCCGAAATGTTGTCTTCTCCCCCTCATGATGCTGCCTGGCTTGCTGTGTTCTTCCAACCTCCTGCTTGTCACTAATATTCTAACAATGCATTACTTGCTCATGGGAGGTCAGTTAGCTCAGTTGGCTGGATGGCTAGTTTACAACATAGATGAGGCCAACAGCTCAATTCCCACACTGGCTGCAGCTACCATGAAGGATTCTCTGCCTCAATCTCTGAGGTTTGGTGACCCTCCGGTTAAACTACCATCAGTTGTATTGCTCTAATGAGCGAGCAGCCCTGTGAGCTGGTCAGACTATGGTGACTTTACCTTCTATGTTCTGGAGATAAGTCTGAAATGCTGACAGGTTGCTCCCTCTTGTGGGAGAGTCTAGCACCAGAAGCTATCATCTCAGAGTAAGGAATCACCTCGTCAGGATAGACATGAGGAATTTCTCCCTCTCAGAGGGGAGGTAATCTGTGGAATTCTTTACAATGGAGGCTGAGTTATTAAACATATTCAAGGCTGAGATAGAGAGGGTTTTATTCAGGGAGGGTATGGGGAAAAGGTGTGAAAAAGTATATGAAATGGGATAGAGAAAGTTAAAGTAGCAGGTTTAACAATAATCAAGCAGTGGCAGACATTTAAGGAGGGAATTCATGGCTCAGCAAAAATACATCCCAGCAAGGAGGAAATATTCCAAAAGAGGGATAAGCCAAACATGGCCAACCAAGGACATGCAGCAGAAAATTAAATTGAACACAGGATGCAAAAGTTAGTGATAGCCCAAGGACTGAATAAATTCAGAATCCAGCAAATTCAGGTTGAAAAGATAATAAATACCGAAAATAAACTAGGAGGGCAAACCAGCGAGGTATATAAAAGCTAACAATGAGAGCTTCTTTAAACATATAAAAAGGAGGAGAGAGATCAGAATGAACTTAGGCCCCTTAAAAAATGAATCTGGTGGATAGTTATGAGGAATAAGGAAGTGGCAGAGGAATTGAGCAAATATTTTGCGTCAGTTTTTATGATGGAAGATACTTTGAACATTCCATTAATATTAAAGAATACCCTAAGTACCATCACCATAACAAAAGAAATAGTATTAAGCAAATGAATGGGGTAAAGCCAAGTAAGTCCCTTGGCCTTGATGGCTTGCATTCTAGGATCCTAAATGAAGTAGGTACAGAGATAATGGATGCATCAGTTGTAATTTTCCAAAATCCTTTGGATTCTGGAGAGGTACCAGGGATTGGAAAGGTACCAATGTGAAAGACCTATTCAAAAAGGATGGAAGGAAAATAGTGGGTCCCTATTGGCCAATTAGCCTAACATCTCATGTTGGAGAAAATTTGGGAATCAATTATTAAGGAAGTCAAGGAAGAACATTTGGAAAATTTTAACCTACTCGTGCAGAGTCAGTGTGGCTTCGTGAAAGAGAAATTGTGTCTGACTAATTTATTAGAGTTTTTTGAGGAAGTCTCAATCAGAGTAGATAGAGGGGAAACAGCAGATGTGTTGTATTTGGGCTTCCAGAAGGCGTTTGACAAGGTACATCACAGAATGTTGTTGTAGATAAGAGGTTAGATAGATACGTTATAGATATAATGTTGGAGGCAGTGCATTGGCACGGATAGAGAATCAGATAAAGGGCAGGAGACAGCGAGTGGGTGCAATGGGATTCTTTCTCAGGTTGGCATGACCATTGGAGTTCCACAGGGATCAGTGCTGGGACCACGACTGATTACTATATACATCAATGACTTGGAGAAGGAAGTGAATGTACTATAGGCAAACTTGCAGACAACACTAAAATAGATGGATTGGCAAGTTGTGAGAGGGATACAAACAGTTGTGAGAGAGAGATTGACTGGTTCAGTAAGTGGGCAAAAAGTTAGCAAATGGAGTACAATGTGGGACATTGTAAAGTTGGTCATTTTGGAAGGGAGATCAAAAGATCACAGTATCATTTAAATGGAGAGAAAGTGCAGAAAGCTGTAACACAAAGGGACTTGTACACAAAACATGGAAAGCTATCACACAGGACTAATGGAATGTTGGGCCTTATTTCAAGGGGTTGGAGTATAAAAGTAAGGAAGTCTTACTGTAACTGGATACGGTACTGCAGAGATCACATCTGGAGAACTGTGAGCAGTTTTAGTCCCCTTACGTAAGGGAAAATATCATTTCATTGGAGGCAGTTCAGAGAAGGTTCACTAGCATGATCCCTGCTATGGGAGGGATTGTCTTATGAGCAAAGTCTAAACAGGTTGGACTCTACTCACTGGGAGAAAGTGAGGAGTGTAGATGGTGGAGAGTGTGGAGCTGGGAAAGCACAGCCGGTCAGGCAGCATCCGAGGAGCAGGAGAGTTGATGTTTTGAGCATAAACCCTTCATCAGGAGGACATTTCTGATAAAGAGCTTATGCCTGAAATGTCGATTCTCCTGCCCCTTGGATGCTGCCTGACTGACTGTGCTTTTCCAGCACCACATATTTTGACTCTACTCACTGGGGTTTAGAAGAATGAGAGGTTATCCTATTGAAACATATTGGATTGTTAAGGGGCTTGACAGGGTCAATGCTGAGAGGATGTTTCCCCTCATGGGAGAGTTTAGGACCAGAGGGCACAGTCTCAGAAAAAAGGGGCTCCAATTTCAGACTGAGATGGGAGGGATTTCTTCCCTCAGAGGGTTGTGAGTCTTTGGAACTCCTTACCCCAGAGAGCTGTGGGGGACAGAGACCGTATGTATATTTGAGCCTGAGATCGATGGATTCTTATTCAGTTTGGAATCGAGGATGATGGGCTAAGGGCAGGAAAATGGGCATGATGAATATTAGATCAGGCATGATCCTATTGAATGATGGAACAGGCTCAAGGGGCCAAATGGCCTACTCCTATTATTATTTGTTATGGTCTTATGAAAAGTGAAGTTGAGGAAGATCAGATCAGCCATTTTCTGAATGAATGGTGGAGCAGATTCAATGGGCTGAATGGCCTACATGTTCTCCAACAACTTATGGCTCTCAATTCCACTGGTACCTGACCCATGTTAACTTTTCCAACATCTGAGAACTGGTACTAGAAGACAACACTCCTGGGTTCCACAACTGGGACCCACAACCATGGAAATAGTTTCATCATGAATGGCCTCCTGCTGGAAATGGTAGAAGCAGGTTACATTGATTTACTCAAATGGAAATTATATTTCTTAAAGAAAATAACATGTTAGTACACAGTGTATGAGTAATTTCGGAGCTGACATGTCAGTACAGCAGAAGTGAGTGGGACAGGTGACCTGTGGTTCATCAACTCTTACAAAGTATTTTAGCAAATTTCGGGTCAGTGATCTGACCCATGTTAGTCTGAGTTTATAACTAGTTGGTGACCTCTTCCAAGAAACCCTGTTGTTGATGGATGGAGTGGAGGCTGTACCTACTGCAATACACAAGATATTAAACCATCAGCCTAGAAGGTATCAGAGCAGAATTAGGCCATCTGGCCCACCAAGTCTAATCTGTCATGGCTGATCATGGCTGATATATGCCTCAACCCCATTCTCCTGCCTTCTCCCTGTAACCCCTTGATCCCTTTACTGATCAAGAACCAATCTATCTCTGTCTTAAAGACCCTCAATGACTTGGCCTCCTCAGCTCTCTGCAGCAATGAGTTCCACAGAGTCCCCACCCTCTGGGTGAAGAAATCCCTGTCCACCTCAGTCCTAAAGAATGGTCCCTTCACTCTGAGGTTGTGTCATTTGGTCCTACTTTGTGCTATTGGTGGAAACACCTTCTCCACATCCACTCTATCCAGGGCTCTCAGTATTCATACGTTTCAGGGAGATGCCCCTCATCCTTCTAAACTACTATGAGTGTAGACCCAGGGTCCTCAACTGCTCCTCACAGGACAAGCTGTCCATCATTGGATCATTGTGAACCGCCTCTGGACCCCCTCCAACTCCAGCATGTGTGTCCTTACATATGGGGTCCAAAACAGAATAATACAGAACAACCTCAGATATCCGAACACCAATTATCCAAATTTTGGATTATCCGAACAAGATCTCCAGGTCCCTGTAATACAGATCCCATCAGTAACTCACAATGAATCAAGCATTTTAATTGGTGGGCTGACTATAAAATATTCACCCCCCTCCCTGGCCCCCCACATGTTCCTGATGAAGTTGTTTTTTCAGATGCCTGAAATTATTTCAATTTCTCCCCCCCTCCCCAACATTATGATTTTGAAGTAACTCTGAAGATATTTGGCTTCTTGATTTTCAGGGCTGTGGTCACTGATTAAACAAGGCAGCGAATCATGAAAAGTGAAGTTTTGTTATCATCATTTTTACATTTGTTAAAACAATGGCTCAAATCTTCCAACATTCACCTCCCCCACCCCCGCCCCCGCCCCCCCCCCCCCCCCCCCCCGCCCAAACTCAAGGAAAACAAAAGCTTGTTATTTCTGGCAATGCAATGTCAAGGAGTCCGCTCGATGGATCAATTTCCACTGGGCTCCCTGGTGCGGCAGTTGGTGCGAAGTGAACCTCTGCATTTACAGAGTGAATCAAAGTGAGTTAGCACACATGGAAATAAACAGGAGGAAAACGTGATGGGAGGAAACATCAGGAAAACATTACCCCCTAAAAAATAATTGATGAGAGGATGGAAACTGAAGTCAGCGAGAAAATCTTCCACCTCTCTCGTGTTCCCGCTGTACTTTGCGCCTCTCTCTAAGGTCTCGGAGGGAGGGAGGGACAGCACTTGGTTAGTCTGGACAGCGGGATGACACCGAACAGGAAGCTGCTGGCTGCTGCCAAGGACTAGGATAAAACCGAGGAAAATGTCAGCGAAACATTTCACAGACTTCAGTCAAACTCCAGCCAAAAAGTGATCTTATTTGTAAAACATCATGAATTTTTAAGAAATATGCAGTGTTTGTACACATTTTAATGATTGAATGAAATAAAAACTCCGTAAACATGCTTTTGTATGTAATTATGTTCAGGATGGCTTCCTTTGTTTATGATCAGATCAGTTATCTGAACAATCAGTTATCCGAACAAAATAACCCCTGCCCGTTTCGTTTGGATAAGATTAGATTAGATTACTTACAATGTGGAAACAGGCCCTTCGGCCCAACAAGTCCACACCGCCCCGCCGAAGCGCAACCCACCCATACCCCTACATTTACCCCTTACCTAACACTACGGGCAATTTAGCATGGCCAATTCATCTGACCTGCACATCTTTGGACTGTGGGAGGAAACCAGAGCACCCGGAGGAAACTCATGCAGACACGGGGAGAACGTGCAAACTCCACACAGTCAGTCGCCTGAGGCGGGAATTGAACCCGGGTCTCTGGCGCTGTGAGGCAGCAGTGCTAACCACTGTGCCACCGTGCCGCCCACAACTGAGGTTGTTCTGTATTCCAAATGGGGTCTGACCAGAGTCTTACACGTCCTGAGCTGTACATCCCTATTTTGGCATTTTAATCCGCTCAAGATGAATGCTAACATGACATTTGCCTTCCTAACTGCCAACTGAACCTGAATGTTAACTTGAAGAGAATCCTGAACTAGAACTCCTCAGTCTCTTTGTGCTTCAGATTTACGAAGCTCTTCCTCATTTAGAAAACAGTCTTTGTTTCTATTCTTTATACCAAAGTGCATAATCCCACATTGTAATCCACCTGCCACTTCTGTGCCCACTCTCCCAGCCTGACCGGGTCCTTCTGCAGCCTCTCCACTTCCTCAACACTATCTGTCCCTCCACCTATCTTTATGTCATTCTTAGCAACAATGCAATCTGTTCCTTTGTCCAGATTGTTAATATCTACTTTGAAAGTTGTGGACCCAAAAGAGACCTCTGCTGAACTCCACAAGTCACTGGCTGCCATCCTGAAAAAGACCCCTTTATCCCCACCCAATGTCTTCTGCCAGTCAGCCAATCCTCTATTCATGCCAGTACTTTGCCCCTCATACTATGGGCTCTTATCGTATTTAGCAGCCTCCTATGTGGAACCCTGTCAAAGGCCTTCTGAAAATCCAAGTACATCATGTCCACTGGCTCATTGCATTTGAAAGGGTGAGGCAGGATGGATGAGAGCCTTTAACTGTTCTTTACTGGAGACATGTAAATATGTGAACAAAGCTGTCTGCAACTGGAAGGTTCGTGTTTGTATCAGTTCTGACAAATTGATTGAGGAAGTCAAGAAAACTCCATTAGCATTACACCAGGCAGCATGGAGGATGATCAAAGGTGGAGATGATAAACTTGTGTTCTCTTGTCTACCCTATAACGTCATTGTGCAGCTTTAGAATTGAGCCAATTCTCTCTTGTAGTTTTGTTCTTGGTTGGTAACATGGTCTAATGTTTAATTGTCAACTGGGTATAATTGTGCTTAATTACTTGTGGACCAGGTGACAGCCATTGGTCTTGGGGTCATTTAGAAAGGGGAATTAGAATCATAGAATCCCTGCAATGTGGAAGCAGGCCATCCAGCCCACACTGATACTCCAAAATGCATTCCTCTCAGACCCACTCCACTACCCTGTAACTCTGCATTTCCCATGGCTAATCCACCTAGCCTGCAGATCCCTGGACACTATTGGCAATTTAACGTGGCCAATCCACCTAACCTGCACATCTTTGGACAGAAATCCGCACAGACTCAGGGAGAATGTGCAAACTCCACACAGACAGTCACCCGAGGGTGGAATCGAACCTGGGTCCCTAGCGCTGTGAGGCAGCAGTGCTAAGCACTGAGCCACCATGTCACCCTGGATTGCAGTATTGGAACCCTAATCCAGCTTGGATTCATAGTTTTAAAAAAGGAAAGGAAATGTTTGGCTAAAAATATAATGCAGAATATTTTAAATTATAAATCACCAACTTTTCTCTGCAGCAAATACATTCTGACACAAAGTAATAAATCCACAGAGCTTTTCTGTACATCTTTGCCAATAATTTATGACTAAACACTTTTCACATCATTTCCAATTCTTTTTAAAATATGTATTTTTTTGCTGTGCTTGTATAAACATTTGAAGCTAAAAAGACATGACGTTTATTGAAGAATAAATTTTACTAGAAATTTGGAACCAAAACAGCGTCACTAATGAGTATTTGCATAGTGTCTCCATTGGAGGCACTTTGTGGAATTGTAATCAGAAATAAGTCCAGTGAGACTAAGAAGGAGATATTAGAAGGAAAGAACAAATGTGTGGAGGTTACGAAGGGTCTCAAAGAAGGAAAGAGAGCTGGAGAGAGTTGGTGTTTCTAAAGGAATATAGCGGGTCCAATCTTGGCAGGTAAAGGGCATACTCATTTGTTCAGTGGTTGAAAATATGATTTGCTGGGGAAATTGTTGGGTTTGAGAGGGTAACAGCAACAGGAATAAACAATGGATATTGGCACAAGATCGTGGCTTTCAAAATGTAGGCATGTGGAAATTGGGAGTCACTCTGGATTAATAAAAAGCAGAATGCTGAGAATATTCTACATTGGATTAAGGAGGTTAGACTGAGCTATTTGAGGGCATACTCACTTTGCTGGCTGACAGAGAAGAGGCAAGATCCACAGGAATTATACAGTCATAGAGTCATTGAGATGCACAGCACAGAAACAGACCCTTCGGTCTAATCTGTCCATGCAGACCAGATATCCTAACCTGATCTAGTCCCACCTGCCAGCACCTGGTCCATATCCCTCTAAACCCTTCCTATTCATATACCCATCCAGATGCCTTTTAAGTGTTGCAATTGTACCAGCCTCCACCACTTCCTCTGGAAGCTCATTCCATACTTGCACCACCCTCTGCATGAAAGATATGCCCTTTAGGTCTCTTTTATATCTTTTCCCTCTCACCCTAAACCTATGCCCTCTAGTTCTGGACTCCCCGACCCCATGGAAAAGACTTTGTCTATTTATCCTATCCATGCCCCTCATGATCTTATAAATCTCTATGAGGTCACCCCTCAGCCTCTGATGCTCCAGGGAAAACAGCCCCAGCCTATTCAGCCTCTCCTTATATCTGAAATCCTCCAACCCTGGCAACATCCTTGTAAATCTTTTCTGAACCCTTTCAAGTTTCACAACATCTTTTCGATAGGAAGGAGACCAGAATTGCACCCAATATTCCAACAGTGGCCTAACCAATGTCCTGTACAGTTGCAATATGACCTCCCAATTCCTGTACTCAATACTCTGACCAATAAAGGAAAGCATACCAAATGCCTTCTTCACTATCCTATCTAACTCCGACTCCACTTTCAAGGAGCTATGAACCTGCACTCCAAGGTCTCTTTGTTCAGCAACGCTCCCTAGGACCTTACCATAAAGTGTATAAGTCCTGCTAAGATTAACTTTTCCAAAATGCAGCACCTCACATTTACCGGAATTAAACTCCATCTGCCACATCTCAGCCCATTGGCCCATCTGGTCAAGATCCTGTTGTAATCTGAAGTAACCTTCTTTGCTGTCCACTACACAGCAGTGTCATTTGCAAACTTACTAACTATAACTCTTATGCACACATCCAAATGGTTTTTCCATTGGTAAATTAATCTTAAAAATGTGTTGCAACATGGGAGGAATGTGCTGAAATTAAACCCCATTACTCCATTACGCTAATTGTTCCCCTTTTACACTGTTATCCAGCAGAAAATAAACTGATTTCTCTCCACAGATGCTGCCAGACCTGCTGAGCTTTTCCAGCAATTTTGGTTTCTGTTCCAGAAAGGGCTTTTCGCTATTTCATTGGGGGGACCTTGAGTGACTTCTGGAACTGGTAGTCAATGCATCAACACAAATGGTTAATGTGGTGAGAATCTCCAAGTGGCTATGTGACCATGCAGCTGTGAGGGACGGTCAGGTTCTGTGTAACCTCCAGCACAGGGATCCTCACAGTCTGTTCCACAGCTTTCCTGAAAGTCTTCGATATTTTGTTCTTAAAAGATTTCTGTGACAAAAAATTCCACAGGCTCTGAGTGAAGACATTTCTCCTCATCTCAGTCCTAGAAGGCCCAACAGTGCAGTAATACTGTTGTAGAGGGCTCAGATAGCTTGGGTGGCTGCTTTGTGATGCACAATGACACCAACAGCGTGGGTTCAATTCCCAAACTGACTAAGATTACTGTGAAAGACTCTCCTTCTCAACACCCCCCCTCACCTGAAGCATGGTGACGCTCAGGTTAAACTAAACTAGTTGTCTCTCTCTTTAATGAGAGAGTTGGACTATGGGGTCCTCACCTTTTACTACTGCATTATTCCTGGTCCTTCCCCTTCTGGCCTGTGCTGTTGAGCACTGACATAGCATTGGGAATAACATGCACTCATGGAGTTAATACAATTAGGCAGTCTGCTTGTTTTAAGACAATAATTTAGGAATGACCTGTTATAAATTAGTGAGAGTTGTACATTAGTTTGGGCCATGACTATGTGCTTCCAAACAAGATCTCGAGAGTCAGAAACAAGGCTTTCATTCCCTGAGCTTGGCTCAAGTCCGGAAGTGAGAAGGTGACAGTTCAAAATATTCAATCCAAGAAAACCACCTGAGCCACTCAAAATAAATCCTGCTTCAATAAGTCACCACTGGTTGAGGGACCATTGAGTTAAACACCGTTCCAATAAAATTACTGGTTGCATTCAAAGGATAGCAATATAAGTGTTGAAAACTTTCTTTTAACCTTGTGTTTTATAGTCAGACTCCCTGCTACATTACACAGCAGTGTTGGAACTGAAGTGTGCAGGTAAATATACTTAAACCAGCCCCTGGTTTGACATGACCTCTCTATAATTGGATGCTTTCCCCCTCTGGGCAGCTTTGCTCGAGTTTTGCAGCAATCTCATTGGCTCAGGTTTGATGCTGCCATCCATTAAGAGGAGCATTTAAACGAGGTGTCACATGAGGTTAATGCATTGGGGATTTCAACCTGGAGCCATCAAGCAGCATCACTGAAGAATTATGAAAAGCGTTCCAAGGGCCTGTGAAGATATTTATATTCTTTGAGGGGAGCAGGACACATGCAAGGACAAAGTGAGTGCCTCTGTGCTGTTCCTAATGATTTCAACTCAGGAGCTAGATAAATCCATTAGAGGGAATAATTTAATTGCATGGTGTTGACAGACTGGAAGCCTGGAGGTGTGGAGCTTCAGTTTTCCCACACCAGTGTCAGAGTGAGGACTGCACTGTCAGAGGCATGGTCTGTGGAAGGGGATTTTAACCCAGGCCCCATCAGCCTCTTGAGTAGGTGGACAGCTTCTGGGGCACTGTGTGTGTTTTATTTTGAAGCAGGAATATCTGCAGTATCTTGGCAAATATGTACTTCTCAATCAGCAAGACAATAGCAGATCATCTGCCCTTTATCATGTTACAGTTTGTCGGATCTTGCTGTGCTTATGTTTGGCTTGCATTTTCCCCACAGCATGACAATCCCAGCAAAAATGTGCTTCAATGGGTATCAGTAGTTGGGGATGCTTGAGTTCTAAAATAGACATTGGGTTGAATTTTACTAAAAATTTGCCTAAGGGTTAATCCTGGGGAGTTTCCCCTCTGTGAGACCTAACAGAATTTCTTACCAAATTCTGATTTGCTCACTTTTATCAAGTCTCCCCAATCCCCCACCATACCACTCTTGTGGTCTCCTGCACTCTGCAGTGGTGCTAAAATAGTGTTGGGACTGTCACTTCAGGCCTTTCACACCAGGTCACGCACCATTTCAAATGCTGCTGCCTACTCTGAAATAACTACCTGCCCCACACGCCCCTGGGTCAGTGTGGGGTCCACAGTCCAGAGGAACACAGCTGCAAGAAGGTGAATGACTGATTGCACTCACCAGGGTAAATGCCACCATCTTCTCTCTGCTATGGAAGTAATGGTGGCTGACTGATTAGCACTGCTGTCTCACAGCACGAGGAACCAGTGTTCGATTCCAGCCTCAGAGTGACTGGCTGTGTGGAGCTTGCATGTTCTCCGAGTCTGTGTGGATTTCCTCTGGGGGCTCTCGTTTCCTCCTACAGTCCGAAGATGTGCAGGTTAGGATTGGCCATGGGAAATGTAGAGTTATGGGGATAGGCAGGATGCTCTTCACAGGGAAGGTGCAGACGCAATGGGTTGAATGGCCTCAACCTGCACTTAGGGATTTAATGATATCTCACACTCATACTAACACACACCCTCCCTCCTGAATGCAGCACCGTCCCATCCAGCTCATCCTCCAGAGATGACTCACCCTTTCTGATCTCCGTGCTTCCTTCTCTCCCACTTGGGACTCCATGACACCTTTCTCTGACTGCGTTCAGATCAGCCCCTTACTGACCAAAGTCACCTTCCTCTGGGAAACTTTGTCTGTGATGACAGGCAAGGGAAGGCAGAGATGTTGTGAGCATCAAAGAGAGGGAGCAGTAAAAAAGCAAGTGGAAATCTCTGGGTTGCAGCCTGTTTCCATGCACCAGCTGGGTGCCTGTCGGCATTGGCATTGCTCTGTAAGGTGTTGGCGCAGCATTGAAGAGGTGAACTCTAGAATAACTGAGGCCCCAGGGTGAGGGTGGTTCAGTGCTGATACCAATCTCTCTGGTAGGCAGTCACTGCCCATGAACCATGCTCTGAGATGTTGGGGAACAGTGGCCAACAGGAAAGCCCAGAGAAGATGTTGCTGAGCTGTGGGTGCTAGTTACTGGTCAGATTTTCACCTCCGGTATTGTCACCATCCAGTTCTCTCTGCTGTCTGTATCTAACCACAGTGTGATTAGGCATCAGTGAGATATTAATGTGTGCAAATAGGATAGGCAAAAATATCTCTTCCACAATAATCCTCAACACCGGCACCCTGCTGCATACACAGCCCCTTAATGTACTCCTTATACACTCCGTCTGTGCGGCCAAATTCAGCCCCAACTCCATTTACAAATTTGCTGATGACATGACTCTAGTGGGTCAGATCTTCAACAATGACAAGAACCAAATACAGGAAAGAGATAGACAGCTTTGTGGCATAGTGTAAAGACGACAATGTCTCCTTCCATGGCAGCAAAACAAAGGAGCTGGTCATTGACCTCAGGAAGCAGAGTGGAGGCCATGCCCCTGTCTGTATCAGTGGGGCTCAGGTGGAGATGGTCAAGACCAACATGTTACTGGGGGGTGACGATCACCAATAATCTGTCCTGTTCAACCCACATTAAAGAGAGGACACCAATGCCTCTGAATGTTGAGGAGATTTGGCATGTCCACAATGACTTTTACTAATTTATATAAATGTACTGTGGAAAGCATCCTGTCCAGATGTATCACAAGTTGGTATGACAACTGCTCTGCCTGAGAGTGGAAAAAATATTAGAGTTGTGAACACAGGCCAGTCCATCTCTCACACCAGCCTCCCATTCCATTGGCTCCATCTACACTTCTTGCTGCCTAGGGAAAGTAACCAACATCATCAGAGACCCCCTCCCACCCTGGTATACACTCTCCTACCCTCTTCCATCAGGCAAAAGACTGGAACACATACCAACAGGTTTAAGAACAGCTTCTTCCCTGTTGTTATCCGACTTATGAACAGACCTCTCATAAATTAGAGTTCATCTGTCTCTGCACTTTCTCTGTAGCTGTATCAGAATATTCTGCATTCCCTTCTATCACCCTGATGTACTCATGTAAGATATGATTTGCATGGTTAGCACACAACACAATACTTTTCACTGTATCTTGGTGCATCTGACAATAATAAATCAAATCCAATCCAATCTCACCATTCATGGACAAAGCTCACATCCTGCTGGTCAAACCTTTGATGTGAAACCAAACTGTTTCTCTTGACGGTGAGAATCTAATTCTTCCGATCTCACCATATTTTCCAACTGGCTCACCATTGGCTATATCTCACCATTGGCTGTATCTCTTAGGATCTGAGAGCATTCATTTTAAAAAAAAAAAAAGTGATTCTTCACTCGAAGTGAATGTTTGTTTGAGAGCTGTGAATAGGGGCCATATCGATCCAAGTGCCCATTCCTTATACGGACAAGGGATAGAGTGAGGAGATAGTCAGTCAGTAGGGGCTGTGCTTTGAGATCCTTAATCAACGCGTCTCATCAATCATCCATCTTTATATTTCTAATTAAAAGCAGCTCTCCCTGCCTAAGGATCCTAGGAACTGTTGCTGCTTAAGAGATTTGTTGATCACCTCAGCCTGTATCTATTCCTGTAAGCATGAACAGCCTAACTGGGTCATGGACACAGAACAATTCATTATTGGCTGTTTTTCGGGTTTGTAATAATCTGCATTAGGGTTATGTTGGTTTCTTCTGCTTCAGATAAGGGTCTAAGAACAAAAGAGCAAAGAACCTTTGAGCTCAGGAACAGGCCCTTCGGCTGTCCAAGCCTGTGCCAATCCAGATCCTCAATCTAAACCTGTCGCCTATTTTCTAAGGGTCTGTATCCCTCTGCTCCCTGCCCGTTCATGTATCTGTCTCGAAACATCTTAAATGACTCTATCGTACCTGCCCCTACCACCTCCACTGGCAATGCGTTCCAGGCACCCACCACCCTCTGTGTAAAGAACTTACCACGCTTAAACCTTTCCTCTCTCACCTTGAACTCGTGACCCCTAGTAATTAAGTCCCCCACGCTGGGGAAAAGCTTCTTGCTATCCACTCTGTCTATACCCCTCATGATTTTGTTGATCTCAATCAGGTCTCCCCTCAACCTTCATCTTTCTAATGAAAATAATCCTAATCTTTTCAATCTCTCTTCATAGCTAGCACCCTCCATGCCAGGCAACATCCTGGTGAACCTCCTCTGTACCCTTTTCAAAGCATCCACATCCTTGGTAATGTGGTGACCAGAACTGTACACAGTATTCCAAATGCAGCTGAACCAAAGTCCTATCCAACTGTAACATGACCTAGCAACAATTGTACTCCATATCCCAACCGATGAAGGAAAGCATGCTGTATGCCGCCTTGACCACTCACTGACCTGCGTTGCCACCTTCAGCGAACAATGGATCTGTACACCCAGATCTCTCTGTACATCAATTTTCCCCAGGACTTTTCCATTTACTGTATAGTTTGCTCTTGAATTGGATCTTCAAAAATACATCACCTCACATTTGCCTGGATTGAACTCCATCTGTCATTTCTTTGTTTTAACTTTAACCAGAACTGTTGGTGAAGCTATTGGAGAAGTAGGAAGTTTTCTCATGAGTATAATTATTAACATCACATCCAACCTGATGGCGTGAATTGATTTTCTAATGCATTGTATTCTGCACTGAGCAGGTGATGTACAATCTTCTCATTAGGAACAGAAAAACTGAAGTGTTTCTTTTTATTTGTTCATGGGATATGGGTCTTGAGTCATAGTCATAAGAGATGTACAGCATGGAAACAGACCCTTCGGTCCAACCCGTCCATGCCAAAGAGATATCATGCCCTGAGGGCAGTTAAAAGTCAACCACATTGCTGTGGGACTGGAGTCACGTGTTGGCCAGACCAGGTAAGGATGGCAGATTTCCTTTGACAAAGGCATTCGTGAACGAGGTGGGTTTTTGCAACAATTGGTAATGGTCACAGTCTCCATTAGACTAGTTTTTTTTTAGAGATGCCATTTTTTTAAATTGGTGGTATTCCAACCAATCTCCACAGAATATTGGTCTGGAATTCCAGATGCATAGTCCAATGACCTCACCACTTGGTCACTACCTTCCCAATATGAATATGTGAGGTCTTCATTACCAACTGAAGCCAGACGCCTGGTACACTGTTAAATCATATTTATTAATAAGACTGTGTGCACAAGAGTGAGGCGACTGAGCAGTGTGCTCCAAAGCTAACAGGTTCTGACCTTCTAGTAGAGTACCAGCACATGACTGCTGAGGTCATGGCTTACCTCAGAGGTTCATCTACATATCTCTGCATAAGTTCCCATTCTGATCTGAGTGTCAAGCTTCTCTGGTGGTGAGGCTTTAATTCTTCAAGTTATTTTAATGTTCCACTGGAGTTTAAGCAGTGGACAAGATGTTAGTGAGGCCACATTTGGAGTACAGTGTGCAGTTTTGGTCACCCTAGCATAGAAAGAATGTTACCAAATGAGAGTAGAGAAAAGATTTACTAGGATGCTACCTGGCCTGGCAGGTTTGGGTTAAGAGGAGAGGCTGGATAAGCTGGGACTTTGTTCACTAGAGCATAGGAGATTGAGAGATTACTATTTGGAGGTCTACAAAATCATAAGTAGCATAGCTAAGGTAGAAACCATGTTAGGGGAATCTAAAACCAGCTTGCGTAGGTTTAAGGTGAGAGTGGAGAGATCTACAAGGGTCCTGAGGGTGGTGAGTGTCTGAAAAGGGCTGCCAGAGGTAGTAATGGAGGCAAATACAATTTTGTCATTAAGAAACATTTGGACAGGCTCATGGATGCGATAGGGATGGAGGGATATGGACCAAATGCAGGCAACTAGCTTAATTGTGAAAAATGGACAGCATGGATAAGTTGTGCTGAAGGGCCTGTTTCCATGCTGTATATCTATCACTTTATAACTGAGTCCTTGATCCTACATTCCGAATCTGAATCTCTCATTTCTGAATGATAGAACATAGAACAGTACAGCACAGTACAGGCCCTTCGGCCCTCGACGTCGTGCCAACTATTATCCTACTCTAAGATCAGACTAACCTACATACCCTTCATCGTACTATCATACATGTGCCTATCCAAGAGTTGCTTAAATATCTCTAATGTCTCTGACTCTACTACAACTGTTGGCAGTGCATTCCACACACTCACCCCACTCTGTAAAGAACTGACCTCTGACAGCTCCCCTAAACCTTCTTCCAATCACCTTAAAATTAGGACCCCTTGTGACAGACCTTTCTGCCATGGGGAAAGGTCTCCGGCTGTTCACTCTATCTACGCCTCTCAACTATAGACATCTCTATCAAGTCACCTCTCATCCTCCTTCGTTACAATGAGAAAAGCCCTAGCTCCCTCAACCTTTCTTCATCAGACATGCCCTCCAGTCCAGGCAGCATCCTAGTAAATCACATCTGCACCCTCTCTGGGGTTTCCACATCCTTCCTATAATGAGGCAACCAGAACTAAACACAATATCCCAGGTATGTCTAAGCAGGGCTCTGTAGAGCTGAACATCACTACTGCTCACTGCAGTGCACTACCATGTCATGATCATGCTTTGGGAACATTGGATGAACTAAAATATTTGAACTAAATGTGAGGATCATGAACAAACAGGTCAGAACAGACAGAAGAAATAGCTGAGATTCCAGCATCAGAAATAGAAGTGAAACACATTTTATTAAATGAACAGCGTCTGTAGAGAGAAAGACCAATTTAAATTCTTGGATCAATTGCCTCTCACATGATCATGGAATGTTTGCAACAAAAGACCACCATTCAGTCCACCCTATCTGCACCAAATCTTCAATTGAGCACCTCACTTAGATCTGCCACCTACTTCTGTTTCAGATTTCCAGTCTCATACTTGCTTTTCTATAAATTTATTGATGATTAGATTAGATTCCCTACAGTGTGGAAACAGGCCCAACAAGTCCACACCAACCCTCCAAAGAGCAACCCATTTCCCTCTGACTAATGGGCAATTTAGCATGACCAATCCACCTGATCGGCACATCGTTTTTGGACTGTGGGAGGAAACTGGAGCACCCGGAGGAAACTCAGGCAGACACTGGGAGAAAGTGCAAACTTTACACAGACAATCACCTGAAGCTGGAATCGAACCTGAGTCCCTGGCAGTGTGAGGCTGAAGTGCTAACCACTGAGCCACCATGCTACCCCACTGGATCTCATTGATAAATATAAATTTATAGAATCTTGTGTTGCTAAGTTAACTGAAACCGTTTTGATGGTTTTGCTATGTCCTTATATCAGAAATTAGCAGCTGAGTAATTTCTCCAATCCTGTCATTTATCTCAAGCTCTAATGAACAAGTTAAACCAAAGTTTGAAGGCTGCAGTTGTAAATCCGTTCAGGGTTATCCCACTGTCATTTACCTACCACTTTGTACAAGTTTGAAGTCGTTGGTTGAAGATTAATCAAATTGTAGCATCAAAGTGGGTCGTGGTGAAGCAAGCAACAAGCCCTAGGACAGGCAGAAGGAAACTCAACAGGACAGCTGATGATCAGATGACTCATTGTAAATATTTGGAAATAACCGTACATTATGGGCCTAGAGCAGTGTCAGAAATGGACCAACTGAAGCTAAATTGACTGAACCAATCTTTTGACTCACCTGTATATAAGAGGAAGCTTTACCAGATTATGTCAAAGTCAATCCCCTCCACTCTCTTCCCAAAGCCTTTCTCCCTCAATCTTCTGTCATATTCTCAGTGTCACTGTGCTGCTGAAGAACACTTGCAAAGTCTGTTGAAGTAAGTAAAACAATAACTTTCTTTAAGGAACATCTTATTGCAACTTCACCTTACCACAGATTAAATTAGATTACTTAGTGTGGAAACAGGCCCCTCGGCCCAACGAGTCCACAACCACCCGCCGAAGTGCACCCACCCATACCCATTCCCATTCCCCTGCATCTAACACTACGGGCAATTTAGCGTGGCCAATTCTCCTAACCTGCATATTCTTGGACTGTGGGAGGAAACCGGAGCACCTGGAGGAAACCCACGCAGACACGAGGAGAATGTGCAAACTCCACACGGTCAGTTGCCTGAGGTGGGAATTGAACCCGGGATCTTGGTGCTGTGAGGCAGCAGTGCTAACCACTGAGCCACTGAATGATGACACAAAGGTTGGAGGTGTCGTTGACAGTATAGAGGGCAGCGGGACATTGACAGGATGCAGAGATGGGCTGAGAGGTGGCAGATGGAGTTCAACCTCGATAAATGCGAGGTGATGCATTTTGGAAGGTCAAATTTGAAAGCTGAGTACAGGATTAAAGACAGGATTCTTGGCAGTGTGGAGGAACAGAGGGATCTTGGTGTGCAGGTACATAGATCCCTTAAAATGGCCACCCAAGTTGACAGGGTTGTTAAGAAAGCATATGGTGTTTTGGCTTTCATTAACAGGGGGATTGAGTTTAAGAGTCGTGAGATCTTGTTGCAGCTCTATAAAATTTTGGTTAGACCGCACTTGGAATACTGCGTCCAGTTCCGGTCGCCCTATTATAGGAAAGATGTGGATGCTTTGGAGAGAGTTGAGGTTTACCAGGATGCTGCCTGGACTGGAGGGCTTATCTTATGAAGAGGTTGACTGAGCTCGGGCTTTTTTTCATTGGAGAAAAGGAGGAGGAGAGGGGACCTAATTGAGGTATACAAGATAATGAGAGGCATAGAGTCGATAGCCAGAGACTATTTCCCAGGGCAGAAATGACTAACACGAGGGGTCATAGTTTTAAGCTGGTTGGAGGAAAGTAGAGGGGATGCCAGAGGCAGGTTCTTTACACGGAGAGTTGAGAGCATGGAATGTGTTGTCAGCAGTAGTTGTGGAAGGGGGAAGAGGAGCAGAGCAGTAGTCATTGGGGACTCTATAGTTAGGGGGACAGACAGGAGGTTCTGTGGGGATGAGAGAGACTCAGTTGGTGTGTTGCCTCCCAGGTGCCAGGGTTCGTGATGTCTCTGATCGTGTTTTTGGGATCCTTAAGGTGGAGGGGGAGCAGCCCCAAGTCGCGGTCCACATAGGCACCAACTACATGGGTAGGAAGAGAGATGGGGATTTAAGGCCGAAATTCAGGGAGCTAGGGTGGAAGCTTAGAGCTAAGATGAATAGAGTTGTTTTCTCTGGTTTGTTACCCGTGCCACGTGATAGTGAGGCGAGGAATGGGGAGAGAGAGGAGTTGAATATGTGGCTACAGGGATGGTGCAGGAGGAAGGGTTTTGGACTCTTGGATAATTGGGGCTCTTTCCAGGGAAGGTGGGACCTCTACAAGCAGGATGGACTTCATCTGAACCAGAGGGGTAATAATATCCTGGGGGGGAAATTCGCTAAGGCTATTGGGGTGGGTTTAAACTAATCCAGCAGGGGGGTGGAAATCAAAATTATAGTTCAAATATAGAAAAGGTTGAGAGTAGGGAGGTCCAAAATAAAGTTTCAGGCACGCAAGATGGCACCGACACGCAAGAAGTTGGTTTGAGGTAGTATGGGCTGAGGTTAGAAACAGGAAAGGAGAGGTCACCCTGTTGGGAGATTTCTATAGGACTCCGAATAGTTCCAGAGATGTAGAGGAAAGGATAGCAAAGATGATTCTCGATGAGCGTGAGAGAGACCGGGTAGTTGTCATGGGGGGGCTTCAACTTTTCAAATATTGACCTGGAACACTATAGTACGAGTACTATAGATGGGTCAGTTTTTGTCCAGTGTGTGCAGGAGGGCTTCCTGACACAGTATGTAGACAGGCCAACAAGGGGCGAAGCCACATTAGATTTGGTACTGGGTAATGAGCCCGAACAGGTGTTAGACTTGGAGGTTGGTGAGCACTTTGGTGATAGCGATCACAATTCTGTTACGTTTACTTTAGTGATAGAAAAGGATAGGTGTATACCACTGGGCAAGAGTTACAGCTGGGATAAAGGCAATTACGATGCGATTAGGCAAGATTTAGGAAGCATAGGATGGGGAAGGAAACTGCAGAGGATGGGTATGTTAGAAATGTGGAGCTTATTCAAGGAAAAGCTTGTGTGTGTGTCCTAGATAAGTATGTACCTGTCAGGCAGGGAGGAAGCTGTACAGCGCGGGAGCAGTGGTTTACGAAGGAAGTGGAATGTCTGGTCAAGCGGAAGAAGAAGGCTTATGTTAGGATGAGATGTGAAGGCTCAGTTAGGGTGCTTGAGGGTTACAAGGTAGCCAGGAAAGGCCTAAAGAGAGCTTGGCAGAACCAGGAGGAGACATGAGAAGTTGTTAGTGGATAGGATCAGGGTAAACCCTAAGGCTTTCTATAGGTATTTAAGGAATAAAAGAATGACGAGAGTAAGATTGGGGCCAATCAAGGATAGTAGTGGGAAATTGTGTGTGGAGTCAGAGGAGATAGGGGAAGCACTAAATGAATATTTTTCGACAGTATTCACTCTAGAAAATGATAATGTTGTCGAGGAGAATACTGGTGGGATTGAGGTTCACAAGGAAGAGGTATTAGAAATCCTGCAGAGTGTGAAAATAGATAAGTCCCTTGGGCCGGATGGGATTTATCCTAGGATCCTCTGGGAAGCCAGGGAGGAGATTGCCGAGCCTTTGGCATTAATCTTTAAATCGTCATTGTCTACAGGAATAGTGCCAGAAGACTGGGGGATAGCAAATGTGGTTCCCCTGTTCAAGAAGGAGAGTAGAGATAACCCAGGTAATTATAGACCAGTGAGCCTTACTTCAGTTGTTGGTAAAGTGTTGGAAAAGGTTATAAGAGATAGGATTTATAATCATCTAGAAAAGAATAATTTGATTCGGGATAGTCAGCACGATTTTGTGAAGGGTAGGTCATGCCTCACAAACCTTATTGAGTTCTTTGAGAAGGTGACCAGACAAGAAGATGAGCGTAAACTGGTTGATGTGGTGTATATGGATTTCAGTAAGGCGTTCAATAAGGTTCCCCACAGTAGGCTATTGTACAAAATGCAGAGGAATGGGATTGTGGGCGATATAGCAGTTTGGATCAGTAATTGGCTTGCTGAAAGAAGACAGGGTGGGGGTTTATGGGAAATGTTCATCCTGGAGTCCAGTTAGGGTCAGGGGCAAGGGTCAGTGTTGGGTCCACTGCTGTTCATCATTTTTATAAACTACCTGGATGAGGATGTAGAAGGGTGGGTTAGTAAATTTGCAGACGACACTAAGGTCAGTGGAGTTGTGGCCAGTGACGAAGGATGTTATAGGTTACAGAGAGACATAGATAAGCTGCAGAGTTGGGCTGAGAGGTTGCAAATGGAGTTTAATGCGGGCAAGTGTGAGGTGAATCACTTTGGTCGGAGTAACCGGAATGCAAAGTACTGGGCTAATGGTAAGATTCTTGGTAGTGTAGATGAGCAGAGAGATCTGTGTCCATGTACACCGATCCTTGAAAGTTGCCACCCAGGTTGATAGGGTTGTTAAGGCTTAGTGTTTTAGCTCTTATTAATAGAGGGATCGAGTTCCAGAACCATGAAGTTATACTGCAGCAGTACAAAACTCTGGTGCAGCCGCACTTGGAATATCATGTACAGTTCTGGTCACCGCATTATAGGAAGGATTTAGATTAGATTACATTAGTGTGGAAACAGGCCCTTCGGCCTGTTTCGGGATGATTCTGGTTGCGCTTCGGAGGGTCGGTGTGGACTTGTTGAGCCGAAGGGCCTGTTTCCACACTGTAAGTAATCTAAAACTTTAAGTACATTTAAGTCGTCACTGGACGAGCAAATGGACGTATGTAGAATAGTGTAGGTTAGATGGGCTTCAGATTGGTATGACAGATCGGCGCAACATCGACGGCTCAATGTTCTATGCGCTGTAATGTTCTATGTTAAGATGTACGTACTGTTACAATGTTTAAAGGACATTTTAAGTAAGCTCATGAATAGGAAAGGGTTGGAAGGATCTGGGCCAGGTGCAAGCAGGTGGTACTTGTTTAGTTTGGGATTATGAAGTGGATGGGCCGAAGGGTCTGTCTACATGCTGTATGGCTCTATCGCTCTGTTTTTCTTAATGGGTCTCGCGCTGTAGCTGAAATTAATACATCCATTGTTCTCTGGATTCTACCACCTGTACACCAACAGCTGTTTCCAGACATTGACGGAGTCATGATTTCTAACAAAAAATTGATGAGTTGGTCTTAAACCAATTTTACAAAGCTTTGGTCAGTGCCACTGGTTGGATTTAATGTAGAGATGTGGGACCCAGAATGAGAGAGGATGGAGCATATGCAGGTATCCAGCCAGATGCAGTCTTTAGTGACTGTCTGACTGCAGATAATCTGAGCACGACCTGCACGTGTACAATTGGCACAGAAATACACCGTTAAAGTCTTTAATTTTTATTAATGAATAGTAAATGCCAAATCCTTAAACTGGCTAATCTACACACTTTTTTAATGGATTCAGGAGTATTCGTTTCTATCCACCCTAATAAATTGCATGAGAAAATGCTCTGTCATTTGTGATAATTAGAAGTGACAGAACCCATTTAAAACTTAGATAATTTCCTTTTGGCTTATATGATCAGCAGATACCCTATTACATTAACTCATGCTGTCTAATTCTAACTTGGGCAAAGTCAGGGAGGAGGACAAACTGTCCCTCCCCCTCACTCTCCTCTGAAACCTCCCCCCCCCCCCCCCCCCCCCCAAATCACTCCTCCTTTCACTCTCTGAAGATGTACCTGATCCAGGATGTCCAGGACATTCCGGTTATGGGTGCTGCTGCCATTTTGTCTAATCCCTGCACAGCAAGATCCAACAGGCTGTAATGGGATCTTCTTCTGTTTTGGTCATATTGACAGAGGATAGAAGGTTGGCCTGGACATCAGATCAAACAAATGCACTTGGTCACAACGTCAGTTTGTGATCTGAAAGGCAGGAGGAACCTTGGCATAATATCCAGTCCAAGAAACAGCAAGTTGAAATGGATTCAATAATTGATTGATTTCTAGATTTGGATAGTTGACCATATTGTGTTACAGGTGTGCCCTTTTCTGGTTTGTGTATTGCAGTAAGATATAACAGAGCATCTCCTATAACCCATCACACTCTCACAGGGTAAATGTGAGGTATTGCATCCCAAAATGTCATTCTAGTCAAGCCTTGGCTCAGTTATGGTCAAGAAACTTCATCAAAATGGAGTAGGCCATTCAGTCCCTCACTCATTAGATTGTGGGTTATCTGCCCCAGGCCTCAACTCCAGCTTCTCACCTACTCTTCCTAGTCCTCAACTCCCAACCCTACTATATTTCCAAGTCAGGATGGTGAGGGGCTTGGAGGGGAACTTGCAGGGGGTGGTGTTCCCATGTATCTGCTGCCTTTGTCCGTCCAGATGGAAGTGGGTTTGGAAGGTGAAGTGAATTCAACAGTAAGTAAATGAAAGGGAGTGTTTGTCTCTCTTGTTTAAAGCACAAATTTCCTACAATGGAAATGTGATGTTTAGTCAATAGTGGTTTTTGAGACATTTGTTATAGCTAAAGATTTAATTAGGTATTCTTACAATGATTAAAGTTCAATGATAAAGTCTCCTGCTATCACTAGTGATGGATCTAAATGTGGGAAAGGCTTTAGAGATGGAGGTGCCACACCTGAATCTAGTTCAGGATGGGCAACACTCTGGATAATCCTCCCACCTTGCTGCCCTACGTGGCCAATTGGACAGATTGTAATCCATTCAGGGCCTCAATCCACTGCCACGGAGATTAATCCAGGGAAAGACTGGTCCATCACTGGGCAATGTATGTGATGGTTTGGCAGCTCATGGGTTGTCTGTCACCTTGGGGTGATAGTAGGAGGTTCCTTGATTAAAGTCCTTCAGTTCACGATCAAGGAACTGGACACCTGATGAAGGGGCAGCGCTCTGAAAGCTTGTGGCTTTAAATAAACCTGTTGGACTATAACCTGGTTTCATGTGACTTCTGATTTCATTCTGAAGAAGAGTGACTGGACCTGATGTATTAATGGTTTCTCTCTCCATGAGTTCCGCCAGGAATTTCTGTTTTTGTTTCTGATGTTCCAGCATCTTCAGTTCTTTGCTTTTATTTTGTTTGGTGTTTACATTTTCTTGAAGGTTGTCTGGTTTTATCAGAATCTGGGACGCCGAGCTCTACCACATGTGACTCCTTGCTGAAATTATTCATGTCTAGGCTTTGCTCACGGCTGTCTCGAAGCAAGCCATCTACAACTCAGGGAGAATTGAGGTCAAATCTGGAGAGATGGTGATCCTACTCCCTAGCTCTCCCGTATTTATTTTCTCGGGGCAGACATTCGATTCGCCCTGGGTCAACACTGCTGTGGAATGCCTCAGCTTTCAGAGGGAAAACTGTCAGTCAGCAACAGTGAGATGAGAAAGTATTGTGTGACAATTGAGACAAATTCCTCTTTAATAGAAGGACAAGCTCACAGTCAGGAATAGCAGGAGGGAGTAAAGACTAGGGTCCTACTGCAGACGCCTTCCAACTGCTCCATCTCTCTCTGTCTCACATACACAATCTGAAGCAAACACTCACAAGTAAGCACTCTGCCCTTTTGAAAACAAACAGTTGCCAGGAGAGGTTATGGCTTCCTCTTTGGTAATAGCAGAATAATTCATTGCAAAATGTCAGTGTTTAATGTAAAAGTTTATTTTAAGGTTGGCATTTCACAATGATGCCAGTGGAATGGTAAATGAGGCAGGTACGAGAGGAGTTGTTGCTGGAGGGATTGATGAAAAGCTGAATTCACAGCTTGCTCCTGCGTGATTAGATTTTCCTGGACCAGGGATGTAAACGTTCAGATAGTCATAAAATAATGGAATTGTGCCACATGGCAATGAGTTTGGCAAACGTTAACAGGCCCAGATTGTTCCTATTCCTTAAACCCCGTGAACAGAAGCCCTTCAGATACCACAGTGCTTTGTGTAGTTAACAGCAGAATGGTCACCCAATGGAACCAGCACTGTCAGAAAGCAAGTTGAAAGCTTTGGTCAAAATTGAAGGATGGCTCAGTGTTCCAGGGGAATTGTAGAGAGCAGAGCCCAGCAACTGAAGGCATAATGGCACATTGGACAGTGATAAAAACATGGAGTTTATACATTCGTATTGTTACGGATTAGACTCGACCCCGTCCAAAGTATATTATGGAGATAGCCCAGACAAAAGGCAAATGTAAGGTTCTGTGTTCCAAATGTGATTTGATCGGTCAATCACTAAACCTTAATCAAAGCACACTTTATTGCTCTAACATTGAAAATACAACAAAAGGAAGAATTACCATTACTTTACTATATGGAAATACTTCACAAGATAATATATTACTGAAGCACTAACCATTGACCATTCCAAAACAGGCAGCATCCCATAAACATATCCTTGGCAAAGGTAAATTCAGCAGAACAGTTATACGGATATTATTCCCATGTGTTGTGTCTCTCCAATCCAGAAGAATGAAACAATCTGTCCCTTTTTTGATTTTTAAGAGGAAGCCTCACTGTCTAAGACTTCACTTGAGCAGCAGAGAGCTCAAGCTTTCAGCTCCAAGTGAGAACAACAAATTCTGGAGATCACAGTGGGTAAGGCAGCATCCACCGAGAGAGAGCAAGCTAACGTTTCATGTCTAGAAGACTTTGTCAGAGCTGAAGTGAAGCTCCAACAGTCAGCAAGAAACCACCAACTAACAAAGCAAAACTAAAATCCTTTTGGGTTTGTGTGATTTTTTTTTTTAAATCATATTTTCTCACGATTCTTTTGTCTTATTTAATTTAAAAAAAAAAACACACCAAGGGAGAACTCAAAGCTGTTTCCTGTGTCTGAAGGACACATTTCGGCATCACTGTGACAACACCTTTTGTGGGCGGCACGGTGGCACAGTGGTTAGCACTGCTGCCTCACAGCGCTAGAGACCTGGGTTCAATTCCCGCCTCAGGCGACTGACTGTGTGGAGTTTGCACGTTCTCCCCGTGTCTGCGTGGGTTTTCTCCGGGTGCTCCGGTTTCCTCCCACAGTCCAAAGATGTGCAGGGTCAGGTGAATTGGCCATGCTAAATTGCCTGAAGTGTTGGGTAAGGGGTAAATGTAGGAGTATGGGTGGGTTTCGCTTCGGCGGGTCGGTGTGGACTTGTTGGGCCGAAGGGCCTGTTTCCACACTGTAATGTAATCTAATCTAAACCCCTCTGCAACAGAAACACCACAGAATGCATCTCTGAAAGTATCATCCCAATAAGATCAGTTGAAGCAATAATATTGTTGCTCTGGCTCAATGCACAGACACAGGAGCTGCTTGGGTGGAGAGAGCTGGAAGCATTGTGTTAATAATCCAGGATCTAATACTCTGTACCCAAGGGTTCACATCTCTTCCCAGCAACTGAAGGGACTTCAATTCAATTAATACAAAGTCTGGAATTGAAAACTACTCATATGTGATGGTGGCCAGAAAGCTATCACCAATGATCCAGAAACTTCCAGCTGGGTCACTAATGACATTTCAGGAAGGAACTCTGTTTTTTTTTCTTCATTCACACGTCTCTGGTTGGGCCCAGTGTTTATTGCTTGTCCCTAGTTGCCCCTTGAGAAAGTGGGGGTGAGCTGCCTTAATGAACCTGCAGTCCATGTGCTGTGGGTTGATCCATGATGTCATCAGGGAGGGAATTCCAGAATATTGACCCCAGTGACATTGAAGAAATGGTGATATATTTCCAAGTCAGGATAGTGAGTGGCTCAGAGGGGAGCTTACAGGGGGAGGTGTTTCCATGTATCCGCTGCCCTTGTCATTCCAGGCAGCCTTTACCTGGTCCAACCTCCATGTGACTCTGGACCCACTGCAATGAGATTGACTCTTAACTGCTCTCTGAAGTGGCCTGGCAGACCATTCAGTTAAAGGGCAATTGATGAGCAACAAATACTGGCCTTGCCAGTAATGGCCATATGTGAGAAAACACACTTCCCCATAACATGTGGGAGGGACTGGAACACACTGACTAGAAATGTGGTGGTTGCAGGTTCAACTAAGGCATTGGATGGTTATTTGGTATTTGAATAGAAATGGTCATGCAGGGGAATGGGTAAAAGGAAGAGATTGCCTCTAGGTGCAGGCACGATGGGTCAGATGGCCTCTTGTACCATAATAGTGTGATTCTGTGAATAAGTTTTAGAAATAGTCTGCCTGGCTAATTACAAAATGATAACCTGCTAGGTAACCCCCCAACTTTAGTAAAAGGTACATTAGCCTCAGCACCGAGCATCATATAAGAGAAAACGTTGGAGGAGGCTGGGATTAGACACTTCATTGATTATGGCAGGCATCATTGTCTATGTTCAGGTCTGAAAGATGACTGAGGTGCCCGGTATCTGTAGAGATTTAACTGTGGTGAATTAGGAAGCCTCAGTTGACCAGGTGCTTTCTGAATGTGGAAGAGTTGCTCTGTTTGGTCTTAGACACAATTCAGTCACAATCACTGATCCATCTTTGTAGATTGATTGTGTATCAGGATCAATGTGAATAGAGCAAGAGTGACAGAGTCTATAACAGGCCATAGTTTAAACTAATGACTGAGGTAAGCAAGACAAAATCCAGTGTAACAGTTTGGGGAAGAGCTGATTTCAAAAGGAACAGAAATAAACATCAGAAATTAGCTGGGAAATAGCAAAAAGAGGGGAAAGATTTAAAACCACAAACAATTGGGTTTAGGGACAAGATATTCTGTAATAACACCTGAATGAACTTTACAGTCATGATGGCTCATTGACAAATGAATACGATGTTAACAAGTATGCCAGCAAATTGAAACGCTGCCGAAAGGAATATAGCAAAGGCAAAAGAATGGCAGGATACCACAACGGGACTTAAAATATTATTTAATAAGAAATATAAAATGAAATTGTATTCTATAAAAGGCTAAATACTCAGGATGGGGGATTGATAGACAGAGGATCAACTGACAGCTAACAAATGCTAGGTACAACTGAGGTACCTGATATCTGTAGAGATATAACGTCCAATGATCCCCAAGACAGTTAAGTCCAAAGAAAAATACTGCAAAATATGAAGGAAAAGGAGAGGTGTCATTCTCAACGCGAAAGAACTACAGGGGGAAAGAGAATCATTTTTTTTCTCTGGTATCAAATCCATTATCCCCAGTACAAGCAGCAACAGTGCAGGCAAGATAAGAGTGGACAAGAATCCGCATATCCTTATGTTACTTCAGTACATTATCATGTCACTGTCTCTCTCAATGATTTATTCTGTAGCAGAGATTTACAGAGTCAAATATTATCAAGCTGAGTTGAATTAACAAACAGCAAGGTGACAGGTAGTTCATCTATATTTCCTGATGATATTTATATTTCTTAATGTTATCTATATTTTCTCATGATATTGGTACCTCACTAACACTCAAAAGCACTGTGTGATTGTTGATGACTGAGGCTCCCAAAATAGTTATTTTGAAAGATTACACTGCCATCCTTACCTGGTCACATCCTTATGTGACTCCAGACCCACAGCAATGTGATTGACTCTTTACTGCCCTCAGGGCAATAAACCAGCGACACCCACATTCTGTGAATGAATAAAAAATTAGGAAGAGGCTATTCAGCCCCTCTATCTGTACTGGCTCGCTGCAAGAACAATGCAGGTCATCCCATACTCCATCCTTTTCCCTGTTCTTGCTGAATAATTCCTTTCCTAATTTCTTTCTTTTCTTACCAGATAATGATTCAATTGATCTTTGAAACCCACGGTTGAACTGCTTCCACCTTCTTCTCAGCAGCTCATTCCAGATCCTAACTACCCACTGCATTAAAAAAGCCACAGGGTTTACCAGAAGACCCTGCAGATTATGAAAAGTGGTGGTTAGGATCCATATGAGAGACTGAGTCCCGGCATCCTCCACCCCCTCTGTTTTATCGGTGCAGGGAGAAAGAGGCACAGGACGTGAAAGCTGCAGAATAGCTGAACTGAGGCAGGGTAATCTGTGTTTAGTGCTGAGTTCAAACTGTTCACATGTTGGTTATTGTGGGAACCTTAAATCACATTGCTGGAATCTTGGATTTGTAGAGCAGATGTTCATATTTTTGAAAAGCAAGTAAGGTCTATTTATTTACATAGATCTGCAGGTTTTCTTTAATTTCCCTTTCTTGAAAGAGTAAAGCAAAATCTGGCTGCAATAGTCAGATTTTCTTCAAAAACGTCTTTATTTCCTGAGGCCAAGCTGGAGAGTTTAGAGATTGCCAGAGCAGAGTGATCAGCCTCGACGGCTCAGTAACAGCCCAAGATTTCTCCTCATGGTGTTTTGAATTTTCTTGCCAATGATACTGAACTAGTTTTGTTTGTTTCTCAACATGGAACAGTTTCTTCATCCAGAACGGCTCATGATATTGAAGACCTTGAACAAGTTTCCTTTCACCGTTTCCCTTCTCGGAGAATACTTCCAGCTTCTCTTACCCTTCCACCTCATCGAATTCCGAATTCCTCAGGCTGTTACTGAGAGCTTTCCCTTCAGTACAAATTTTATTAAATTTTATCCACAGAATAGAACCTTCTCTCTGTATTTTTTTTCTTATATTAAACTTTTATACTGCCAATTTGATAAAATAGTGTTCTCCCATTTATCTTTAGGCAGGTTTTCCTGTTCCGTGTTCCACAACAACCATTACTCAGTGTGACTGTGTCTCTTTCCCTTACAACTTCTCATTTCTTTCTGTTCCTTTCTCTTTCAATAGTATCCTTCCCACTTGGAGTCTACAACAGGCCGTTCAGCCCACTACCTGATGCTGGTGTTTATGTTTGATGAGCCACATTGCACTTCTCTCCATTTCCCCTGTCAGCATCTTTTACATTTTATCTCGCTTCTTCTTCAATGTTTCAATGTTATTCACCTCAACTATTCCCTGCTACAGTAACTTCCTCATCCTTGTCGCTGTCTGGGTAAGGAGGATATAATTCTTTAGGGGTTAGGGACTCTGGTGCTGGGGGGAAGGTGCTAGATAGATGAGGGGTAAGACATGCATTGTGTGAGAGGGGACAAAGTACAAGGTAGGTTAAGGGTTAGGGTACTAATTGGGTTCAGGGTCATGGTGGGTGAGGCAGGTAAGGTGCCATTTGGTTGAGGAGAAAGGTGCCAGCTGGGTGAGGGTTATGGTGCAAGGTGAGTAGGGTGTCAGGTAAGTGTTTACGGGGGGTTCAGCAGCGTTGGATCTGCAGGAGACCATCAGGTCTGGCAAGTGACGGTGTGTTGTGTTGGGGCCTGGTCTGGAGGGGGATGGTGATGTCTGATCCATTGGGGTTAGGTCAAATGGGAGGCTGGGTGTGGTCAGGCTCCAAGGATAGTGTCAGTTTCAGGAAGCTTTGGAAGAGGATGGTCTTGGTTTCAGAGTGGATCGGGTCGGAGGGGATTGGTGAGGGGGCTGGACCAGGCCATTGTCGCACTGATGGGTGTGTCTGGCTGGGTAATGAGGGGTCTGTGGGTTATGGCTTGTGGTGGGGGGGTGGGAATGGCGGGGAGGTGCTTAGTGGTTATCCAGGAGTTACAGCAGATTCTGACATTTTCTAGTAACGAGTTATACAAGTTAAAACCTTAAAAATCTCCAGCTTTAAAAATCTATTTTGAAGAATTTCAGACACCGAGGAATTACACATAAATTTCAGTTTCCCAGTCAATTCCAACAAACTCAACTACATCGGGAATTCTGCACGCTCCCAACACACAGTCTACATTACTCCACATGCTCTCTTCACTATTAGGATTTCCAGGCCTTTTGCATTCCCCATTACCCCTGTTTTTAATGGATTCATAAATGTATATTCATTGTATATAAAATATAGACACTGTACAGTTACTGTACAGAAATATGTTTACTTTATATAATATACATTTGTATTTCTATTTTCTGATCCCCCAACTATTTCAACATAACAGATACCTGAACCACAGAAATAAATCCTCTTCAAAGCTTAATAGACTAATGAATTATCTACCCACTTCCAGTTTAAATTTTTTTTAAACTATTCTCCCTATATTATGCAGTTTTAGTTTCCATGGCAAGTACTGAGGTGAAGTAATTATTCACCCTTTCTGTCATTTTACTGCCTCAATGACCCAATGTTGTCCATGTGCTGTGGGTTGACCCACTGCCCTTCAGGAGGGAATTCCAGGATTTTGACCCAGCGATGAAGGGGCAGTGCTTAAAAAGCTTGTGATTTCAGATAAACCTTGAACTATAACCTGGTGTCATGTGACTTCTCACCTGGGAGATCAAGACTAGTCTTTCCAGTCTACCCTCCTGTTGAAGTCCTTATACTTGGTATTATTCTTAAGAATCTCAGCTGCTCCCTTCAAGCAGTTTCTGAATTTCACATAATGTCTCTTTTTGTGTGTTCTCTCATTCCATTCCAAAAATATTCCTTTTACATTTTAACAGCCTTAAACAGTCTTGTCAGGTCATCATTCAAGACTTGTGCACCACCCTTCCCTTCCCCTCCCAGATCTCCTCCTGTGCCTTTTTAAAAAATCATTCCATTTTATTGCCTTATGCCTCCTTATTCTTTCTAAAATAACATAACAAATACACTTTTTTTTTTGTTAAATTTCATCTGCAATGTGTTGTTCCACCAACCTATGTCCTCTTGCTGGTTTTCTCACTAACTACTTCAGTTCCAACCTTGTAATTGTTTTAATTTGTCGCACGGTTTAATGAAATGCCAGCCGCACCATGGAATTTTCACTAACACATTGAACTGTTCACTGACAATATCGGATATATTCCTAAATTGACAAAGGAGAGTGAATCTCCTCGCAGACCATTAAAATGCCAGGGGAGGGGGGACTGCTTAATGGTTTAGATGTTTCCAGCAAATAGAATCACTCAGATAATTTTGTCATTATTTCTTCTGTTTTGTTCTGCATCTCATTTTGTTGTGAGAATCTTTAACATGGATTTAAAGGTGAATGAACATGTTTTTAGCCACGATTGCTGGATCTGAGAATTAATGAGTTTTTTTTTCTAGATTAGTATGGCATGACTGTTCTGTGTCACTTCAGAGGATTCACATTTAGAGGAAACTTAAAGAATTGTTAGAAGCTTGTAAAGTCTGAGTTCAACAAGACTGCCCCTTTATCCATTAGCCTTAATCCTACTGCAGGTCTTCTTCCAACTTCTCCCTTTATTCTCAATCTCCTTGCTCCTGGTGATAATGTTCATGTGGCTTCCTTCACTGGCTTTGCCTGGGTAACTGACCTGCTTGTTGTAGTTTGTTCCTTAAGGATATACAGAGGATGCACTGCTGTCTAAGTGTTAAACTTAGAACATAGAACAGTACAGCACAGCACAGGCTCTTTAGCCCCTGCTGTTGTGCTGACCTTTTTATCTTGCTCGAAGATCAAACTAACCTGCATACCTAGTGAAGAAAGCTTTTAACATGCTTTCCTTTATTGGTAGGATCATTGAGTGCAGGAGTTGGGAGGTTATGCTGCGGCTGTACAGAACAATGGTGAGGCCACTTTTGGAATATTGTGTGCAATTCTGGTCTCCGTCCTATAGGAAGGATGTTGTGAAACCTGAAAGGGTTCAGAAAGGATTTACAAGGATGTTGGCAGGGTTGGAGGGTTTGAGCTGTTGGGAGAGGCTGAGTAGGCTGGGGCTGTTTTATCTGGAGTGTCGGAGGTGGAGGGGTGACCATATAGAGGCTTTTAAAATCATGAGGGGCACGGATAGGGTAAATAGATAAGGTCTTTTCACAAGGGTGGGGGAGTACTGAACTAGAAGGCATTGGTATAAGGTGAGAGAGGAAAGTTTTTAAAATGAAGTTAAGGGGCAACTTTTTCACGTAGAGGATGGTGTATGGAATGAGCTGCCAGAGGAAGTGGTGGAGGCTGGTACAATTACAACATTTAAAAGGTGTCTGGATAGGTATATGAATAGGAAGGGTTTAGAGAGATATGGACCGGGTGCTGGCAAGTATGGCTAGATTTGTTTTGGTTATGTAGTCGGCATGGGTGGGATGGACCAAAGGGACTGTTTCCATCCTTTAATTTACTATAAGCCATGTGCCTATCCAAGAGTTTTTTAAATGTCTCCTAATGTCTCACTCTTCTACCACTGCTGGAAGTGCATTCCATGCACCCACCACTCTCTATGTAGAGAACCTACCTCTGACATCTCTCCTAAACCTTCCTTAAAAGTATGCCCCCTTGTGATAGACATTTCTGCCCTGGGAAAAAGTCTCTGGCTATCCACTCTATCTCTGCCTCTCATCATCTTATACACCTCTATCAAGTCACCTCTCTTCCTCCTTCACTCCAATAAGAAAGCCCTAGATCCCTCAACCTTTACTCGTAAGACATGCCCTCCATCCAGGCAGCATCCTGGTAAATCTCCTCTGCACCCTCTCCAAAACCTCTATCTTTCCTATAATGAGACGACCAGAACTGAACACAATATTCCAAGTATGGTCTAAACAGGATTCTATAGAGCTATAACATAACCTCACGACTCTTAAACTCAATCCCCCTGCTAATGAAAGCCAACACACTATATACCTTAACAACTTGGGTGGTAACTTTGAGGGACAAGTGGACATGGACCCAAGATCCCTCTGTTCCTCCACACTGCCAAGAAACTTACCTTTAACCCTGTATTCTGCATTCAGATTTGACCTTCCTGTCAATGTCCCATTGTAACCTACAACAGCCCTCCATACTTTTCACAGCTCCACCAACCTTTGTGTCATTGGCTAACTTACTAACCCACCCTTCCACTTCCTCATCCAAGTTATTTATAAAAATCACCAAAAAGAGCAGAACCGATCCCTGCGGAAAACCACTGGTCACCAAGCTCCAGGCTGACTACATTCCATCTACCACCACCTATGGGCCAACCAATTCTAATTCCAGATAGCCCAATTTCCCTGTATCCCGTGCCTCTTACTTTCTGAATGAGCCTACCATGGGGAACCTTATCAAATGTGTATCATTTTAAAAAAAAATAAATTTATACAACCCACAACTGAAAAAATAAAGTTTCATCAGACTTCATACTTTCAATTTATAATTTCATAGATTCTCTACAGTGGGGAAACAGGCCATTTGGCCCATTGAGTCCACACTGACCCCCAAAGAGCATTCCACCCTCTAATCCCATGGCTAGTCCACCCAGCCTGCACACTAAGAATAATTTAACATGGCCAAGCATCTAACTTGCACATTTTGGGATTATGGACGGAACCCACACAGATATGGGGAGAACATACAAATTCAACATAGACAGTTGCCAGAGAGTGGAATCGAACCCAGGAACAGGATACTGATTAAGGATGATCAGCCATGATCATATTGAATGGTGGTGCAGGCTCGAAGGGCAGAATGGCCTACTCCTGCACCTATTGTCTATTGTCCTTGGGGGTAGTGAGGAAGCCGTGCTAACCACTGAGCCACCATGCTGCCCAGCCTGTGTCTCTTGATATTGAAATAACTGCTGGCAACTAACAGAGGATTGTTTTTACCAGTTATTCATAATATCGAAAACCTTAATTAGGTTACCTTCAGATTTATGGGTTAGAATAACGCTATGGTTACATTATTGTTCTAATATTTTAGCAATTTGAGGTTATGTCCCACTGTGGTAATTTGTGAACTAAAATTCAGTTAATTAAATAAATATGGACTGAGAGTTTTAGTGTCATTAATGGTGGCCACAAAGCTATCACACCTGTTGTAAAAACCCATCTGGTGCTCTCATTACTCCTGCAGGTGAGAACATCCTGACCTAGTATAGGTTTTTATGTAACAGCATTGCAGCTGACTCTTAATGTCTTCTCTCTCTCTCTCTCTCTCTCTCTCTCTCTCTCTGGCAAGCCAGTCAGTGTAGCAAACTGCTGCAGGAGAGTGACTCCATGTCAAGGACATTCACAGTTCAAGACCAATGGCTATTGGCCTACATCTCAAGGGATTTTGGGATAGGCAATAAACTTTGGTCTTCCCGACAACTTCCTGTGAATGAGTTTTTAAAAAAAGGACCAATTATTTTCTTGGGAGTTCACCGTGGTAGATATTTGCAGAGAGACTAATAACCCATTTCTTGACGGAACCATCCATTGGTACCTTGCAGGTAGAGAAATCTGGTCACCTACTGTGATAGCATCTCTGAGATGTTGATTAAAGACATGTTATCTCCACACTTGAACCCAACCCAAAGGAAGAGACATTACCTCCTGCCCCCTCCCATGCTGTGATGATACTTGATGAACAGTCTTCATTGAGAGGACAGTCACCCCTTCTGCTGGACAATCTGATTGGCTGGCAGCCCTGTAGCCCTAGCAGAGTTGGTGTTGAGTGGTGGTCACTGCTGGGATAACAGTCTGTCCCCAGAGAACGAGTGTTCACGGTGTTGGATCTTAGCTAACCTCAGGCATTTTCAATGGGTCCAAATGGGAGGCCTCAGTTACGGCAGTGGGGGGGGATGTGTGGACTTTTGGGTTAATGATGACATGAAGAAGAGATACAGGGGGGTGTATGATCTTGGGAGCAGAGGGGAAGGACCCCAATGGGCACTGGAGTCTCTCACCCCAAAAATGAGCTACCCCTACTTTTTCTCTTTCCCAGCAGTCAATGCTGTGGAGGTGGACTAACTCCCTTAAAGAGCTATCAATGCTGCCAAGAGTGAGCATGCAGCCTCATGCCTTACCCATCCACCTCCATATTGATGGCAGGTTGACACTGGGCACATTGTTCAAACACCAACAAGCATCATAAAGTTCATCCCATGAGGTTAAAACATACCAGCAGTCCATCAGGAGAGCAGTCAGTTCCAGCTCTATGTGAACTTTATCTCAATAGGTCTGTAAAATGGCCAAGAGAGCTGTTTGAATGCTGGAGCAGAGTGGGGAACTTGACATTTCTCAATGGTTTTTGGGTCTGACAGCCTGCATTGGTACCTGTTCATGCGCATGGCATCAATATGTTGTACACAGAAACATTGCTACTGGTGCTGATGTGACCAATGAGAAACCACAGATAGCATCATTTAAATGTTAAAAGTCACCTATTAGATTCTCTCTGGAAGGAACTGGCAATTGGGACAAAATGAACAGCTCTTACATTGGGTCAGCACAATCACAATGGGCTGAAAGGATTTCTTCTGTGCTTTATTGTTCTGTGGATAGATAAGCTCCTCTCCACTTTAGTCTGCCTGCCTCCCTCCCTCCCTGCCTCCCTGCCTGCCTCCCTCCCTGCCTGCCTCCCTCCCTCCCTGCCTGCCTCCCTCCCTGCCTGCCTCCCTCCCTGCCTGCCTCCCTCCCTGCCTGCCTCCCTCCCTGCCTGCCTCCCTCCCTGCCTGCCTCCCTCCCTGCCTGCCTCCCTCCCTGCCTGCCTCCCTCCCTGCCTCCCTCCCTCCCTCCCTCCCTGCCTCCCTCCCTGCCTGCCTGCCTCCCTGCCTGCCTGCCTCCCTGCCTGCCTGCCTCCCTCCCTGCCTCCCTCCCTCCCTGCCTGCCTCCCTCCCTGCCTCCCTCCCTCCCTGCCTCCCTCCCTCCCTGCCTCCCTCCCTGCCTCCCTCCCTCCCTGCCTCCCTCCCTCCCTCCCTCCCTCCCTCCCTCCCTGCCTCCCTCCCTCCCTCCCTGCCTCCCTCCCTCCCTCCCTGCCTCCCTCCCTCCCTCCCTGCCTGCCTCCCTCCCTCTCTGCCTCAGCAATGGTAATAGTCAAAATTGCCCTCTCTATTCCTCTGAATCTCCAAGCTCTGACCTCCTTGTACCCATGTTATTTTGAAATTGACTGTTCTTATCATTTTCTGTTCCCACTCATACATTCACAGATTCTGGGAAAGCCACAAAACTGCTAACTTCACTCGGGTTTCCTGTCACCATACTCTCTGCAAAGCTCTTTGCTCTGTTTTCCACCTCTGCATTAAACTTTGGTACCATATTGCCCTCTGACCCTCGAATGGTCCAACTCATTAGGGTGGGATCACACTGAATGACATGGACAGAGGTTTTCCATTTCCAATTCATACCTGCACTGATTGCCTTGTGGGTGCCTCAATTATCTACTGTGTTTCAGGGTCATGAGGATGGAGAGTTAGTCAATGTCCTCTGTATCCCTCAGCTAGTAACAAGATAAATTCTCTCAGTTGTAAAATCCTCACCGCTCTGTCCAGCCACAGAGATTGATTGATTTAATTTCTGGTGTTAATGGAAATGGTAGACTCGGTGAAAGCAGCACCCTACAATTTCCTGGCACAGCAAGTATAGAAAGTACTGCCTGGAAATGTGTTGGGGGCAGATTGAATTGAACCATTCGACAGGGCATTCGAGGGTTATTTGGATAGACATAATGTACAAGAGTATGGGGAAAAGGCTCTGGGTAATCATAGAATTCCTACAGTGTGGAAACAGGCCCTTCAACCCAGTAAGTCCACACCGAACCTCTGAAGAGTAACCCACCCAGACCCATTCCCCTTCCCTATTACTCTACATCTACCCCTGACTAATGCACCTAACCTACACATCCCAGAACACAATGGGCAATTTAACACAGTTGATTCATCTGACCTACACATCTTTGGGGCCACGATTAGAGTGGTGCTGAAAAAGCACAGCAGATAAGGCAGCATCCAATGAGCAGGAAAAATCAGGAATCCAGATGAAGGGCTCCAGTCTGAAACATCAGTTTTCCTGCTCCTCAGATGCTGCCTGACCTGCTGTGCTTTTCCAGCACCACTCTAATCTCCAGCATCAGCAGTCCTCACTTTTGCCTACTCATCTTTGGACCCGGAGGAAACCCACACAGAAACGGGGAGAATGTCTGTGGAGTTTGCATGTTCTCCCAAGGCTGGAATTAAATCTGGGTCCCTGGCACTGAGGCAGCAGTGTTAACCACTGAGCCACTGGTAATGTTGCTCACCTGAAAAGCCAGTACAGGCATGATGAGCCAAATGGCTTCCTTCTCACTCTAAAAATTCTATGTTCGATTCATGGGCGGCACATTAGCACAGTGGTTAGCACTGCTGCCTCACAGCGCCAGAGACCCGGGTTCACTTCCCACCTCAGGCGACTGACTGACTGACTGTGTGGAGTTTGTACATTCTCCCAGTGTCTGTGTGGGTTTCCTCCAGGTGCTCCGGTTTCCTCCCACAGTCCAAAAATGTGCAGGTTAGGTAAATTGCCCGTGGTGTTAGGTAAAGGGGTGAAATTTAAGGGAATGGGTCTGGGTGGGTTGCACGTCAGTGTGGACTTGTTGGGCCGAAGGGCCTGTTTCCACACTGTACACCCAGTGTTTTAGATTAGATTACTTAATGTCTATTCTAATTCTTGGAACAGTTTCATAGCCCTAATTTGTCAAAAAATGTTATAGACAATGTTTGGCCTTGGAGCAGAGATCTTGTATTTTCTAAATCCCATTTATATTCTACAAATGAACTGTTTGTGAATTAAATTTAATTAAAATGCAAGCATTAAGTCATTTTTTATTTTAATTTATGTTAATATGACTAATTTAGAATATCCCATTTAAAGGGTGTGCACAGTTAGTATCTATAAGGTTATGTACTTAATTAAAACAATTAATCAACTCACTTCGGACATCGTCCTCATGTGAAATTAATTTATGCCACTAGGTTGTACAAACAACATTTCATGAAATGAAAGGGGTTGCTGGTGTCCACCTGTAAGGTCCAGTTATGGCTGAGTGCCTGGAACTTTCACACAGTCAAACCATTGTCAGTTCAAGCCCCACTCCAGAGACATGAACACAATCTAAGCTAGCTTGTACACAAAAACAGAAATTGCTGGAAAAGCTCAGCAGGTCTGGCAGCATCTGTGCTGACTCAACTGGAAACATTAACTCTGATCCCTCTCCACAGATGCTGCCAGACCTGCTGAATTTTTCCAGCAATTTCTGTTTGTTTCAGATTTCCTGCATCCACAGTTTCACTTCTTAACTAAGCTCCTCAGGAGCTTATATTTTACAGATACAATCTCTTTCTCATCTTCATTAATTCCTGGCCATTTAGTTGCTTCACTATGTTCATTGAACTCGGACCTTTGTTCATTTCCAGTTTTGTTTTGTTCCAAACATCTGTCATCAAGAGAAAATAAATTACTCACCATGTAATCAACTCATTTTGAGCTGACTGTCATTTCCTGTCACTCTATAGTTATCTCTCATTGTCAACGTAAGGAAACGCCTCATTGCTGCACTGTCAGAGGTACTGTCTTTGAAATTACATTATTAACTCAATGGCTTGTGGGAATGAAGAGAAGGTTTGTATCCTTGTATCCAAAAGCAGTGTGGAATATTAGAGGAACTGTAATCATAGGGCAAGGAGTTAGACCACCATAAATCTGTACATTGCTAATCAGATATCTGTCCATCAGCACTTTAAACATACTCAAAGGCTGAGTTTCCACAATCTTTGAGGAAGAGAATTCCAAAGATTCACAACCATTTCAGTAAATAACTTCAATGGATCTAAGCAGAAACCTCCACATTTTTAAACTGCAACCCCCTTAAGAACAAAACCAGAGAAAGTTGTGAACACAGCACAGACCATCATAGAAGCCAACCTTCCATGCCCAGATTCCATTTACACTTCTCACCACCATGGAAAGGCTGCCGACATCATCAAAGACCCCTCCTGCCCCAGTAATACTCTCCTACAACCTCTTCTGTGAGGCAGAAGATACAGAAGCTTGAACACACACACCAACAGCTTCTTCCCTGCTGTTATCAGACTGCTGAATGGAGCACTCTAATTTCCATTAATATTGATTTTGGTTTTGTGCATGCCCTGTACAGTTGTAACCCTGCATGCTTTGCTCTGCTCTCTTTATACACTTGATGGTCTGGATGCAGGAGCAAATTACTGCTGATACTCTAATCTGTACTAAAAACCAAAAATGCTGATGAACAGCTCTGATGAAGAGTCATCTAGTCTCAAGATACTAGCTTGCCACCTGTCCAACACACATCCCAGTGCTGGTCATCACAACGCCTAGAAGCCATTTCCTTCACCCAATGCCCATTCACATGTGCCGTTACTTGCTTTTACAACCTCCTTGGTTTTGTTGTATGAAGGAATATTTAGAGTCCTTTTAGGTAACTTTATTAAGAAACTTCTTACCTGGGCTTCATTCTTGCCACAATGTAACTGAAATCACGTGATATCTCATTAGCATATTACACAGTCAGAGTTCACCAATTATAGCCCTCAATGTGTTGATTTGCAACACTTTTGTCTCATGGAAATCTTACCATGTATTTTAAAAGTTGCAATTCAACAAAACCATAAGAAATCAGGACAGGAGTAGGCTATTCAGCCTCTCCAGCCTGCTCTGCCATTCAATAGGATCATACCTGACATTGCTGAAAAATGTGGTGCTGGAAAAGTGCAGCAGGTCAGGCAGCATCCAAAGAGCAGGAGAATCGACGTTTCGGGCATAAGCCCTTCTTCAGGAATGAGGAGGGTGTGCCAAGCAGGCTAAGATTAAAGGTAGGGAGGAGGGACTTAGGGGAGGGGTGTTGGGAATGCGATAAGTGGAAGGAGGTTAAGGTGAGGGTGATAGGCCGGAGAGGGGGTGGGGGCGGAGAGGTCAGGAAGAAGATTGCAGGTCATCTTCCGCCTAGGAACCCTCCAACCACAAGGGATAAATGCAGATTTCTCCAGCTTTCTCATTTCCCCTCCCCCACGTTATCTCAGTCCCAACCCTCTGACCTGAAGCTCCTCATACCTGACATTCCCTACATCCACTTTCCTGCATTTTCCCTGTAATTCTTAGCTTCCCTATTGATCAAGAGTCTATCTACCTCAGCCTTAAATGTACAGGTTCTAACCTACTGAATGGTGAGTGTCAATTTGAGGGTGAGCCCTGTGGGTGATTTACCCTGTGATCAAGCAGTTAGAGCACAGAAAATAAAACAAAACAATTAAATCCAAATTAATGAGCTGAGGAATTTGGTCCCACCATTTTATTTTTGCAGGAGCTGCCAGGTTCAATAGAACCTCTTGGTCAAGCCCCAAGCGATCAGTAGGGCCAGAGATTGATCTGGGAGTCCTGTCAGCTGTTTATTACAGAAACAGTTGTTTACTGACTTGGCCGAAAGGCTTTTCTCATCTTGAATTTCTCCTTTAAGTAGTTATCACATTTGTTTTGAAATGAGTCCAGCCAACGCAATGAATGTAATTATTTGTCCTGGCAGCTAAAGGCTAGCCTCTCAACATGTTCAGCATTACTGCAAGCTCCACCTACAATACTGACACCAGATACAATAGCTGTTCATCCCCTTCCTGTAAATCTTCCCTGTCTCTGATGTTGCTTCATGTAAGATAGTCCTACTAACTGACTGAAAATCACATTTCTGCAGGGAATGAGTCTGTCTGCTTCTTGCTCAAGTATTTAACCACAAAGTAGGCAGCGAACAGCAGCTCAGCAACTTTGGCATGACCAAGGAGCCAACAGTTTAATGAAAGAAACCCACTCTGTCCTCACACAGACAAAAGACAACAATGCATACACAGAAACATTTCACTAAGGTGCAGCCATCCGTAAAGTTTGCTATAGCTGAGTGTAATTTTCCACAGCAGAGCAAAGCCTCACTGACAAAAATAGAGATTTCTGAACAGAATTGGTGTAATAAAGATGGGAGATTTATTTTCATTGCCTGAATGATGAGGTTTGTCTCTCTCCGATTGCTTTTCACGGTTGACACTTGGTGAAGTTTGAAGCTACTGAAATTTTTATAAACTTGGAAAGGTACAGAAAAGGTTGGAGGTGCCATTGATAGTATCAAGGGCTATTGCAGCCTGCAGTGTGACATAGACAGGATACAGATCTGGGCTGAGAAATGACAGATGGAGTTCAACCTGGATAAATGCAAAGTGATGCATTTTGGAAGGTCAAACTCAAATGCTGAATATAGGATTAAAGATGGGATTCTTGGCAGTGTGGAGGAACAGAGGGATCTGGGTGTGCAAGTGCATAGATCCCTCAAAGTTGCCACCAAGTAGATAGGGTTATTAAGAAAGCATATGGTGTTTTGGCTCTCATTAACAGGGGGATTGAGTTTAAGAGCCGTGAGGTTTTGCTGCAGCTCTACAAGTCTCTGGTGAGACCACACTTGAAATATTGTGTCCAGTTCTGGTTGTCCTCCTGTAGGAAAGATACAGAGACTTTGGAGAGGGTGCAAAGAAGGTTTACCAGGATGCTGCCTGGACTGGAGGGCTTGGCTTATGAAGAAAGGTTGAATAAGCTCAGACTTTTCTCACTGGAAAGAGGGAGGACGAGAGGAGACCTGATCGAGGTGTACAAAATAATGAGAGGAATAGATAGAGTCAATAGCCAGAGACTTTCCCCAGGGCAGGATTGACTGGTACGATGTGTCATAGTTTGAAGATATTAGGAGGAAGGTATAAAGGAGATGTCAGAGGTAGGTTCTTTACGCAGAGAGTTGTGAATACATGGAATGTGTTGCCAGCGGTGATGGTGGAAGCAGAGTCATTAGGGACATTTAAGCAACTGCTGGATATGCACATGGATAGCAGTGAATCAAGGGGTGCATATGTTAGGTTATTATATTTTAGATTAAGATTAATCCTCGGCACAACATCGTGGGCCAAAGGGCCTGTTCTGTGCTGTATTTTTCTATGTTCTACGTAGGAGAGGGAATAGGCCATTTGGCCCCTCTAGCCTGCTCTACTATTCAATTATATGTTGGCCAATCACTTAACTCAGTATTCTGTTCCTACTTTCTCCTCATGTCACTTAGTTCTCACAAACTTTGGCATCTGAAGAACTATATTTAACTGCTTCTTGAAAACATTCAATATCATGGCCTCAACCACTTTTTGTCGTGAAGAATTCCCCAGGCTCCCCCACTCTCAGAGGATGTTTCTTCTCATCACAGTCATAGAGTCAGTCAACACAGAAACAGACCCTTTGGTCCAATCAGTCCATGTCGACCATAATCCCAACCAATCTCGTCCCACCTGCCTGCTCCTGGCCCAAATCCCTCTTACCATTTCTTATTGGTGTCCTTATCATCGAATCCCTACAGTATGGAAACAGGCCATTCGGCCCAATCAGTCCACACTGACCCTCCGAAGAGTAAACCAACTAGACCCAATCCCCTACCCTATTACTCTACATTTCTCTTGACTAGTGCACCTAACCTACACATCCCTGAACGCTACAGGCAATTTAGCCTGGCCAATTTACCTAACCTGCATATCTTTGGGCTGTGGGAGGAAACCGGAGCACCCGGAGGAAACCCAGGCAGACACGGGGAGAATGTGCAAACACCACACAGTCGCCTGAGACTGGAATTGAACCTGGGTCTCTGGCGCTGTGATACAGCAGTGCTGATCACTGAGCCACCATGCCACCCATTTTATCTAAATGTCTTGTAAATGTTGTAACTATACCTGCATCCATCACTTCCTCTGGAAGTCCATTCCACAGATGAACCACTGTGCGAGAAAAATTGAACTAAATGGCTGATCCCATACTCTTCGAGATCTTTAAGCTTCACTGTTCAAGCTATTAACCCCATTAGAGCACTGTGAGATGGTCGCTCAGCTAATGTGAAATTGAACTGCTGCAGGGGATTGGGAATCAATTGAATTGAGGGTTTGGTTGTTCATTAGCCAAGCTGCCTAATCTTCCCTTCCATTGAGGTTCCCAGAGGAGAGAAATGTAGTCTGCAGTCCAGGAAACTCATCTCCCCCCCCCCCCCCCCCCCCCCCCCTAGTCATGCTGGACAGGAAATGGAATGTCCAAGTGAACATTGAGCTAGGGTGAGGGGAGTGACAGGGACAAGAAGATATGAGAATTAAAAAGTCTAATTGTGACCTAGTGCAGCTAACCTGATCATCTCCCAGAACCCAAAGACAATTGCTCATGTGGTATTCCTGAAGAAGGGCCTGTGCCAGATTCCTGAAGAAGGGCCTGTGCCCGAAACGTCGAATCTCCTGTTCCCTGGATGCTGCCTGACCTGCTGTGCTGTTCCAGCAATAAAGTTTCAACCCTGCTCATGTGGTATAGGCTATCAGTCCGTCCACTGCCTCTGTGCCCCTTTGTCGAACAGACTGGTACAAGGCCCCGGTCGTGTATTTTTGATGAGGAGACAATGGGTTGGAAGGGGTATTTGGAGGGGATTTTAAAATAGATGTTTGTCCAGAGCACCATCTTCCTGCCCACCATCAAACTCAGGCTTGATGTGGAGTTGCCGGGCGTTAGACTGAGATGGACTAAGTGAGAAGTCGCACCACACCAGATTATAGTCCAGAGGAGAAAGTGAGGACTGCAGATGCAGGAGATCAGAATCAAAAGATGTGTTGCTGGAAAAGCACAACAGGTCAGGCAGCATCAGAGGAGCAGGAGAATCGACGTTTCGAGCATAGGCCGTTCATCAGGAATGTAATAAGAAGTTATAGTCCAACAGGTTTATTTGAAATCACAAGCGTTTGGGGCGCTGCTGCTTTGTCAGGTGGAGTCAGGACATCATCTGTTGGACTATAACTTGGTGTGGTGTGACTGTAAAACCCTCTGTGAATGGGCACTGAAATCACCAGCTTGCCTATCATTGAGGGTCAATTGTGTTCATTGTCCTAAACATCACCCTGACCATGACATAACCCGGTTGGTGTGTGCAGTTTGAGTGGGAGTGGGAAGCCAGCTGGCAGGGAGGAAGGAAGGGGGGAGGACACTTCGAGGCCTCTCTTTGTCCATCAGGAGAAGCTCCTCCCTGAAAGCAGTATTCTCCTTTCGTTCTTATCTACACAGCCTTTAAAACACAAAGGTCACACTATCGCATCTCCCCCCAGCTCTTAGGTATGAAAACCCCCTCCCTCAGTCAACCCCACCCAATGCCTCTGACATATCTGGGTCCAGGAATCCATGGTGGTCTTCACTCTGTCACTGGGCTCCAGTTGATTGACTGGAAACTGTGGCGATGACAATCCTCTTGGCACTGAGGGGTCCTACTGCCCACTCATTGAGCTGCCTTTAACGTGAGCTGGCCATAGATCAGGCTCGCTCAGAGTCTCTGGCCTCACCGTTAGCCCCATGCCCCAGGCAGGAGGGTTCATTGGTCCTGAATCATTGCCAGATCTGCTCTGCCAAGGCTGACATTGATGTAAAGTGGCAGAGTGTTGTGTGGGTAGCCAGCACTGAGCTATTCCACTCTGGACTGTGACGCCCTACACATTGAATCTGAAACACTGATAGCTCATCAAGGTAATAAAATCTCATCAGGAAGCAGAAGTAGTGGATTGGAACTGAACTGTCATGGGTCAATGGTAACTCTGCGAAGAGGACGAGATGGTACGATATTCAGACTGTGCATGGAACCTGGTGGTTATGGCTCTGGGTTAGTTAACACCTGGTCTTCAATTCCCACTGGCAGCAGTTTCAGAACTAAAATCCATGTAACTCTAACCAAACTGAAACCAAGGATTAATGCCAATAATGCTGACCATGAATTCACTGAAAGGAAACCATCTGGTTCACTAATACTTTTTAGGGAAGGAAATCTGCCATCCTGACCCAGTCTGGCCTACATGTGGGAGGCATTGGCCTAATATTATCGCTGGACTGACAATGCTGAGATCCAGATAATGTTCTGGGGACCTGGGTTCAAATCCCACCACAGCAGATGGTAGAATTTTAATTCAATAAAAATCTGGAATTAAGAGTCTGATGATGACCATGAATCCATTGTCAATTGTTGGGAAAACTCATCTGGGTGACTAATATCCTTCAGGGAAGGAACCTGCCATCCTTGCCTGTTCTGGCAAACATGTGACTCCAGACCCACAGCAATGTGGTTGACTCCTAATTGCCTTCCGAGCAATTAGGAATAGGTAATAAATGCTGCCTAGCCAGTGACACCTTCATCATGTTAATGAATAAAGCAAAGACTCCAGGTCCACAGCAATGGAGTTGGCTCCTGAATGACTGAACAAGCCTTGGAGTTGTGTTCAAGGGGAATTGGAGATGGGTATTAATGTGGTCCTGACTATCAGCTCCCACACTGTACGAATGAACTAAAACAGCAAACTGAGGCTAAAGACAATGGTTTTGAGTTGAGGCCTCAGCCGCTCTCTAACCTGTTCTCTTGGGCTGCTCTTTGGGAAATGTGTAAGAGACCTGTGAGGTGTTGTAAATACCTGGATGTCTGGAAGGAAACTAGTCCGTGGTGGAAAATTGGGCAAGTTCTCAATCTGGGAGAATAGTGCAGTGCAAAGTTAGCAGTGTTTCAAAGGATTCATTTGCTAAGTAGTTGTTCTCATCAAGGGGATTGAGAATCAGCTGAAGAAGTAAATCTTGCAGAATACTGAGAGGCCTGAACAGAGCGAAGGTGAGGAAGATGTTTCCACCAGTCGGTGAGACTAGGACCTGAGGGCACAGCCTCAGAGTGAAGGGGCGACCCTTTAGGACTGAGATGAGGTGGAATTTCTTCAGCCAGAAGGTGGTGACTCTGGAATTCATTGCCACAGAGGGCTGTAGAGACCAAGTCATTGAGTGTATTTAAGACAGAGACCGATAGGTTCTTGATTAGTAAAGGGATCAAGAGTTTTGGCAAGAAGGCATGAGATTGATATTGAGAAACAAATGAGCCATGATTGAATGGTGGAGCAGACTTGATGTGTCAAATGGCCTAATTCTGCTCCTATATCTAATGTCGACAAGAAGGAGGCTGGAAGAACACAGCTAGCCAGGCAGCATCAGGAGGTGGAGAGGTCAATGTTTCAGGTGTAACTCTTCTTCCTGTTCTAAAGAAAGGTTACACCTGAAATTTCGACTTCTCCACCTCCTGATGCTGCCTGGCTAGCTGTGTTCTTCCAGCCTCCTGCAGGTCTACCTTGGATTCCAGCATCGGCAGTTTTTTTGTCCCTATATTGTACGGTCGTACAGCTTGTAGAAAGCTTAGGAAAATGAGAGAAAAAGACAGGACAACAAGTAATTGTCCAATCATGCCAAGCTTGGGTGTAAAATGCTGAAGATTGTAAGAGGAAGATTGAGGGAAGTATGAAGATTCTGAGGAAGGATCAGGAGGAAGCAAAGACAGGTTAAATACAGGTGTGAGAACGAATGTCCATCACAACCACCCCATCACATTATACCTTGTAAAGAAATACAACAAAGACTTGTGTTCAAGCAGAATCTTCACGATCTCATGATCTCCCAAAGATTATCTTTGATTGTGGTGATTTGGGAAACACAGCCAACTCCCACAAACAGCAACGTGACAATGACCAGATAATCTGGATTTAGGTTTGCTCGCTGAGCTGGAAGGTTCAGTTTCAGATGTTTCGTCACCATACTAGGTAACATCATCAGTGAGCCTCCGGTGAAGCACTGGTGGTATGGTCTGCTTTTTATTTGTGTTTAGGTTTCCTTGGGTTGGTGATGCCATTTCCTGTGGTGGTGTCATTTTGTGTTCTTTTTCTCAGGGTGTGGTAAATGGGATCCAAATCAATGTGTTTGTTGATCGAGTTCTGGTTGGAATACCTTGCTTCTAGGAATTTTTGTGCATGTCTCTGCTTGGCTTGTCCTTGGATGAATGTGTTGTCTCATTTGAAGTGGTGTCCTTCCTCATCTGTATGTAAAGATACTAGTGAGAGTGGGTACATCAAGTAGCCACAAAAAGACATGACCCGCTGACTGCAAAGCCCCTCCAGCAGAGCAGGACACCCTCAGTACGACACCACAGCCAGCAGGCCAGAGCTTTGTCCGGGAGTAGGCTTTGAACTTGGAACTCAGAGGCTAATCAACTGAGTGACAATTGCCATCACAAAGCACACTTAAAAACCTCTCCAGTTACAGAGCCTTGATTAGTCTTAGGTTTTGCAACAGTTAAGACTTGTTGTGGGGTAAGGAATGTTAAACCAGAAATGAAACATCTTCAAGATAGCTCCTGGAAGAGGGATTGAATGAAGAGTCAAAAGCCTTCCTACTCTGTGCATGAATTTTCCATGGGCACCTGTAGGAATGTAACAATTCCATTTCCGAAAGTAAGGAAGCCTATAATCTGGCTCAGACATTCCTCGTTAATTGGTATTAGCATTGATTTCAGTAGTTTAATTAACATCAATAGATGCTGAAGTAAAACTGTCTGAGCCAATCTGATTTCAGCAGTTTTACAGCTCAGTGATATCTCTCCCTTACTCGGTGTTGACTGGGTTTGAACCAGACACCATACCAGTTCAGGTATTGAAATGTTTTCATTATATGTACTCAAATGGATTTGAAATACCGCATGAAAAATGAAATGAAACATAAGATAACTGTTGTCTCACTATAATTCCGGCTCCATTCCTCTCCTCCTGTTTTGTCAAGGAGAGCTGACAGTGGAGAACGAGGGAAGATTCATTAATCATTGGAGGTGCCTTTAGACAAGATCACTCAGTCACTGTCACTGGTGCAGCTGAAGCTTCACATTGCCTTGTTACAGTCCGACAAGGACAAAGAACACGTCTGAATCTGTACTCCAGCTGTCAGCTCGGAAATCAATCACAGAAGGTGAGTCAAGAAATGAGCATTGACAGGTGTGAGTCCAGCTGTCATTTCAAGGACCCGGGCTGTGCAGCTTAGAAACCTGAGCAAATCTGCTCTCATCGAGGAGTCTGCATCGCAAGTAGCATTCACATAGTCTTGCTATTTCCAGCTTTACATTCTCTTCTTTAAGATGTTCATTAAAGACAAGATGTTGGTCCCCTCTCCAAATGTCTCATCACTTGGCTCAGTGTTACATTTTGATACTACCCTTGCAAAGCCTCTAGGGATATCCTATGATGTCACAGGAGTTCATCTAAATGTGAGGTGTTGTTGTAGTTACTTGCTACAGTGAAAGGAAGCTGATGTTAACATTAGTCTGGCTGGTGGGCTGTGAAATCCTGTGGAACAGGGAACATTGCTTTGTTGCAGAGTTGGAATTTGTGCTTTGAGTACTCTCTCCCTGAAACCTTGCTGATAAGATGGTGAATATCCTTAAATCCAGGCAAATGAATCCATCAGTCTGAGATACTTCCTGCTAATTGATGTTCCACAGGGATCTCCATGCATGGATCACTGAGTGATGTGCACTTATAAAAGCTGGGTTGTACATCGGAAGAGTCCAGATTTGAACCATCTACATAGCCAGCTAACACGTGCCAGATAGCAGAAACAGTAAAGCTTGTGTTAATGTCACTGCCGGAGGTTTGGTGGCTGGAGTGAACCCTGGTTCCCACTTTGGAATGATATCCTCAACCCGCATCAACATTCCAAGTACAGGCTCCAAGGAATAAGATGAAAAGCCATCAACAAAATATCCTGAAACACCAGCTGCCTGGAATTTGAGATGAATAATGTTCCTTTAGCCAGGGGAATGATGGGCACCTACCTCCTGTGGGATAATTCGGCAGATTGTTCAAAGTCTCAGTGAGTCAATTGAGCATTGTGTGCAGTTTTTCTGAAAACAGAACAGAGCTGAACACAATGGAAAAGGTGCAGTCTGGATTCACTGGAGTATGTGCAGCAATGCAGGTTTGCAGAGATGAAGAGAGAGACTTGTGCAGTCACCGAGATCTCATTGAGATCTTCGAAATGCTGTGGAGTTTTACCCAGGAGCTCAGTGATGTACCTCGTCTGCTGGTCAGTGAGACAGGAGTGAGAGGTCCGATAAACACAAATCAAATTTAAGAGAAGATAGAAAATAAATTTTACACAGATGATATTTAAGCGTGGTAAAAGAATGTGACTCTTTTTTTTTTAAAAGAAAGGAAAATTGACCGAAGAAAGGATATTTGAAATGGTGGGAAATGAGGGTAAGATTGGGTTGGATTTTGGAGGCTATAAAAGGTAAGGTTAGCAAAAAGACCGTAAAGCTGCTCTTCATTAGAGAAAGAGAGGGAGAAATGACTGATGGGGATTTATCCTGAGGGTCACCATGCCTCAGGCAAGGGGAAAGATTGAGAAGGAGAGTCCTTCATGGTAACCTCAGCTGGTGAGGGAATTGAACCCACGCTGTTGGCATCGCTCTGCATTGGAACATGAGATGTGTGGGGAAGGGTTGGTGTTGCATCTCTTGGGGGCATCATGGCTACGGGGTGAGGGGTGGGGATGCTGGGTTCTGCAGGACGTCCCGGGTTGGTGGGGGGTGGGATCTGACAGTGAAAGGTCAGGCTCAGAATGAAGGAAAAGGGGGGCAACGATCCCAGACGCTGCAATAGTGTTGAGTCTTAGAGTAGGGTCAAAGTTTTGGGTCTCAGGTAGCCTTTTACATTTTCACTTGGCACCTTACCCACCTGGTACACTCGCCCTCTCTTTCCACCTGGCACTATATCCTCTGAGTATCCTAACCTCACCCGTGCCCCTTTGCCAGGAGCTGACTGCTGTGAAAAGCTGGTGTTGTTTACCTTCTCCTCTAATGGTTCAACACTCCAAGGCTTCTATCAGGATGGAAGCAGGACTCTGGGTTTCTGACAGACTCCTAATTAGAATCTCCTGCCAGAAATATGGAGCTCTTTCTCTGTGTAAATTAAAAATGAGTGAAGTGGCAATCTGCCTGTGATTTCCACTCAGAAAATCCAGTCCCAAGGCTCCAGGAGATTTGAATACAGCTCCAGTCTAGGCAGGTTCCACCAAACATTCCTCATAATCTTGGACATAATGCAACGAGAGGATTCTAGAGTTGACAATCCCTTGCCATTCCTGCATTGGTCAGGACTCTATCACTGTCACTGTGAACAATCGAGATATACCTGCACATCTTTCCCAGTCCCTACACCATGGCACTGACGATGCAATGTGTTGGAGTATTGAAAATTCACGAATGTTCTTCAGAAAACTGAAGTTCTGGCCTTCATGTCAACTCGGTTTCACTTAACACTTGACCATAACGTCCCCTAGAGTGACAGGCTGCCTGCTTGAAATACTTTGATCCAGAATTTCCTGGAGATTTATATAATTGGAATGAGAAGTCCATGCATTCGGTTAGTTTTCAATCCAAAAGACAGATGGGATTATGGGATGAGTGAGATCTGTTGATACAATTTATTGGTGGTTTTGTGTATCTCCATTGAAATAATTCCGAAAACTTGGAAAAATTGATTATCATTGTGCCTTCACCTTCTCTTCCCTCAACTCATTCCCCATTCAAGTCAATGCTGTCTGGAACTGTCCTGAATATACTCCACTTTCCCTAACACAGCTTCAGATTGAAAGGGAGGCAATGGCTCAGTGGTATTATCTTTGGACTGTTAATCCAGAGACCCAGGTAATGTTCTGGGGACCCGAGTCTGAATCCTGTCACAGCAGATGGTACAATTGAATTCAGTAAAAAAAAAAATGGAATTAAGAGTTTAATGGTGACCATGAATCTAATGCCGATCACTGGGGAAAAAAAACCCATCTGGTTCATCATGCCTTTAGGGAAGAAAACTGTCATCCTGACCTGGTCTGGTCTACAAGTGACTCCAGACCCACAGCAAGGTTGACCCTTAACAATTAGGGATGGGTATCCTCATTCTGTGAATAAATAAGAAGCTGGGTTTGGATCTCTTGTTATTGAAGTATTTTCCAGTTGGATAAATCTACAAAGTTGTGACACTTCAGCCCATGGTGTGGAACCACGTGACTGGACATTTATAAGAATATTTTGATACTTTGAGCGGTTATTAATCTGATGTAAAACATTCCCACCCATTGCAAAATAATTAAATATATTGTGTGACCTGCGAACGTTTTAAATTCCTGCATTCAATTTAATCGATTTAAAGTCAAATCTCTGTTTACTTTGTGATATTTAATTCTGAGTTAAACTCCACCAAAGCAGTTGCCAGTGTTAGATTTACTAAATAATGTGAATCCAGTATAAAACACTGACGAATACATCATTAATGCAAGTGTGGATCTGATTAATCGGAGACACAATGTATTGTTAATAATTTATGTCGCCTGGGAAACAAATAATTTAAAATAAAACAAATTAAAAAGATCCTGAAAAGTGAACACAGCAGATTGAAAGGAGAATGACACTTTTTCACTCTGTATGCTGCCAGTCAGCTACTGCTGAAAGGAATCAGGACAAAAGAGTTTAACCAACCTTTAAGACATAAATCTCAATTTTGACTGTTTGGCAATTAATATTATGGTGATTGATAACAGCTCCTCCTCCGACAGCCACACCCTTCAGACATCTGCCCCTCACTTGACTAACTTTTATCTTTTTTTCAGGAATCCTGAAGAAGGGCTTATGCCCGAAACGTCGATTCTCCTGCTCCTCGGATGCTGCCTGACCTACTGTGCTTTTCCAGCAACACATTTTTCAGCTCTGATCGCCAGCATCTGCAGTCCTCACTTTCTCCTAACTTTTATCTTTTCAGCTTCACCTCTTGTTTTCAATCAGTGTATGTCTGCCGTGTGCATATTTCTTCTGTAGCCACGAATAAACCTGCTCTTATTGTTAATTGAAGAAAGCCTCGTTAAGTTGGCTCCTTTTAAAACATAACTTCATTTGAACCTGGAAGAAAGATGTACACAAGGGGAGGGCTCCTTTTAAGTTAATCTTATTGCAACCAACCGAGTGGATGAGTAAATAACCAAGGGGATGCAGTTTTTCCCTCCTCACTCGGGGACTCTACAGTATGAGCTATCCCATTTGTAGCTGTAGCTAATTGTGTGGGAGAGTGGGACTCAGGTACAGACTCAATGGGTGAAGGGCCCCTCCTGTGGTTCTATGATTTTATTAATTTGGGGAATATCACCCAGAGAATGGCTGTAACACAAGGAACAAAATAGGTTCAATTCTAGTGTGATTCCATAGCGGGAGAGCCATCACTGGTTCAATGCAACTGAGAATGAGAAGTGATTGAGGTCTTAAATTGACTAAGTACCCCCAGCAATGAAGGTAAAGTCACCATAGTCTTCCCAGACCATAGGGATGCTCTCTCATTAGAGAGACAGAGAGAGAGAGAGATGACTGGTGGTGGTTTAACCTAAGGGTCATCACGCACCAGGTGAGGAGAGAGTTAGAGAAGGAGAGTCCTTCAGGATAACCTCAGCTGGTGCAGGAATCAAACCCACCCTGTTGGTATTATTTTGCATTGAAACTGAACTAACTAATAACCAGTAACCAAGCAATTCGATATCACTGCAACAGATTACGTGATCATTATCAGTTTGTTTGTAGATCTTGTCATGTGCAAACTCACTGCCACGTTTTCCACATTACACCTGCAGCTCGGAGACGTTGCAGAAACGAAAGGTTTCTCTCTTATTGCTGTAGCCTGCTGGCAGGGCACTGCAATCTGAGGGCGAAAAAAATAGGCTACAATAAGGGATACTGTGACACTGAAAGGCCTGCCCCTGCCTCTGCCTCTGAAACTGTTGCTGCTGTCCCACGGCCTGAGATGTGATATTCCACCTCCAGTCGAAGGAAAGATGGAGCAGGTACAATCCTGGCACAAGATGTGGGCCCCATCTACTCCCCATCCCATGGAACCTCCGAGAAATCTCATCCTGTCAGTACCTTGGACTGAATAAGGTTCTTTCAATTACCCCTGACATTTGGGCTTAGTCTCTCCTGCTAGTGTTACTGCAGCAGCAGCCACTGTCAATCTGATATGTAAACACTCTGCTTCGAACCCAGGAAAACCAGTCAACCCATGTTGAATAAACTGAGGGTGAAGCTAAACCAGTAACAAAGCTCTTTAACCAAAGAATTAACACTTGCTGATACATTATCAAGTGATTTTGAGGGGAGTAAATCTCCTTTTAATTACAGAGATTTCTGGTCCGTGTCCCTTTACAGTTTCATTCTATGTAGAAGTAAGAATGGGTATGTTAAACACTTACAGTCACAGAGTCATCCAGCACAGAAACAGGCCCTTCAGTCCAACCAGTCCATGCTGACCATGTTCCCAAACTAAACTAGTCCCACCTGCGTGCTCCTGCCCCATATCCCTCCAAAGTTTTCCTATTTGTGAACTTATCCAAATGTCTTTTAAATGTTGTAACTGTGCCTTCATCCACCACTTCCTCAGAAAATTCATTCCACACATGAGCCACCCTCTGCACAAACAAATTGCCCCTTATTTATTTTTAAAATCTTGTTCCTCTCAACCTAAAACTATGTCCCCAAGTCTTGAAGTCCCCCACCCTAGGGAAAAGACACCTGCCATTCATCTTATCAATAACCCTCATTATTTTATAAGGTTATCCCTACACTCCAGTAAAGAAAGTCCCAGCCAATCTAGCCTCTCCTTATAACCCAAGCGCTCTATCCCTGGCAAATCTCTTCTGAAGGAGACAGTGAGGACTGCAGATGCTTGAGATCAGAGTTGAGAGTGCGTTGCCGGAAAAGCACAGCAAGTCAGGCAGCATCTGAGGAGGAGGAAAGTCAACATTTCCAGCATAAACTCTTCAACATTCCTGATGAAGGGCTCCTGCCCGAAACGTCGATTCTCATGCTCCTCGAATGCTGCCTGACCAGCTGTGTTTTTTCAGCACCACACGTTTTGACTGCAACTTCTCACTAGTTGGACCGAAGGATCTGTTTCCATGTTATACATCTCTATGACTATGATTATGTCCCTCCAACCTATTACCAATTAAACATTTGTCTAACTCCTCCTTAAATTTACGCATTGCCTCGCATCCAGCTTAATAATATCTTTCCTATAACAAGGAGAAGAGAACTGGACACAGTAATCCAGCTGAAGCCTCATCAATGTCCTGTACAGTCTCAGCTTGACATCCCAACTCCTATACTCAATGATCTGAACAATGAAGGCAAGTGTGCTAAACGCCTTCTTCACCTCCCTGTCTATATCTGACACACACTTCAAAGAATTATGTCCCTGAAACTCTAGGTCTTTCTGTTCTACCACCCAACCCAAGGCCCTACTTTTAATTATATAAGTCCTGCCCTTGTTTGTTTTATCAAAGTGCAATACCTCATATTTATCCAAATTAAACTCCATACTTCGCCATTCTGGAATTCAAAATTTTGTTCTGAGAGTGAAATGTTGTGGGAGCCACTTACCTTGATTGTGGGAACTTATGAGTCACTGGATTTTACAGTGTAGATCCCTGGGAACCCAATGAAGCCAGTCAGAAACTCTCGCTTCCTCTATTACTGACGGAGATTCTAAACCAGGAGGTAATTCAAAAATCCCTTTTGGCCATCAGTTTGATGTTTTAAGAGGCAGAACATTTCTGGAAATAAATAGCACAGATAACTGCATCTTGCTTAGTCTCCTCCTCTCAAACCCCTTTCATCAGTACCTTCCAGCAGCTATTGGCTAAATTAGTTTTACAGACGTTAAAAAGATTGCACAGAAATAGATGATAATGTTTGATGTCGCAAAGCCTGAGAAGGATATTCCAGTTTGAAGTAAACATAACCAAATTAAACTGAAACTCACCACCCGAGAACTCGCTCCCATTTCTCCAACACTTCAAACTGATTTAAACTTTGTGGTTAATTTCTTTCATATCCTGGCTCTTCTGCACCCTGTACTTAGCTTACTAATTGATTTCAAACACTTCAAACAAATTATAGAGTCATGATCCTAGAGCATGGACACAGACCCTTCGGTCCAACTCATCCATGCTGACCAAATTTCCCAAACTAAACTAGCCCCATTTGTCTGCATTTGGTCCATATCCCTTCAAACCTTTTCTATCCATGTACCTGTCCAAATATCTTTTAACTGTTGTAACTGTACTTACATCTATCACTTCCACTGACGCAGCATCCTCTACAGGAAAACATTGCCCCTCGGGCCCCTTTTAAATCTTTCCCTCTCACATTAAAATTATGCCATCTAGAGAAATGACCTTAGCAATTCACTTTATAAACTCCTACAGAATCACCCCTCAGCTTCCGATGCTCCAGGGAAAAATGCCCCAGCCTATCCTGTCTATCTTTATAACTCAAACCCACCAGTTACAGGTGCATCCTTATAAATATTTTCTGCACCCTTTCCAATTTAATAGTATCTTTCCTGTTGCAGGACAATCAGAACTGTACGCACTATTCTAAAAGTGGCCTCACCAATGTCCCGTACAGCCACAACATGACCTCCCAACGTCTATGCTCAATTCTCTGACCAATGAAGGCAAGCATACCAAGCACCTTCGTCACCACCTTGTCTACCTGTGTTGCTCCTTTCAACGAACTATGTACTTGAATCCCTAGGTCTCTATTCAACAAACCCCCCCAGGGCCCAACCATTAACTGTAAAAATAGTTCATCATTTGTCCTGTTTCCTTTTTCTTGGTTTCTACACTCAGAGTGAGAGAGACCCTTACCTAGAATGCAGGGTTGACTAGTGGACTAGTACATATAAGTACTTCTGCCAATTAGCACATACAGACCAGATTTAGAAATGACTCCTAATCCCTGATCTTGTGTACTCTTGAAAGGGGAAAGCAGAAAATTTTGTTCTCATCCAGATTGGTGCCTTTCTTAGGAGTGGCACAGTGGCTCAGTGGCTAGCATTGCTGCTTCACAGCACCAAGGACCCGGTTTGATTCCAGCCTCAGGCAACTGTCTGTGTGGCGTTTGCACATTCTCCCCATGTCTGTGGGGGTTTTCTCCCACAATCCAAAGATGTGCAGGTTAGGTGGATTGGCCATGGGAAAAATGCAGGACTATAGGTTAAGAGAGTGGATATTGGTAGGAAGCTCTTTGGAGGGTTGGTGTGGACTTGATGAGTCAAATGATCTGCTTCCACACTGTAGAGATGCTCCCATCATTCTGGCAGTTCATGATACTCATGGGAGCTTTTACTGTATTTCTCCATTTGAAGCTTTCTTGATATCGTTACATGTAACATTCTAGTATTACTGTTGATGCAACCATGAAAATTGCATCCGCAATTATCTTTTGGCTTTATCTCCTCATTTTTTAAAAAATCATGTCATAATTGAGGTTTCAATATGTCCTGGGGTTACAATCTGTGCTCATGATATTTTTACAAACAGACGTATATGAAACGCACTCTGAGTTGTATCTACAATACTTCCTTATTCAAGTGGAAGGGGAGGGTGTTAGATACATTGACTCCATGGGTGAACGTTCAGGGCAGTTTTGGCCAGAGACAGTCTTTTGAATGGTTTATCAATCAGGAATGTGTGTGTGTGCACGTATGCATATGTGTGTGTGTGTGAATGTGTATGTGTGTGTGAGAGAATCTGTATGTGTGTGTGAGAGTGCATGTGAAATAGAGTGTGTATGTGTATGTTTGTGAGTATGTGTTTGTGTGCGCGGGAGTGTGAAAGTGCATGTGTGTGTGTATATATGTGAGAGAGAGACAGACAGTGTTTGTATGTGTGTGTGAGTGTATGTGTGTGTGCGTGAGAGAGCATGTATGAGTGTGTGTCTGGATGTGTGCATGTGAGAAAGTGAGTGTGCATGAGTCTGAGTGTGAATGTGTGACTGTATGAGTGTGAATATATGTGTGTGTGTGTACGAGAGTGTGTATGTGAAAGAGTGCATGTGTGTGCGTGTGAAAGTGCATGTGTGAGAGAGAGAGAGTGTGTGTGTGTGCCTGTGTATATGAGAGAGTGTGTGAGTGAATGTGGTGTACGTGTGTTTGTGTGAGAGAGAGACTGTGTCTGCGTGTGTAGCTATGAGTGTGTATGAATGAGAGAGAGTGTGTGTGTGAGAGAGAGAGGGTGTGCGTTTATATGAGAATGTGTGTGTGAGAGTGTGAGTGTGCATGAGTGAGAGAGAGAGAATGTGTGTGTGGGAGGGAGAGTGTGTATAAGAAAGAGTGTGTGCATGTGAGAGTGTGTGTGAGAGAGAGAGTGTATGTGTATGTGTGTGAGAGAGAGAGTGTATGTGTGTGTGTGAGAGAGAGTGTGTGTGTGTGTGTGTGTGAGAGAGAGAGAGAGAGAGTATGTGTGTGAGACAGAGTGTGTGTGTGTGTGTGAGAGAGACAGACAGAGAGAGTATGTGTGTGAGACAGAGTGTGTCTGTGTGTTTGTGTCTGTGTGTGTGAATGTTGGTCCAGCCAGTGATGCCCTCATCCCATGAATGAATAAAACAAATTTCTAAACTCCAGTGAATGTTGCCCTAACCAATTCAATCCATGCATCAGTCCAGCCACTCCAGGAATCAGTCTGGTAAATCTTTGTTGCACTCCCTCCATCACCACAACATCATTCCTCAGAAGGGGAGAACCAAAACTGTACAGAATATTCCAACCGTGTTCTCAATAAGTCCCCAGATAAATCAGCAATGTCAGCTACATGCTTCTCATTAGTGCACAGCAGATGGGTTGCTCACTGTTAAGATTAATTCATGAAGAATGGTCCACAGGCGAAGATCAGGTAGGTGGGTGAGATTCATATCAAGGTAGGATTCAGAGAGAAAGAGACAAAATTGGACTGAAGCTGGTTCTTAGTTTAAGGATTACATTGAGGTAGAACATTAGATTGGCCAAGACCATTAACAATGAGAACTTTGGTAAGTTTGTTGCCTTTTTGATGCAGGGCAATCTTACGTTGAGTTAAATTCAGTGTAATGTATATCACCAGAGACCTGTAGTGTTGAAATTAAACTAATTTATAAACTATAATAGGTTTTAGTTGTGACATTGTAATTTATGGGAACATGAAATTTCACAAAGTGTTATAGCAAACTAATTGGAGGATCAATTTTAGTCTGGAACAAATAATTGGTGGTTTGTGTTGGGGGGAATGTGAACAAGATTTCGCTTTCCTTGTCAGGGCTAGTGGCAATCCATTATCTCGGTGTGGTTTTACAGTAATTTATTCATCACCTCTTAGGCAAATTCCAGTTGAATGGATGAATATTTAAATTCAACTATTATAAGGGATTGGGGATTAATGGAAAAGCGGGAGGGAGTACAAACCTTCAGAAAAAAAAACACAAAAATGATGCTGGTTTAATTTTGCGGCAATGTTCTCTTCCCGCCAAGGGAAGTTGGACGTACTGCTCCCTTCTTCACACTGAGCTATATCTTCAATCACTTGAACATTGTTAAAGGTCAGTTTGAGAACTGATCCAACAGCTTGCAGGCTGAGAAAATCATAATGTCCCCTGACAGACAAAGATGAGAGTCAAGACATTGTAGAAGGCATTTTAAATTGAACATGAGGATGGGGTTGTATAGGTATCTGAATAGGGTTTTGAATGAACCTAATGTGCTTTCATGTCATAGTGTAACTGGATATAACAATACAACACGTCTTAATACAAGTGAGTCGATATCCGAGTCAGTGTCTATGGACGAATTTGCGACAGGAGCAGCAGGAACTGGAATTGTAGTCACGTACCTCTGTTGAAAGACCAATGAGCTTCCGTACCAACATAAAAAGCTAAATATTGTGCAGGCTGGAGATTTGAATTAATAACAGAAATTGCTGGAGAAACTCAACAGGTCTGTGGAGAGTGTGTTATGGACCAGGCAATACCCCCTCAGAACATTTCAGGAAAGTAGCCCAGACCCTAACTTTGCTCGTTGTTTTAAGCAGGTGTAGAGTGGATATTCCAGGAGTGATGCTGCTGGCCCAACCACTCAGTTTTAAACAAAACAATATTTATTTATGAGATTACCAAATGAAACACAAATGACAGAAAACAAAAAAAAATAACTTAAAATCTCCGAAAACCCAACAGATCATCCCAACTGAATGATGCTGTTCCAAATACTTGCAACAATCCCCATAAACACCCCATCGCACAAAAGGGAAAATCAAACACAGGGTCTTCCAGGAGAGAAGTCAGAGAGAGAGGACCAGCCTGGACCTGCTGCTTTGGGTCCAGCAGCATTTCTTCACACTACCTGCTAAAACCAAACCAAACCAGAGAAAAGCTGAGCTGGGAGAACTGGCCACTCCCCTTTCATCGTACAAGTGTTTGTTTTTAAACTTGAAAGCATTCTACCTGAGGCAGTATCTGTTAGCTATTATCAAACTGGCCCTAACACCCTTCACCTCCAGACTTTTTTGAATCTGTGTCATTTATGACCTGTCTGAAAGAAAAAGCCAAGGACCACCACAACCTTGTTAAAGGAGCAGCTTCATCACAGAGAGAAACAGAGTTAATACTTTGAGTCAAATTTGAAAGTTCCAAAGACCAGAATCATAACATTAACACTGTTTCTCTCTGTCCACAGAGGCTGCCAGACCTGCTGAGTTTTTCCAGCACTTTCTCTTTGCATTCTTGAGTGTCAAACATTGACTTCACCTTATTCCTGTTTTTGGGCAAGAGAGAATTGTAACAATGTAAAAATATCTGAAATGGATTAAAAGGTGTGACATTGAAAATGTCTAGGTACAATGGTAAAGAAAGTTTTAGTATCTCGTTCAGGTAGTTCAGGAAAATCTTGTATTAATCTCTGGGAATGAATTGGTGACAATATGTTAGTCAGCTGTAAGACAGGCAATGGAGAGCCGTAGAATTTAAAATAAGGACCTTCGGCCCATCATGCCTGTGCTAGCTGTTTCAAAGAGACTGCCAATGAACTACTGCTGCTTGTTCACAGCCGGACAGCGTTCCCAATTCCGCTTTGAACATTTGTTTAAATTTGCTTCACTCATCCTTAATGATCGTGCAGCCTGCCTCATAAACTCATTACTTTCATATTCTAATCAAGACTATTCATGCCACAGTGGCTCATGGTTAGCACTGCTGCCTCCCAGCACCAGGGACCCTGGTTCAATTCCCGCCTCAGGCGACTGACGGTGTGGAGTTTGCACATTCTCCCCGTGTCTGCGTGGGTTTCCTCCGGGTGCTCCGGTTTCCTCCCACAGTTCAAAGATGTGCAGGTTAGGTGAATTGGCCATGCTAAATTGCCCGTAGTGTTCAGTGGATTAGTCAGGGGTAAATATAGGGGGAGGGTTTCTCTTTGGAGGGTTGGTGTGGGCTAGTTGGGCTGAAGGGCCTGTTTCCACACTGTAGGTAATTGAATAAAATCTCTCCTGGTCAGTTCCCACCTTCCTCACTTGGATAAATATTGCCTATCCATTTGCTTTAATGTCTTTCAGTCTGACCAGCTCAGTGATGTCAACTCTGGTCCCTGAAAAGCATAGCTAGTGGATTCAGGGCTACGTGTGAATTCGGGTCAGACACTGAGTCCCATGCAATGTCACTGCAACCAGTTCAGCAACAATCCTGCAGCACTGACCCTCCGACCGTGCAGCACTTTCTCAGGACTTATCCTCCGACAGTACCCACTCCCTCAGCACTGACCCACTGACAGTGCAGCACTTTCTCAGCACTGACCATCCGACAGTGCAGCGCTCCCTCAGCGCTGACCCTCCAACAGTGTAGCACTCCCTCAGCACTGACGCTCTGACAGTGTGGCGCTCCCTCAGCACTGACCCCCTGACAGTGCGGCACTCCCTCAATACTGACCCTCTGACAGTGCGATGCTCCCTCAGCACTGACCCTCCGACAGTGCGGCGCTCCCTCAGCATTGACCCTCTGACAGTGCAGCACTTCCTCAGCACTGACCCTCCAACAGTGCGGTACTCCCTCAATACTGACCCTCTGACAGTGCGGCACTTCCTCAGCACTGACTCACTGACAGTGCAGCACTCCCTCAGCACTGACCCTCTGACAGTGCAGCACTCCCTCAGCCCTGACCATCTGACAGTGCGACAATCTCTCAGTACTGACCCTCCAACATTGCTGCACTCCCTCAGCACTAGCCCCTGACAGTGCAGCACTCCCTCAGCACTGACCCTCCAACAGTGCAGCACTCCCTCAGTACTGACCCTCCAACAGTGCAGCACTCCCTCAGCACTGACCCTCCAACAGTGCATTGCACTGTCTGTACTTCACTGCATGTCTCTGCCTTTAATGAAGACTCTGGAAAGGAAATTAAACCATTAATGTTGACACGAGGTAAAATATTGAGTCAAGTCCAACCTTTCATTAATGGAAATTCTTCACCGATGAACATGCTGTCACTGGGCACAGTGAGAACAGAAGAAATTGCAAACGCTAAGCTTTTGATGTGAGGTTAGTGACTGTGGGTCAATGGATACTGGTGCTGCACTCATCTGCTTCATTTCAGCACAGAGTGAGCCCAGGGATGTGGAGACTCTAATGTCAATGATCATCATGAGCCCCTTAGGGATATGCTATAACCTGCATTTTCATTAAAAGCTTTTACCATGCAGTGGCTACCACAATAATCTTACCTCCGTTCCTGCAAGGGAATGTATTCACAAATTGCACAGCTGACTATTCTCAGAAGATTAGCAAAAGACAGAAGAAATGGAAATATAGAAAGGGTTGAATGGTGGAAAAATAAAATGATGCAAAAAGGAAAATCAATAGAGAGAAGAGCAAATGAACACATTAATAACAGTGGTTGCACGTTATAGCTCTGTTCATGTTTGACCAGTTCTGGGCCATTGTTTTCATGTGTACACTTCCAACGAGTGTTTCTCTCTCACGTTTATATCAATGAATCATAATCATTAAAACATTATAAATGCAATAAATCGTTTGGAATATTGTGAGCGTTGTGAATTCCTGTAACCAATGCACTGAGACAGATCCCTTTCCTTGGCCATCTTTATATTTTTAAATTGAGGCAACAAAGATCTCACAAATCCTGAATTTTCCCAATATTGAAGGCTCTGGATTTTATGAAGCATAGTTGATGATCTATTTGCTGTACTTGGTTCCCACATTGTGCTGTGAATCCACTATTTACAGTGTCGAATATAATTCCAGACCCACAACAATTTAAATGCCCTCTGGGCAATTAGGGACGTGCAATAATGCTGGGGTAGCCAGCAGAGCCCACATCCTGTGAATGAATAAAAATATAAATGGGAAACAGATTTGGACATTTTTGAATTATGAATTTTGCTTCATTTGTTCAGCAAACATCAAATCAAATATTTCAACTCATCCTCTGTGCATCCCAAACAGAGACGGTCCCTTTGAGCCCAGCTTGAAAAACAGCTGAAGTTCTGATATTCAACAAACTAAACCTCACTTTGGTGGTAATTATTTCCCCATTACTTAAATGGAAGTCATAGAAATGGACTGTGATAATTTAGTCTTTGGGGAATGAATATTACAGAGGCAGACAGAACAAAATAATGTCGAGTAAGTTAATCTTTGTGTCACAGTGATAAGCCACCATTTGATTAGAGCTTAATGACCTGTAGAAAAGTCGCTCAGTATCAAAAAGGATATTATTAAGCTCTTGACAGACTTTGAGTGGTATGTTCTATGAAATGCAGCACAGTAATCACAAAGCAATTTTCAATTTGTTATCTTAGATTTTTCACACTTTAATCAGTTTTAGGTTGGTTCAGTCAAACTTAGCATGTTAGTTCTGCTCAGTTTGTCTATCTTGTGTCCAGGAAGGAAGTTTGAGTGTTCAAACGCACATTTGTATTTGGGCATCAGTTGATCAAAATTCCAAGCTAAAACTGAGGTGTTGTCCTTTGCACCTTGGCCTGCACTGGGTGGCATGGTGGCTCCGTCTGCTAGTACTGTTACCTTACAGTACCAGGGACCCCAGTTCAATTCCAGTTTCAGATTGACAGTCTGTATGGAGTTCGCATATTGTCCCTGTGTCTGCGTGGATCTGCTCTGGTTTCCTCCTACAGTCCAAAGATATGCAGATCAGATGATTGGCTATGGGAAATTGCCCATCGTGTTTGGTGCATTAGCCAGAGGGAAATGGGTCTGGATGGGTTACTCTTTGGAGGGTTGGTGTGGATTTGTTGGGCCAAATGGCCTGTATCCACACTGTAGGGAATCTAATCCACAATGGCTAGGAATGTCCTTTGTGAGTTGCTTGTTCTTCTTATTGCTGTTTGTAGCAGGCTGCGTGGAAGCACACCATTACACTTGCTGAGCTAATAACTGACCCTACTCTCCATCTTAACTGAATGATTAAGAATTTTCTGAGAAAGCAAAATGCTGTTGTTTTTAAAGTGTAGCAGACATGATGAGGAAAATTAGGAGGCATGGATAGGAAGTGAGTTCAAATAAAATCTAACAATAGTGTCAAGTGCCTGAAACTGTTTCATGAAACATTAATAGGTTTGTCTCAAGTTCATGTTAAGGTCACATTAAACCATTTTACATATTACTATGTATACATGTCACATTATAGGAACTACAGTTTAATTTCAGGATCAGAATTCCTCAGCAATATCCAAAGCTGAAATACATTGTTAGTGACAAACAAAATCCCAGCAGAGCCAAAACATGCCAATGTCAATAACTCATCTGGTGTAATTCAAAGTCTGGGGAAAGTGTTACCAATATGAAGAGACCAAAACTCTGGTCCATAATTCTAAGTTGTCATTTACAAATCCAATGGGAAATTCTAGATAAACATTTTTATATGGAAAGTGATGGAGATGTGGAGCTTGCTCCCACACAGAGACATAAAGGTGAATAATATCGACAGACTTGAGGGAAAACTAGATCACCATACTCGGTCAAAATCCTTCCTAACCGAAGTATAGTGTACCTCAGTCCCAAGGACTGCAGTGGTTTCAGAAGGAAGCTCATCATCATCTTCTCCAGTGCAATGGTCCAGCCGACAATGCCCACACCCTCTGAACAAACGCAAACAAATGAGGAAGAAGAGAGTAGAAGTATATGCCGACAGGATGAATTGAATTAGGAAAATCATTTGGAGCTTAAACACTAACATGCGCTAGGTTAGCTCAGTTGGCTGGACTGCTGGTTTACAATGCAGAGTGAGCACTAACAGTGTGGATTCTATTTCCAAATTACCTGAGGTTGCCATTAACATCCCGCCTTTTCAACCTCTTGCCTTGCCTGAGGTGTAGTGACCCTCAGGTTAAACCACCACCTGTTGTGTCTCTCTAATGAGAAAGCAGGCTTTTGGGTCCGTGGTTAATTTACTCTAAACACTTCCGAAGACCATCTGGGCAGGTGGCCTGTCTCTGTAAATTGCTGTAAAATCCTACTCCATATCAACGGTGCTGCTCACAGAATGTCATTCAGCTGCTGAGCGTGTCATACTGTGACAGTTACTCAGTTCATACTGCACCTACACCTCTCTGTTGTGGGACTGTCCCTATTTACCAACTGGTCCAAAGAGTATATGGGTGGCATGGTGGCTCTGTTGTTAGCACTGCTGCCTCACAACGCTGGGGACTCAAGCCTGATTCCACCTTTGGGTAACTGTGTGGAGTTTTCACTTTCTCCCTGTGTCTGTATGGGTTTCCTCTGGGTGGTCCAGTTTCCTCCACAGTCCAAAGATGTGAAGGTTAGCATAGATTGCCCATGTTTTAATTGCCCCTTATATCCAGGGATGTGCAGGCTAGGTCAATGATGATGGGCAAGGCAGGGTTACAGGGATAGGGTGGGGTGTGGGTTTGGGTGGAATGCTGTTTGGTGGGTCAGTGTGGATTTGATGGGCCTAATGGCCTGTTTACACACTGTAGGGTTCTATTATACTGCTATTCTAGTCTCCAAGGTAGTTCTGATCCCATCTGGGGCTACAATGCCCCAAAGTACATTCAAAATGGTGTACACCAGGGAGTAACAGAAGATATTTTGGTATTTTTAACCTGTTTAAACAGCAGACCTAGAGCACATGGCACTGTTCAGGTTCCTCTTTGGATCATTATCTGCAACTGATCAATAGATTACAAAACCTGAGCAGGAAGAATCACAGCTTTTAGATCAGCCTCCGGCACCCAGTGGTAGTCAATTATCCCAACAGTCCCTTTATTTCTGGTATTTGAGGGGATCACGTAGACAGTTGGAGCATTACCATGGAGAGTTAACTTGGCTGCAATCTTCCATTGTCACCTTGGACACTGCCAAGTACAATAATCAGCAGTTGGCAAGTAATAGTTGTGACAGCTGTTTATTACCAGTTCTGGAGATGGTATAAGTTTCCAATCACATGACTCACTGGCGTCTTCGATACTTGAGTAATCTAAACATGCTTTAAAAGTCGACATGGGGTCTCACCAGACAGTGTGAGTAACAGTAATGGCTTCCCTGCTCACTGATTCAAATGAATGCTATGTTCCTGCAGAAATTACTGATGTTAATGCTTAACCTCAAAACTAGGAGACCTACAAAGACAGTAACTTATTTCCAGGCTTCACTCTGTGCAGCAGAATCTCTGTACACGTTCTCTATACTCTGACAGCATTTTCAGAAATGGGGCCAACGCTGTACAGAAACCTCATTCCTCTTGTTCTTGACTTTGTTTATCCTGATGCTCTAATGGTTTCGCCAGGTTTAGTTCCCCTCGATTATCTTTCTGAATGACCAATCATCACACTCAAATATCAACAGACATTTGACCCAGTGTTGGAGCTGGTGATTTCCACTGAGTGTGTGTGATCAGATTGAGGGGGTGGGGAGCAGGAGTGTTGGTGGAGGACAGGGTGGGGATTCTACTTGAACGAGCTCAGAATAAGGGAGTTTTCCTGGATTTTGTTCTGAAAATGCAACATTTGTTCCCACTGCTTTGCTGTCCCAGTAGGGGTCCCTGAATAGCAAGCAGGAGCTGGAACTGAAACTGTGTTTGCTACTCCTTCTCCAAGGGTACCAATCAGCTCGGATTCTAGCTAATGGACATAAATATGATCAATAAACTTATAAACATGCAAATCTAGAACGAACACATGTTCTAATCAAGAAGTATCCTTACTTGTGCTGCCTTGGTTTTACCACACTGGACATTCTGTGCTGTTGTGGCCATTCTATCTGAGAAAGTTGTTAATAACCTTGTAGACAGTGCAATGAAGATTCACCAGAACATTACCATGATTAGATCAGATGTAGAGATTACAAAAACCCACCTTGATTTCCCTGGAATATAAGCAGTTAAGCAGTGATTGAATTAAGGACTTTAGGATTTTGAATGGAACTGAGGAGATAGCAACATTTTCCTATACTGGGGAAATTCAGGGAAAAGAGGCATAATTTTCAAATCTCGCCAAACTAGACAGGGGGGATGTTCAGAAGCACCTCTCGATTAGGGTTGGCGAACTCTCTTCCATCAAAGCAGGCAATACCAGTTCAGTTTTAAATCTGAGTTTGACTGATTCTCACTCCAATGGTTATTAACGGATATGGAGTCAAGATGTACAACAGCATTAAGGTACTGATTAGCAGTGACCTCATTAAATGATGCAGTGGGTATGATGGGCTGAGTGAGCTTTTCCTGATCCTATGTTTCAAGTTCAGCGTATGGAAAGGGACAGAGGCTTGACATTCATTTCCATACAGTCAGATCCATTGTCAATGTTTTGATTAACTTGGGGGATCTTTGAAAATGTTGTTTCAAAGGGAATGGAATATAAAAATAATAAAGTCTTGCTGAAACTGGACAAGGCACTGGTCAGATCACAGCTGGAATACTGGAAACAGATCTTTATCCAAGGAAGCATATACAGAGATTAGAGGCAGCCCAGAGGAGGTTCACTAGCTGATACCGGGTATGGAGGGGAAAGGGTTTGAGTAGATTGGGTCTGAATTCATTGGAGATTAGGAGGAGAAGAAGAAACTTTATTGAAACATATAAGGTTCTGAGGGGATTGGACAACCAAAATTGTTTCCCCTTGTGGGAGCGTGTCGGACAAGAGGGCATTACCTGAGATTAACGAGTAGGTCATTTAACTGAAAGGAATTTTTCTCTCTCACAGTGGAGTGGATCTGTGGAATTCTTTATCACAGAGGGCTGTAGAGGCTGGGTCATATATATTCAAGTATATTCAAGGCTGAGATAGAGAGATTTTTAATCAGGAAGGGGATCGAGGGTTTTGGGGAAAAGGCACGAAAATGGAGTTGAGGATTATCAGATCAGCTCTGATCTCATTGAATGACAGAGTATATTTGATGGGTCAAGTAGTCTACTTCAACTCCCATGTGGTAGGGTTTACAGGAAGGTTTCTGGAGAAACTCAGAAGCTTTGGCAGCATCTGCGGCGAGAAAGCAGAGTTAACATTTCAATTTCAGATGGCCCTTCTTCAGAACTCTTCAGACAGTTCCGAAGAGCACAGAACATGGGACAGTATAACCCAGGAATAGGCCCTTCTGCCCACAATGTTGTGCTGAACCTGATGCCAAATTAAACTTAATCCCTTTCTGCCTGCCCTTGGTCCATATCCCTCCAGTCTTTGCATACCCATGTGTTTATCTAAAAGCCCCTTAAATGCCTCCACCACCATCCTTGGCAGCACTCTACCATACTCCTACCACTCTCTGTGTAAAAAACCTGCCCCTCATTTCTCCTTTTGAACTTGCCCCCTCTCACCTTAAATGCCTGCCCCCTAGCTTTAGACATTTCAACTCTGCGGAAAAAGATTCTGACCATCAACCCTATCTCTGCATCTCATAATTTTATAAACTTCTATCAAGTCTCCCCTCAGACTCCACCGCTCCAGAGAAAACAGCCCGAGCTTTTCTTGCCTCCCCTTATAGCCCATACTGTCTAATCCAGCAGCGTCCTGGGAAACCTCTTCTGCACCTTCACCAAAGCCTCCACATCCTTCCTGTAATGTGGTGACCAGAATTAATGGAATACTCTAAAGCTGCAAAATCACACCCTGACTCTAGTACTCAACGTTGTAGTGGTTCTGTTCGCTGAGCTGGGAATTTGTGTTGCAGACGTTTCTTCCCCTGTCTAGGTGACATCCTCAGTACTTGGGAGTCTCTTGTGGAGCGCTTCTGTGATGTTTCCTCCGGCATTTATAGTGGCTATACCAATTAATTAGTAAGACTTGACCTGCCCTGCACAATGCCATGCTGACTGTCCCTAATTAGGCCCTGCTTTTCCAAAGATGTGTAACTCCTATCCTTCAGTATTCTCTCCAATAGCTTCCCAACCACCAATGCGAGACTCACTGGTCTCTTGTTTCCTGGATCATCCCTATTTCCCTTCTTGAACAGAGGAACAGCATTAGCTACTTACCAGTCCTCTGGGACCTCTCCAGATCTTGCTTAAAGCCCCAGCAATCCCATCTCTTGCCTCTCTCAGTAACCTGGGGTAGATACCTTCGGGCCCTGGGGACCTATCTGCCTTGATGCTCTTAACGAGACCTAACACCACTTCTTCCTTATTCTCATAATGCCCAATTCACTTTAACCCTATTTGCTAAGTTTGTTTCATGGCCCCTTCTTGCTCTCCTAATTCCCTGCGTGAGTTCTTTCCTGTTTTCTTTATATTCCTCGTGGGCCCTGTCAGATTTTAGCCTCCGAAACCTTATTTATGCTTCTTTTTTGCCTTTTGACTAAATTCACATCCTCCCTCTTATCCCAGGATTGCTTGCCATCCTTGAGGAGAAAGTGAGGTCTGCAGATGCTGGAGATTAGAGCTGGAAATGTGTTGCTGGAAAAGCGCAGCAGGTCAGGCAGCATCCAGGGAACAGGAGAATCGACGTTTCGGGCATAAGCCCTTCTTCAGGAATGAGGAAAGTTTGTCCAGCAGGCTAAGATAAAAGGTAGGGAGGAGGGACTTGGGGGAGGGGCCATCCTTGTCAATCTTCCTTAATGCAATATGTCAGTCCTGAACTCTGATCAGCATGGACCCAAAGAAAAAACTCTAAACATTAACTCTGTTTCTCTCGATATATTTGCAGGCAGACTTGCTGGGTTCCTTCAGCACTCTCTTCAGATGTGCAGGTCAGGTGAATTGGCCATGCTAAATTGTCCGTAGTGTTAGGTAAGGGGTAAATGTAGGGGTATGGGTGGGTTTGCGCTTCGGCGGGTTGGTGTGGACTTGTTGGGCCGAAGGGCCTGTTTCCACACTGTAATCTAATATCTAATATAATATCTAATAATATCTAAATAAAAAATATCTAATCTCTGTTTTTGTATCAGATTCCCAGCATCTGCAGTTTTTTGCTTTATGTTAGTGAGATGTCAGTATAAAGGGGAATAACTTCATCTTGCTCTCAACCTAAAGGATTCTTGTGGATATCAAAGGAGCTGTAAGATTGTTAAAGCCTCGAGATGAGTGGTCACAAAGGTGGTTGGAACGAGGTACACATTGAGGAAAACTCAATACTTTCTGATACAGAAAGTAGATTGCCTGAGTGTGGGGAACTGTGAAGCATACCTGAGGCTGCTGAATCATTGTGATTCTATTTTAGCAAAATCAATGTCATGGCCCCTTGAAGGCAACATTTCATGAAAGGATTTTTATACAAAGCGAGTGTTTGCACATCTGTTACTCATCCGTCTGTTTATTGTAGTTTTCATGATTAATATGCTCTACAGTGGCCAGCTTCACTCTCGATTACAGAACCAGCCTGCTACCATCTGCCACACCACATTAAACATCTAGTCAATTTAAATTCCTGGACTGAGGAAGGGGTGGTGGGAACGGTGAATCAATCTGAAGTACGGTCTTTTACCTATCTGCCACATTGTCACCTTCCACCCAAACTCACTTTCTCACAAGCTATTTGTTTCAGGCTGTTTGGGTGTCCTCATTATGGATTTTGAATGTAGGTGATATATCATCCACGGAACGGTGTCAATAAATCAGCAAAAGTACAAAGGAAGCTAATTCCTGCATGAAGTTTACATGGTTCATGGCTGAGAGTGATACATTATCTCAACAATTGCTTCACTTCCAGTTTAGCATCTCAGAGGTAAACTAAGAGAACTGTCCTAGCAAATCAAGTTCAAACCTTTCACTCCTAGCAGCTCAGTTTAGATTAGATTAGATTACTTACAGTGTGGAAACAGGCCCTTCAGCCCAACAAGTCCACACCGACCCGTCGAAGCGAAACCCACCCATACCCCATACCCCTACATTTACCCCTTATCTAACACTACGGGCAATTTAGTATGGCCAATTCACCTGACCCTGCACATCTTTGGACTGTGGGAGGAAACCGGAGCACCCGGAGGAAACCCACACAGACACGGGGAGAACGTGCAAACTCCACACAGTCAGTCGCCTGAGGCGGGAATTGAACCCGGGTTCTGGCGCTGTGAGGCAGCAGTGCTAACCAGTGTACCACCGTGCCGCCCAGCTCAGGCTAATGAGATCTAATATTCCACTGTCTGCTGTCAAGAAATGTGGAGGTGCTGGTGTTGGACTGGGGTGGACAAAGTCAGAAGTCATGCGACACCAGATTATAGTCCAACAGGTTTCTTTGAAATCACAAGCTTTCAGAGCGCTGCCCCTTCATCAGGTGAAGTGATTTCAAATAAACTTCAGTTTTCCTTAATTTGTAGCCAGTTGCAACCACCTCCATGACCACTCATCTAGAGGCCTTGACCACCTTGCAGCTCCTTTGACATCCTCCAGAATCCTTCATGTTGAGATCAAGAGGAGGTTATTCCCTTTGGTACTGATGTCACTAACGCAAAGATGCCAGGAATCTGAAACAAAAGCAGAAAGTGCTGAAGAAACTCAGCAGGTATGGTAGCAATTTTAGAGAGAGAATCAGAGTTAACATTTAGTGTCTTTGCTTCAGAAGGCTTCAACTGACGAAGGAGCAGCGCTCTGAAAGCTTGTGATTTCAAATAAAGCTGTTGGATGAAAACCTGGTGTTGTGTGATTTCTGATGCTAGCAGTAAATGTTCTATATGAAATGAGCTCTATCAGTCTCAGCCTGGTTTTGAATGGGATGGAACCTAATTGGTAAACTTTCTGAGAATCCACCAGTGAGAGGGAAGGAAATCAGACACAATAATTGTAATGTATTCCTCAGTTTGTTGTATATTTGACCTCAGGGCAATGTAGAGGTTACACTGTTTTAAGGATACAATTGGTTGATTGACAGTATGTTGAAATATTTCAGCAATCACAGGATTTCTACACATGCTCCAGTTTCTCAAGTCACCCTAGAGGAGTTTTTTGTTTAATTTAATTCTAAGAGACACTGCCCAAAATCAATCAAACAAGCAAACTGAGTGGCAATATGCTAAAAGGGACCAACATTACCAAATACAGATCAATTAAACCATTGATCATCACATTGGCTGATCAAAGAAAATCTATCTTGAATTTGTTCTGAAAATGTTTTGTTTGCTCGCAGGTTACATTTTTATACATAATTCTTTTGTCATCCAGAATATTTTCATCAGGGAGTCTCAACTTCCAAGTTTTTTTTGACTGATTCATCAAGAGCTTTGTATGAGGATCATTGTAGTGGGTTGTTGCAAATATAGTCTACTTGAATTAACACTGAGAATAATTCAAGTTGTTCTCAGATAAACAATGTTGACAATGCCAGTATTTGTTACTTACCTCTGTTTAGTCTGGATGTTGATTCAGTGACAAAGAAGGAATGAGGTGAAAATGAATTTGGACTAAATCCAGGAGACAGTGCTGTTTGGGGCTATCCATTTGGTAGTTGGTTGGTAATGATCAGCAGTGACAATGGAGCTGCTTTTACAATCTTTTAATTGAAGCATTTGCTGACATTTATCACAGGTTTTTACTTTCCAATGGAACACCTCTAGCCCAAATGAACAATAGGTTTAGCTTTGTGTCCCATCAGAAAACCAACTGCTAATTATCCCTTGTGTTCTGTGTGTTTCTTAGAGGCTGTAGGTTTATTGTGCTCAGTATAGCAATACCCTGCTGCATCAAATTGGTGGGCAACTGCTTGTTCAGGGAAACCAACCTCATTGTATTCTCCAACATGACTGGGTCTATCAGTGACAGGAGATGTTTTCTTGGCTGGTTGCCACTATAAAAACCAAGTGAACTGTGAGTTGCTGCAGACAGAGCTAGGTAACTAAATAGACAGGAGCTGACTAAGACTGCAGCAAAGTTAAGGTGAAGCATGTGTCTCCTTGTTTGCTTACAACTGTATAGAGTCATAGAGTCATCAGCATGTACAGCACGGAAACAATTCCTTCAGTCCAACCCATCCATTCTGACCAACCTAATCTAGTCCCACCTGCCAGCACCCGGCCCATATCCCTCCAAACCCTTCCTATTCATATACCCATCCAGATGCCTTTTCAACGCTGTAATTGTACCAACCTCCATCACTTCCTCTGGCAGCTTATTCCATACACGCACCACCCTCTGCATGAAAAGGGTGCCCCTTTGGTCCCTTTTATACCTTTCCCCTCTCACCCTTAGCCTCTGCCTTCTAGTTCTGGACTCCCCCACACCAGGAAAAAGGCTATCTATTTATCCGATCCATGCCCCTCATGATTTGATAAACCCATCTAGATGCCTTTTAAATGCTGTAATTGTACCAAGCCCTCAGCCTCCGACGCTCTGTTTTTAAAAATTCTCAAGGTCAAGGACCAGGCTCGCAGGAAAGTAGTCTGACACAGAACAAACAGCCAAGAGGCGAGTCTGCTAGAATATAAGTGTTTTATTCCCCGCAGTGTCACCACAACCAGTCTCGTACTTACAACGGGTCTGGTTTATACTCACTCTACACGTTACCCGAACTGGGAGCCGTCAGTTCTCGTAGAGCGGTTGCCAACAACCCACGCTCGGCGGTTAAACGTAACCCCGGAGCAGACTCTACCGAACTGGAGACTTCTCCAGCTGATATACCCTTTTCCAGATATAAACATTCATGTGAACAGCAGAGCAAGGCTAAAAAACACATTCCATTCTGGTTACATACAGATAAGAAGATTCACACGGGAAGGTGTATAACAAGATTCACACGGGACTAAGCGACACCTTCCATTTTCGGTTAGATTCACACATGTATTGGGACACAATTTAACCCTTTCACCACATTCCACTGCTTGGCCCAATACATGTGTTGCATAATGATTCACACATGTATTGGGACATAATTTTACACCACATTCCACTGCTTGACCCAATACATGTGTTACATTATGCCCATATGTATTCTTTCTAACAAGCGCCTACGTACACGCCAAATATACAAGCAAGTCAGGACATTACAGCATGTTAAAATCACCAGGACCGCTACCAGGATCGACAAGGGTGGGAACAGGAATGTCCCCGCAGTGGAGGACATACCACTCAATATGTCCCACCAATGATGAGCTGACTCCACGTCCACTACACGGGCAGCATGTACTACCTCCTGTCCATGTATAAAGGTAGACACCGTAACCTTGGTGACATTGGTTTGATGCTTTCGTAATATCTGCTTAAGCTCCTCGGATCGGTCCAATGCTCGCTTAAACCGATCCAGGGAAATGTTCCAAGGATTCATCAGCACTTTCCACTGCACCTTGGTAAAGTGGCGAGCACTGCTATAAGTGGTCAACAAATAGGTGTGATTCTGCCAGTGCCACTGATAGACATTTGAGAGGCATCCCGAGAACGGTGCTGAGGGAAGCATAGGATGTGGATTATTGGTAGCCACACAGAGCGTGTGTGGCCCAATCTGCCACATCATGTCCCTTGGAGTCTCAACAGTCCATTCGCACAGGGCCGTTCCCTTAGTCAAGCAAGGGTCCCGATACCTGTCCATCAGTAGGCAAGTTTTCCCCTGATCAGTCTGTTCACAAGCGGACAGATCATAGGTAATATTGGTATCTGGGCTAAACCACTGTCCCCTTGTCTTCAGAAAATAATATCCAGAAGATGTAATCACTGGTAATACATAATATCGACAGACCGTAACAGTGTGGGTTACATTCATGGTAACAAAGTATCCGTTACACATAGTTGCGTTACACCATGTTCGCTCTGGATGGGTTATCATCCACAATTTCTCAGATACATTCCATAGTCCCCTCCACGCCTGTACATTGGGGGATGTTACCACACGCAAAAAGCGTTCTTTCTGTATTTGAGCATGCAACATTTGAATATGACAGGCAGTCCAATTTAACTGAGCCGTAATGTTCTCAAACAGTTCCTGAGTGGCGCCCCAGACATCCAGTTCCCATTGCAGAGATCGTATCATTATTTCAGCTGTCTCTCCTTGAGTCATCATTACGGATGGCATCCACCTTCCAATAGTATGTAGTCCTTGTGAGGTGGCCTGTCCCGTGTTAGATAATTTAGTACGGGTTACCTCAGAGTCAATGGCATTAGAGATACCCATAACAGTTCCTGCGCCTCCCAGCAGGGTGTCGTACCACGCTCGTCGCCGCCTCTTGGTATGACACTCGGGTATGAGGGGCAACTGTACCCGCCAATGAACATCAGTGTGCAGTACCGCCCGGGCCATCTGTTGACAAGTTGACATAATAGGGGCCAACTGTGTTCGATGCGACCGCACGCCCCCCCGTGGCACCCCTCTTCGGTGCTGGCCCGCCCCGCGTGGGGTTTAATAACGCCTCAGACGGGGCGTTCGTCGAGGGCAGTACCATTATTAACCACATGAATCGATGACGATTCTGAATATCGGTGGCATTGCGCAGCCACAGATCTTCCCCCCGAGCTGTGACGCTCCAATGAGTCCCCGTTGTCCCGCATGTCTGGGTGCGTCGGTCCCACAAACACGTCTTGACTTGGGCATTTACCACCAGGGTGCAATTAGGCGGTATGAACGATATGTCATATTTTTCCCCATCCCGGCGCATGTAGCACTGTGCACACGTGTACAATTGACAGTCGCTGGTGAGAGTCAGAACAACGCACTGCTGACCGGGTTCACATGTAAAGTCGTCCTGCGTCCGTCGCTGGCTACTGGCCTCCCACCGCACCTCATGGCGGGCGACCGGTACCAGCGTCCAGGCCGTGATACCGATGCCCTGGAGTGGCCATCCGATCGCGAACATCGCCAATAGGAGTCGCAATCCCCATGACCACCCCATGTTCAAGGCGGAGGGTCAGCCTGCGGGTGCATAGCAATTACAACATTATTTAGGTCTCACGTAAGTAGCACTGGTTCGCCGGGACGTTTGCCCAGGTCGGGTCTCCGGGGTACATAATGGTGACCAGACTGTCCTTCCCCTGTGCTATGATTTCGGCCGGCCTGGGGGGGCCGGTCGTCTGGCGCACCCATACCTTGGCCCCCTTAGTGTCAGTAGACCCAAATCCCCCCGTCCCACGCTCAGTAACCGTAACGGGAGCTCCCATCTCTTCCACCGTTGTAAGGTTACATGGCTTAATGACCAATTGCGCTATTCTGTCCCCCTTCTGTATCACGTAAGGTTCAGCGGTGATGTTGACCAGGATCACCCCCAACTCCCCTTGGTAGTCTGCGTCAATTACGCCTGCCATCACATCAATCCCCTTTAGTGACAGTCCCGACCGCGGGAGGATATGCCCATAGGTTCCAGGGGGACAAATCAATCCTAACCCGGTCTTAATCACCGTAGGTTTCTGTTGGATCAAAGTCTGGGCAGTTAGTGCTCGTAGGTCCAGTCCAGCCGAAGCCGGCGTGGCCCTTACGGGAATATCAGCTTCCTCAGCGAATTTCCACATTTTAATAGGCTGAGTCTTTGGGGTATCACATACTCGTATCATCCTATTCAAGGGTGTTACTCCATTTCCTAATGGGCGGTTATTAATTTGTTTCACCACCCGAATTAGTTGCTTCCTCCAACCCGTTAAGTCATTGCAACCTCCTGCTTTTCGTAGTGAGGACTTCAGAAGCCCATTCATTCGTTCTATAAGTCCCGCAGCTTGTGGGTGATAGGGTACATGATAAACCCATTCCACGTGGTTATCGTGACACCACTGCTTTACCGCCCTTCCTGTGAAATGGGAGCCATTGTCACTCTGGACCTGTATGGGCAATCCATAAAATTGTTCAATCAAATCTAAACATCGCAAGGTAGCCTGTTGATTGTTGTGACGACAGGGATGGGCTACCAAAACCCCAGACATAGTGTCCACAGCTGTACATATGTGGTTACATCCTTGTGAGGAGGGTAAGGGACCCACAAAGTCCATTTGCCAGCTCTGTCCCGGACCATCCCCCCGATGGATATGTCCCATCATGTGTTGGGGCACTCCCTGCCGCTGATGTTGACACTGCTCACACTGGTTTACTGCAGTCTTAACATCATCTACCATAAGATCTATTCCTCGGTCTCTAGCCCAGTGCAAGGTTCCTTGCACTCCCCAGTGCCCAGCCTTAAGGTGTGCCCATCTAGCTAGGTCCACTGAGGTGCCCCTTTGCACCATCATGGTTCGGACGATACCATCCACATATCGGTTATGTAGAGCTTCCACATCATTTCGAGAGGTATGGGCATCTACGTGGGTGATGTATATGACCAGGTATTGAGCTTTCTCCCATATATCCTCCCATAACTGTTTACCCCACACTTCCCTATTCTGGATCATCCACTGATTGGCCTGCCAAGTTGGCATCCATTGTGTCATGCCGTTAACCACTGACCACGAGTCAGAGAACAAACAAACTCCCATGACCCCTGCTTGCATGACTACCATATGCACTGCCTTTAATTCTGCCCACTGACTACTTTTTCCCTCCCCTAATTCTTCTAGGGTAGTGCCTTGTTTTGGGTTAAAGGCGGCAGCTTTCCATCTACGCTGTCCCGCTTTCCATTGGGCTGACCCATCTACGAACCAAGCCGTGGCTTGTTCATCCGGGGTCAGTTCATCATACCGTTTTCCCATCTTAACGGGTGATTCCTTGTATTCAATCACCTCAAACCGCTTTTCCCCTTCCTCAGGGGCCTCCGCCACTTGCTCATGTAGGACTGACACTCCTTTCTGTCCAGTCCGCACTCTCTCCGACACATACCATTTCCATTTAATGATGCTGCTCTCTTGGGCAGTTCCTATTCGGTGGGTAGTGGGGTCACTAAGTACCCACGGAAGAATAGGGATAGCTGTTCTCATGATCACTTCATGTCCAATGGTCAGGGCTTCGGTTTCCACCAAGCCCCAGTAGCATGCTAATAACTGTTTCTCAAAGGGGGTATACCGTTCCCCTGCCGGGGGTAATTTTCGGGACCAAAATCCCAGTGGCTTACGGGTCCTTTCCTGTTTTTGCCATAAGCTCCAATTGGCATAATCCCCCTGTGCTGAGACTTGCAGTTCTACAGGTCCTGACTGTATCTTTCCCAAGGATACAGCTTGCTGTATCGCTTGCTTGGCCATTTCAAATGCAGTTTGATGGACCTCCGTCCATTCGAACGCTGCCTTTTTCCTCGTAACTCGATACAAAGGTTTTAAAATTTGTCCTAAATGGGGAATATGCTGTCTCCAGAATCCGAATAACCCAATAAATTGCTGCACGTCCTTCTGGGTGTGAGGGACGGCAAAGACCTGAATCTTATTTTTAGCTTTCGCAGTGATTTCCCTTTCCCCCTTGTTCCACACGATTCCTAAGAATTTTACCGTTTGTGAGGGACCCTGGATTTTGGCTGGGTTGATCTCCCACCCATATCCTCGCATATGTTGAACCAGTTGGTCCAGCAATTCCTGAACCTGCTTCTGACTTGTCCCCTGTATCATCATATCGTCAATATAGTGCGAGATCATCACTTCGTCAGGCACTTTAAAGGCAGCCAAGTGTTCTGCAACTATCCGGTGGCAGATAGTAGGGCTATGCAGATACCCTTGGGGCAGTCGTGTGAACGTGAATTGTCTACCCTCCCAAGTGAATGCGAACTGTTCCTGCCTATCTTCGGGAATAGGAATTGTGAAGAAGGCATTAGCCAAATCAATTACTCCGTACCACACCCCTGGATGATGTTGGATTCGTCCTATAATAGTGACGGCATCCGGGACCGCTGCCGTCAAGGCCGGAGTGTGACGGTTTAGTTGCCGATAATCTACCGTCATCCGCCATGACCCATCGGCTTTATGTACGGGCCATAAGGGGTTATTCCACGCCGTGGTGCATGTCCTAAGCACTCCCGCTTCCAAATAATCCTTAATTGTGGCGGATATTTCTTTATGTCCGCCGGGAATCCTATACTGTCTAAGACTTATTACGCGATCGGCGATCGGGATGGGGAAGGGGTCCATCTTAACCTTTCCCACTAACACCGTCCTACAGCGCAAAGCCATTTTCGTGATTCCAAATTCAAACTTCCCTTGTTGGAGGTGAAGTGTTAAACCGGCCAGAATGTCCATTCCCAGGATCCATTCTCTAACCGGTGTAATGATAATTGAATAAGTTTTAATGGGCATTGTACCTATCTTTAGGGGCAATTGTACTGTTCTTCCTTCAATCAGATTACCTCCCAGCCCAACCAGCGTGACTGGGGTTCCTTTAAACTTATGGGGCGTCCCATAGATTAAGGTGGCCTCCGCCCCTGTGTCCACTAGAGCCATAACGGTTTGGACGGATTTGCGCCAATAGATAGTCAATGATACATGAGGTCGAATGTCGTCTGCTGACCATTGGCTCGTTCGTGGGCAAACCCTTGGGGCTTGGCCCGATTCCTATTGTTCCTCCCATTCATCTTCCCCAGACAGCACTGGGTAAAGACGTTTGCCTCGCCCTTCTTTGTTCTTGCCTTTCTTACTAGGTTTCCGGCCACGCCTATCCACTTTATAACACTCTCGGAGGGGAGGCCGTACCTCCTCCTCCTCCTCGTCCTCCGAGGATTCCCACCGCTGGGAAGTGGAAGTTCTACCCCTTCGAGGCTCATTAACAACCGGACCCCGTGTCTGACATTTTTGTGTTAGTAATTCCACTAGGTCTTCCATAGTGGGTCGGGACTCCGTCTCTACCCGGGACACCTTCAGTCCCTTTCGTCTGCATAAGTCTTTTAATTCCGGTGTAGGTAGGCCATCAATCTCCGATGCTGGGACCTGCGCCCGTATCAAAGCTTGCCACAAAGCACGCCGTGAGGGGCCTTGGTTACTTCCTTGATTAGGGTTTACTTTTCCCCCTGCCCGAGCCTCAGGGCGACGCCCCTCCGTGCCCCCCTGAGAAGCACGGGTTGTGGGTCCCCAATCCCCCAAACCACCCATCTCCCTCATCATACTACGGGCATCTCCTAGGGTTTCTCCCCGTCCACTCAACATTATGGTTAATAACAGTGGTTTATAATGGGGGGGGGCAGTCTTCACTAGATGGTCTCTAGTCTGTCTACTAACATTTGTGTTATCTACCTCGTCCAGCACTCCCAGCAACAGGGCATCCCGCACACACAAACGGGTTAGCCTCTGAACCCCTTCCTTAATCGTTGTCCAAGTTCCTTCCAAGGGGGGCCAATCGGACGGGAAGGGATACTGTTCGGCCACTGCCCTGGCATACATCCCAAATAGGGTCCCCATACTGCGATCTATTACCATATCCTTGGCTTGGTTGCGGTACCCCAGGTCTATGGCAGCATCCTTTGCTAATCCACCAAACTTGGGAGCATCCTGATAGTCTACCTGCACTTGTTGCCCCCCTTCCTCGAGGAGCCGAATTAGCCATAGCTCTAACGGCTCCCCAGGATTACGTCGGGTTTTCTGGGTGATAAACAGCACCTCATCGGTAGTGAAGTCTTCCGTTAATTCAGAGAATTCTGCGGGAGGCTGAGCCCGCGGTAATTCATGCATAATTGCCTCCCCTTGTTCATTCCGTATAGGGTTTCCTTTCTCATCTAACATTACCTCCCGTTGCACTGGGAGACGTCTCTGAACCTGCTTTCTCCTAACCACTGGTTTAGCTTGGAGTACGGGTGGGTCCTCTTCGTACTGATCATCTAAATCTCCCCAAATGTTCCCATCCCAATGATCGATATCCCACCGATCCCCGTTATTTAACTGGGCTACAAACGCCCGTACTTGTACTGGGTCCGGGGTTCGAGGGACCTTCCTTTTCTCTTTCCGTTTCTTAGCAGACAGATACATAATAGTTCGTCCTGCTAGTTCAGTTAATGCTGTCAATTCAGCCTTTAACTTCATAATTTCCTGCCTCAACATAGAGGCATCTCCCGAACTGAGTCCCTGCTCATGTTTCAGGAGGGCTAATTCTGCTTCAGCTTTTTGGCGCTTGTCTGACTGTTGTCTACAAGCCGCCGCACAGGCCCACATCCTCCGCTGTACCCCAGGCAATGGGTTCTTCGGCAGGACTGGGATCCTCTCAAGGGTGGACAGCAGCGACCCTGGGGTTCCTACGCCCTCGGCCTCCCAGTCCTCCGGTCGCCCCCCACCATTTCTCAAACAAACTGCCACGCCATGCCACGGCCCATGCCATCCCGGGACGGTCGGGACCTCCACAGTTTGTTCCTCTGGTTTCTTAGCCTTTTTCCAAAACATTGTTCTGTATCAAAATCTTTCCTCAATTGCGATTGATCCTGCCGGCTACGCCAAAATGTTTTTAAAAATTCTCAAGGTCAAGGACCAGGCTCGCAGGAAAGTAGTCTGACACAGAACAAACAGCCAAGAGGCGAGTCTGCTAGAATATAAGTGTTTTATTCCCCGCAGTGTCACCACAACCAGTCTCGTACTTACAACGGGTCTGGTTTATACTCACTCTACACGTTACCCGAACTGGGAGCCGTCAGTTCTCGTAGAGCGGTTGCCAACAACCCACGCTCGGCGGTTAAACGTAACCCCGGAGCAGACTCTACCGAACTGGAGACTTCTCCAGCTGATATACCCTTTTCCAGATATAAACATTCATGTGAACAGCAGAGCAAGGCTAAAAAACACATTCCATTCTGGTTACATACAGATAAGAAGATTCACACGGGAAGGTGTATAACAAGATTCACACGGGACTAAGCGACACCTTCCATTTTCGGTTAGATTCACACATGTATTGGGACACAATTTAACCCTTTCACCACACGCTCCAGGGAAAACAACCCCAGCCTATTCAACCTCTCCCTGTAGCTCAAATCCTCCAACCCTTTTCTGAACCCTTTCGAGTTTCACAACATCCTTCCGATAGGAAGGAGACCAGTATTGCACACAATATTCCAAAAGTGGCCTAACCAATGTCCTGTCCAGCCGCAACATGACCTCCCAACTCCTGTACTCAATACTCTGACCAATAAAGGAAAGCATGCTAAACACTTTCTTCACTATCCTATCTAGCTGCAACTCTACTTACAAGGAGCTATGACCCTGCACTCCAAGATCTCTTTGTTCAGCAACAATCCCCAGGTCCTGCTCTGATTTTCTTCTCCAAAATCGGCACCTCCCACTTATGTAAATTGTTGACTCCCTTTCCTTTTTTTTATCATTTGTCCTCCCTCTTATTCCCTAGCTGCTGTACCCCCACACCTATGATCAAACATACGACAGCCCAAAACTCTCAAGCCATCATTGTTCAAATCAAGGCCTTGATTCTTTAGTTAAAAAATTGATTCATTCTTTCTTTCTTTCCAATACATTATTCTCTCAATTTTGACAGCTGAATGAGCAGCACAACATTGGATCTTGTATTATTTTTGAATCTAGCATCTTTTATTTTGTAGAAGTTATTAATTGAACAATTAAAGCTATATACAATATATAAACTCTGCTAACCTCTCTTTGAAAGGAACACAATAAAAGATGATGATTTAATAAAAAGTTCTTCCTTTGTGTAGTTCTTTGATGCCTGCTGTGTGTTATTTATTGTGTCTCCAAACATTGCAGATACTGAGAATCCGATGCTAGTTTGAGCTTGTCCTCTGAGAATTGCGGATTGATTTGAGCAGCTCCAGCTCCTCACATGTTCTTGAAAGCAATCACTATGCTGTCTGCATCTGAATAACTGTCCAGAACCTTCAAAAATAACAGTCTGTCCGACACAAAACTCAACAGATTGCAGTTTTTACTCGTACAGAGGGAGCCTGGAAACTCACTTCATCTTCAGGCTTTACAAATATGCAAAAGAACAGAGACAATTAAGAAAAATATGGCCTTCTTAAAGACAACTGCCCCCATTGAGAATGTGCTTGGAAAAAAGGAAATGGTAGACCTATTAAGCACATGTTTGCTACAATTTTGCACAGTACAGGATGTAGGTCATCCTCATCAGCAACCAGACTAATGGGGAGCATGACTGTTCACTTTGGAAATTCCATGTCACTGGTCATGGGTTCTGTGGGTCCTGGAGTGGTTGATGAGCCCAATCCTGGAACCCCATCTCCCAGCACACATTTGGCAGGTGTTTTCAGGAGTCACTGGCATTCCTTTTCTGTGCTTCTTTCTTCTCAGTAGATGCCTTGTCTGTGGCATACTTTAACATTGGAATGTTATCACACACCAGCAGAAACATGATTCTTGACAGAACATAGTTTCAGTTCCAGTAGCATTGAAATCTCAACAACTAGAGGTCTCCGAATTACTGTAGCCTTCACCCACCATCACAGCCATTGATGTCACATGAATATCGTCTGTCTGGATCACCTTTAAGGACTTGTTTGGGATTGTGTTTTGTCGGTTCCTCCCCTCCAATCTTACCATTGTGGGTGGTCCTGCCAGATGTTTGTATCACCCTCAGGATCAATGGAACACTTCATCCTCTCAGCAGCAAGGTGACAATCCATGGACAGGATGAAGGAAAACTGCCAGGAATACAAGGAAGGGGACCTGTTGGAGCATTACAAAGGATAAAGGAGCAACATTAGCTATTCTCCAGCCTTTTGGGACCAAACCTGTGGCTAAAAGAGATGCAAAGATCTCTGTCAAAACATCAGCAATCACCCCCCTTGCTTCCCTCAGTATCCTGGGATAGATCCCATCAATCCCTGGGGACTTATCTATCTTAATGCTTTGCAAGATTCCCAACATCTCCTCCTTCTTAATATCGACATGCCTTAGAATATCAACGTATCCCTCCCGAATTTTACCGTCATCCATGTCCTTGATCCTGGTGAATACTGGTTGAAATGTTCACCATGGATCTCACCCATCTCCTTTGGTTCCATTCTCTCCTTTATCTTTCAGTGAACCTACCCTTTCTGAGCTATCCTCTAGCTCCTAATAAACTTACAAAATGTTTCCTTAATCCTACTTGCCCAGGACATTTCACAGCTCCTTTTATTCCTCCTAATTCCTTGTTTCAGGTTTATCTTGCTTTCTTTATATTCCCCAAAGGCCTTGTCTGATTTAACTTTTCTAAACCTTGCCTACACTCCCTTTTTCTTTTTGACTAATCTTTTGATTTTTCTAGTCATCCAGGGTTCCCAACTCTTGCTATCCTTATTCTTCATCGTCACAGGAATATGCTGGTCCTGAATTCTGATCAATTGGATTTTAAAAGACCCCCACATATCAGATGTGCATGTACCCTCAAACAGCAAACACCAATTTAATTTCTCCACTTCCTGCCTGAGTCTGTTCTAATTAGCCTTTCCCCAGTTTAGCACGTTCACCTGAGGAACAGTTTTATTTTTATCTATAACTATCTTAAAATTTACAGAAATACGATCTCTGTTCCCAAAATGCTCCCCCAATCAAATTTCTATCACCTGGCCAGGCTCATTCCAGTACAACTCCTTCGCTAGTCGGACTATCTCTACATTGTTTCAAGAATTCCTCCTGGATTTGTATTAAAATTTCTTCCCCATCTGAGCCCCCGGCACTAAGAGAGTCCCATTCAATATTGGGGAAGTTAAAATCACCCACTACAGCAACCCCTGTTGTTTTTACATCTTCTCATGATCTGCTGACATACCTGATCCTCTCCATCCCACTTGCTATTGGGAGACCCGTAGTACAACCCCATCATTGTAACTGCACCTTTCTTAATCTTGAGGTCTACCCATAAGGCCTCACTGGGTGAGCCCTCCAAGATATTTTCTCAGTGCGGTTCTGACGTGCTCCTCAGTCAGTAATGTAACTCCCCCAGTCCTTTCACATCGCTCCCTATCACGCCTGAAACACCCAAACTCTGGAACATTGAGCTGCCCCTTCCTGCCTTACTCTTAACCAAGTTTGTGTAATGGCTACAGCATCATAGTTCCATGTGCTGATTCAGGCTCTAAGCTCATCTGCCTTACTTATTGTCCTCCTTGCTTTGAAATAATTACAATGCAGATCACAAATTTCACCGTGTTTATGAACCTGGCCCTGCCTGTTCTTTATATTAAACTTACTTGAGTTAACTTTTATCTTCTCCTCAATCATAGTCTGGTTCCTGCCTCCCCGTTACTCTGGTTTCAACCTTCCTGCCTCTATCAAACCTTCCTGCCAGGATATTGGTGTCCCTCCAATTTCAGAGCAACACGTTCTTCTTGTACAGCTCCCTCCAAGAAGGGAGAGAGTCCAATGATCCAGGTATCTGAAGCTCTCTCACTAACATCAGGTCGTTAGGTTGGACTGTATTATCTTCCTATTTCAGGCCTTACTAATACATGCCATGAGGATTAATCCTGAGATTATAACTCTCAAGATCCAATTCCTTCTCTGTTTCTACACTCACACTCATTCACAATTCAGACAGAGAATAAATACATATACATTGTAGGAAAAACATTTGAAAAAAGAGCCAGGGAGCCAAATTCTAAAGTGTGTAAGTCCAAATTTCAATTTCTTTTGACTTTAGCAATGGTGACATACTGTTGTCTGTAAAATTCTAACTATCCTTCACATCAATCGTTGATCAAGTGGACCAGGATATTTTCTTGTTAGAGTTTCTTTGTTCTAAATTCTTTTGTTTATTTCTGTCTTTTCACCACACGGACAGAGATGTGTTTCTCCACTGTTTCTCTGTACCTTCATTACACCACAGCAACTGTGACAACAACTCCTGCTGTGGCCAGGTCTATCTGTCTCAGCGAGCCCATGTGGGGACCAGAGCTACAGAACAGTTCACTATTAATGTGAGCAGTCTGCGTTCACACACACACGCACACACACACATAGAGTGGCACTCTTACACAGAAGGCCATGCAATGCCTTTACATGAATCTGTGATATTGGGCCTTATTCCAATGAATGCTATACCAGTTGTGATTCGAAGAGAGTGTAGGAGATTGTCCCTTTGTCCGTCCCAGCCCACATCACCCAGAGAGGCAGCATTGCCTGTGGGAGCATGTTGGTGAGGATCCACAGTTCAGGGGGAGAGGAACGAGTTGCCAATGAGATCTCACAGGATCCTTGTGCTTTGTGTCCTGCAGGAGCTTGGTGCTGTTTCACCCTCACGGAGATGCCAATAGCCAATCTGCAATGACCAATGAATTATGACCAGCATTTGCCCCCATGCCATTGGACACTGTCTACATGTTCCACACACACAATGCTGCTGTGGCATTGGTGTCACCATGTCCTGGGAAAGTGACTGAGTGATGCAGTTGCCCCTTGAAGTTAATGCCTGAACCTCTCACCATTACCCCAGGGGCCCAATCCCGACAGCTTAGTCCTGGCCCCCATCATCATAGACATTCCCCCATTGAGGTCACTGATAAGTGAACCCCCTCAAACCCCTGAACCCCCCGCTAAAATATCCCATCTTCTCCACTCTTTGTTATGCCCCCCCAATATAGAATCCCTCCAGTGCAGAAAAAGGCCATTCAGCCCATTGAGTCTGCATTGGCCCTCTGAAAAACATCCCATCCAAACCTAGACCACATCCATCCCCATAACCTCACATTTATCATTGATAACTCACCAGGTTTGCACCGGCCTGGACAGTACGGGACAATTTCCCATGGCCAATCCACCCGAACCTGCATATCTTTATTCTGTGGGAGGAAAGCCAGGCAGACACGGGGAGAATGTGCAAACTCCACACAGACAGTCGCCCGAAGCTGGGATTGAACTCGGGTCCCTGGCGCTGTGTGGTTGCAGTGCTAAGCGTTGAGCCACTGTTCTCAATCTCTCTGTATCATACGTTGCTGCCTCCAGTCCTGGCACTGATTCCTTCAGTAATGTCCTTGACCTCCAGCCCACTCCACTCCAAGCCTCACAGTAGCCGATCCTCTGACTGACTCGGATGGTCAGTCCCGACCGAGGAGTGAGCAGATCTCCCCTGACAGGCTTCCCTTCAGCTTTGTTACCTGGAATTGCCAGTATGTTTTCAGTAGAGCTGCAGGACTGATCCATGGCTCAGTGTCTGAATTGCAGTGAGACAGAGAAGTGCCCCTTGGTGTGGTGGCCTGATAGGTGCCAGCGTCTGTGGATGTGAGGTGCACACACTCCCTGACCTTGGAGTGTGCCCTGAGATGTTGGTGCTGAGTGCCCAAGGTGGAGGTCTGGAAGAGCAAACACTCTGATTGCCGGGAATCGTCAATGACCATTTTCTCTCTGGAAGGTAGGAGATTGGGAAACTGCATATCAATTGGTCAAGGTTAAATATAAGAAAGATGTTAATCAATGCTGGGAGACTCATGAGTGAGAATCCTGCCTCACTGTACAGACTTTGGTTGGAAAATCAAATTATTTGCTCCTGCTGTCAAAAACCTTCTCACTGGAAACCTCACCAATTTTCCCAACTTTCTCTCCATAACCCACATTGTCCAAAAGCAAGGCGCCATTCCATGCAAATAGTCTTAACCTTGCATCGCTGTCCTCAATCTGGAATCTAACACCGTTTAAACACAAATGTGACCAAAGTTAACAATATGGGGAAGAGAACGCATAGCTTTGCAAAGCTGGGGGAAATCTCTCCTTGTTTTGATATTTAGATTTGAGATTGGGACCAGCCATTCAGAACTAACTGAGCTATGAAGGAAGAACCTAGCCTCAGAAAAGTTACATTCCCACAGCATTCAGATCCTCACCTTCATTCACCAATCTGCTGATACATGGAAACTTAAAACCGCCGGAGGATTTAAACCCAGGAGCCTGAGCAATATTATTGATGGCAAAGAGGATTGTAATCTCGTTACACACTGCGTATTAATCAGGAAGTTGGAGATAAAGTAATTAATTGGTTTTAAATAATTAAAAAGACATAAAACTCCTGGCAGTGAGTTCAATCCAGTTGTAATGAATTTTTGACATTACACTAGCTGATAAGTTAAGGAGGTTAGTTCGTTTAATTGAAAAACAGCGTTCATTTGCAAAAGCAAATCTCCTGAACTGATTAGGTCCCTTTATACAAAAAAAATTCTTCCTCCTTCTTTTAAAATTCCTGCCATTGTTAAGATGGATCCCCACAGATATCTTCCAAAATATTGACATGAAAGTGTTCGTCTGTATCTAACCCTGTGCTTCGAGTGTTTGATGGAGACAGTGTAGAGTGTGCGTTACTCTGTATCTAACTCTGTGCTATCCCTGTCCTAGAAGTGGTTGATGGAGACAGATTAGAGGGAGCTTTACCCTGTGTCTAAACCTGTGCTGTCCTGTCCTGGGAGTGTTTGATGAGGACAGTGTAGATAGAGTTTTACCCTATGTCTGATCCTGTGTTGTCCCTGTCCTGGGAGTGTTTGATGGGGACAGTATAGAGAGAGCTTTACTCCATGTCTCACCCTGTGCTGTCCCTGTCCTGGGAGTGTTTGATGGGGACAGTGTAGAAGGAGCTTTACCCTGTATCTAAACCCGTGCTACCCCTGTCCTGGGAGTGTTTCATGGGGACAGTGTAGAAGAAGCTTTACCCTGTGTCTAACCCCGTGCTGCCCCTGTCCTGGAAGTGTTTGATGGGGACAGTGAAGAAGGAGCTTTACCCTGTATCTAACCCCGTGCTGCCCCTGTCCTGGGAGTGTTTGATGGGGACAGTGAAGAAGGAGCTTTACCCTGTATCTAACCCCGTGCTGTCCCTGTCTTGGGAGTGTTTGATGGGGACAGTGTAGAGGGAGCTTTACTCCATGTCTCACCCTATGCTGTCCCTGTCCTGGAAAGAATGTTGATGCTGACTATTTTAGTGATTTCTCTTTGATGCCACCAACATTTCTCATCTTGATGAATACAGAGGACTCACAAAGAAATATAACTTGTGGAAAAACAGAAAGAAAAAAAATCAATTTTTATAGCTTTGAAGTCATTTCTAAAATAACATTGTAAAACAACTTCCGTTAACTTCCTGGACATTTATTTACTTCATCTTGTTTTACTTGTAAGTTTCAGAAATACCATTTTGCAGACTGTGATAAAGCTGTATATGGGTGACCCTGCCTGTAAACCATTAGACACTTGCCAGCTCATGGGTAGTGGGTTCATTCTGGGTAGGGATCAGTGGCCTGGGTAACTCGAATTTAACAAAGAACTCAACATTTCAAAGAAGGTTAGTGCAGCATTGACTCAGAAAGGGGATCTTTCCCATTCTCCCTTCAGATCAGAAACACAGACCAAGAATTCCCTCTGGGTTGTGATAGTTTATTTTTGTGAATTTTTCCCTCACTTCTCGAAATCAGTGCAGCATCTTTCAATTTAATTTATATCAAAACTGGCCTCTGCTCACCATTGAAACCAGCATTTCAATATAGTTTGATAAGGTTGTATTTAGCAATTTAAAATTGAGTTGAATGCACTGATTAAAATGGTTTTCATGATAAGCTTGTGTCAAGCAAACTGGACCAAGTTACCAATTCTGAAACACTACCTAAGAGAGTGGGTTCCTAGCAGATTCCTGGCAGATGCAAAGGAATTGAGCAAGAAACTGAAAGAAGAAAATACTTCACGAAACAATTGCAGTTTTCATCCAGATCATTGATTCACCCAATGCAGAAACATTGATCATCCAGGATCCGATTTCTTTTGCTCTTCTGCAGATGTTATGCAGTTAACCTTATCCTCTTATTAAACTCTCTTCATCGTCCATGTTTGAGGTTGACTCCTGACTGTTCTACATGGTAGGTGTTGTACTTAATGCAATGATTTCTCCCCAGAGTTATGATTTGGAGATACTGGAGTTGGACTGGGGTGTACAAAGTTAAAAATCACAAAACACCAGGTTATAGTATAACAGGTTTAATTGGAAGCACTAGCTTTCAGAGTGCCACTCCACAACCACCCGATAATTAGACTGCTGAATGGACCTCTCTAACTTCCAATAATGTTGATCTTGCTTCACATACGTCCTGTGCGGCCATAACCCTGTGTCCCTCACTCCGTCTAGGCACCCTATGATCTCTATGTCCTCATTTGCTATGATCTGCCTGTACTGCTCACAAACAAAATGTTTCACTGTACTGAGGTACATGTAACAACAATAAACCAAACCAAATCAAATAAGTCAAACACTATAAATGTGAACCAGTCACCCCATGCCTCTTGCAAACAAGTGAAAGCATCTGGAGAAAGGAGATTGAGAAGCAACATTCTGACTAATACAAGGTTAATCTTGGCAGATCCTATGTCAACAGTGACTCACTCATCTGCTTTCCCAGTCTTTCCCTCTGCTCATAACATCCATGTTTTTTTTTTCTGGAACTTTATACCAATTCATTTGGAATAAATACTCAGTCTTGTTAGGCACAAAAACCTGGTTTGTGCTTTCTCTTAACCCAGGTAAATTTGTGAATCTTGTAAATTTTTCAAAACCTTTAAGTTCTGGGTTTACTCCTGGAATGGTAGAGTTTGATTTCCGTCGCGCTATTCCAGTGAGGGGTAAGTGAGGACTGCAGATGCTGGAGATCAGAGTCTAAAAGTGTGGCACTGGAAAAGCACAGCCAGTCAGGCAGCATCCAAGGAGCAGGACAATCGACGTTTCAGGCTTAAGCCTGACACATTCCTAATGAAGGGCTTATACTCGAAACGTCGACTCTCCTGCTCCTCGGATGCTGCCTGACTTGCTGTACTTTCCCAGCGCCACACTTTTTGACTCTATTCCAGTGAGGCCTAACAGAGGGCATTCACATTATCCTGAAATAGAGCAATTTATCAGCAATGTTGGGCCATAGCTTTTGGATCATCCCTTGCTGCCCAGATTCCTGGGATCATCTGAAAGTCTGACTTCCGTTAAATTAATTGATCGTGGATCTGGAGGGGACCAGGGTGGGTAAGTGACCCGATTTGGTGTGAAGGTGAGGAGGGATTGGGACTGCTTTCCTTAAAAGGAGCAAGCTAAGTGAAGATTTGATACCTGGACAGAGTAGAAAGAGAAAAGCTGTTCCTCCTCATTAGCAGATGGAGAACCGGGGAGGAGGGAGGCACAAGTTTAAAATAATTTTTTTAAAAAATGAATATGAAGTGAAATAAATCTCTTTCACATAGTGAGTAGTTAGGTCTGGAATATACTGCCTTGTAGAGCTAGGTTTCACTGAGACATTCTGAGACAGGCTCACAGTGAGAATGGCGCTGTGTCATAATGGCCATCTGGAGGGCCAATGCAGGCATGATGGGCTGAATCACCTCCTTCTGCACCATATTCTTCCTGTAATGCTGTGATTTGAGTCCAACCGAAAGATCCTCTTTTCATGTTGTAAATCGAGATACCATAGCATCATCAAGCCCCAACTACAATTAAATTGGGGTTGAGTTGAGAAGCCATGATGGATTGATCCTGTCTGAACTGGCCCTGGGATCATAGGGAGAAGACATTGTTTACTATGGCTTCCCAGGAATGCAACGATAGTTGTTGAGGGTATCGAGATATTTGTCGATGTCCAACACAGACAGGGCTCGCTCCCTATGAGTGTAGGTTATAGAAGAGTTTGAATGAAGGGGATAAATCCAAACCAGAAGAGAAAATCTAATGGAGAAATGGTACATTGAATTAGGGAAGTCTCTCCCATTTACAGGAACAGCTTGGTGTGTTTTGCATCAGGCTGCTTGTTGTGGATTACTTCCCGATTCAGCCAAGTGAAGCTCTATCTCCTGAAGTCTTGATGTAAACTGGTGTCCTTTGACATTATTGACTGAGTAGTTATCAATTTGCTGACCAGTGAAACAAGATTAAAATGCTAATATAACAGAATTTGCTTCTTTTAATTCTTTCTGTGGCTGTAGACATGTCGTGAAGATATGGACTGTGAAAATTATTGATATGAGGTAATTGAATCATTAATACCCATAAAAAGCTCATTACAGATGTCACAATTGCCCAGAACAGAAAAATCTTATGCCTATGAGTCTGTTGCAAATCAGATCATTTCCCAGTTGCTCAGCAGTGTCCTGTCAAAGGGCAGAGTGTACTTTGTGAAATCAGTTGAACAGAGCAGAATTGTCTTTAAGAGGTTGCAGTAAGTAATGGTGAATGTTTAACTTGTAAAGGTGATGGAGAAATCCTTTCTTGCACAATCAAATTGCTGGGAACTGCAAGATTCAGAGGAATAAAAAGGAGATGATTATAGAGAGCGTTCTGTTTCAGTATGGTTTCTCAGTGAAGAGAAATTACAACAGATAAGCACTGGTTGCTGCTTCTCTGAAATTGCTTATCTCTTTGCTTGCTCACATTTGTATCATTTCAAGACCCTGACTCATTGTCCCACTTCTAAAGTTACGAGCTCCCTCCAAATATATGACTGTCAACCTTCCACTGCCTTTCCATCCTTTTGAAACCATTCTGTTATCAAACAATCGTACAGCACAGAAAGAGGCCATTCAGACCATCACAATGATGCCAGCTCTTTTGAAGAACAATTCAATCAGTTTCACTTCTCTGTGCTTCCCCAAAATCATTGCATTTCTTTTCCCCCACGCCAAGCTCTTAAAATTATTTTCAATAGTATGCTGGGAAATTGCACCAACACTCGAGATTCTCCAATCTGGGGCCATCACAAAATTTAAAGATTTGATCAAAATATTGAAGTGTATCTGTCTGATGGACTCAGGTTAATTCCAACACTGACCAGGTTTCTGTACTTAACAAGAAACTATGAGTTAGGGTCAGAGAGTTTCTACCATTTGGAAAGAAGCCCTTTAGCTCATTGTGTTTGCACTGGGATCAAACATCTAACCATTCGAATCCCGTTTTCCAGCACTTGGCCCATAGCCTTGATGTTTGAGGTGTTTATCTAAGTACTTTTTAAACATTCTCAAGGGCTCCTGTGTCTACCACCCATTCACCCAGTGAGTTCCAAATACCTCCCACCCTCTGGATGAAGTAAATTATTCCTTAAATATCCTAAAAACTTCTTGGTCCTTATCTAAAAACTGTGCTCCACAGTTACCAACAAATAAATCTGTTCGAAGGAAAATAAATGTGAATTATCAACTTATAACTGTGAGCCTAATCTCTATCCTCTTCCTAAACCTACACATACATGCAGACACATTCAACCAAACAAATATGGAGATTACAGGTAAAAGAAAAAAATACTGGGGAAACACAGTACCGGTCCACGAGGCCGAACAGCCTCTATTCTCACTGAGGGATTCTGAGGTTCTAAAGAGGATACAAAGATTTCGCCCAAGGCCCCTGTGTGTGGCATGGTGGCTCAGTGGATGGCACTGCTGCCTCAAAGAGCCAGGGACCCAGTTATGATTCCACCCTCGGGCAACTGTCTGTGTGGAGTTTGCACACTCTCCCCATGTCTGTGTGGGTTTCCTCCCACAGTCCAAAGATTTGCAGGTTAGAGTGATGTTGCATTGCCCATAGTGTCCAGGGATGTGCAGGTTGTGTAGGTTGGCCATGGTTAAAATCTCTATGAAAGGTTATGGGTTATGGGGTGAGTCTGGATCAGATGCTCTTGGAGGGTTGGTGCAGATTTGATAGGCTGAATGGCCTCTTTCTGCCGTGTAGGAATTCTATGATTCTAATTCCCTTCCTTGCTTCCCTCAGTATCCTAGGATCGATTCCATCAGGTCCTGGGGACTTGTCTATCTTAATGCTTTTCAAGGCACCTAACACTTCCACCTACTTAATATTGACATAGAACATAGAACATAGAAGAATACAGCGCAGTACAGGCCCTTTGGCCCTCGATGTTGCGCCGATCCAAGCCCACCTAACCTATACTAACCCACTATCCTCCATATACCTATCCAATGCCCGCTTAAATGCCCATAAAGAGGGAGAGTCCACCACTGCTGCTGGCAGGGCATTCCATGAACTTACGACTCGCTGAGTGAAGAACCTACCCCTAACTTCAGTCCTATATCTACCCCCCCTTAATTTAAAGCTATGCCCCCTTGTAATACCCGACTCCATACGCGGGAAAAGGTTCACACTGTCAACCCTATCTAACCCGCTAATCATCTTGTACACCTCAATCAAGTCACCCCTAAACCTTCTTTTCTCTAATGAAAACAGCCCCAAGTGTCTCAGTCTATCCTCATACGATCTTCCTTCCATACCAGGCAACATCATGGTAAACCTCCTCTGCACCCGTTCCAGTGCCTCCACATCCTTCCTATAGTATGGCGACCAAAACTGCACACAATATTCCAGATGCGGCCGCACCAGAGTTTTATACAACTGCATCATGACCTCAGGACTCCGGAACTCAATTCCTCTACCAATAAAAGCCAGTACGCCATATGCCTTCCTCACCGCACTATTTACCTGGGTGGCAACTTTCAGAGATCTGTGTACATGGACACCAAGATCCCTCTGCTCATCCACACTACCAAGTATCCGACCATTAGCCCAGTACCCCATCTTTTTGTTATTCTTCCCAAAGTGAATCACCTCACATTTAGCTACATTGAATTCCATTTGCCACCTTTCTGCCCAGCTCTGCAGCTTCTCTATATCCTGCTGTAACCTGCCACATCCTTCCTCACTGTCAACAACTCCTCCGACTTTCGTATCATCCGCAAACTTGCTCACCCAACCTTCTAACCCCTCTTCCAGGTCATTTATAAAAATGACAAACAGCAATGGTCCCAAAACAGATCCTTGCGGAACACTGCTAGTGACGGCACTCCATGAAGAAACTTTGCCATCAACTACTACCCTCTGTCTTCTTCCATCCAGCCAATTCCTAATCCAAACCTCCAACTCACCCTCAATGCCATATCTCCGTATTTTCTGCAGTAGCCTACCATGGGGAACCTTATCAAACGCCTTACTAAAATCCATATATACCACATCTACCGCTTTCCCCTCATCAACCTCCTTCGTCACCTTTTCAAAGAACTCAATAAGGTTTGTGAGGCACGACCTGCCCTTCACAAAACCATGCTGACTATCCTTGATCACATTATTCCTATCCAGATGTGCATAAATCCTATCCCTTACAATTCTCTCTAAGACTTTGCCCACAACAGAAGTGAGACTCACCGGCCTATAGTTACTAGGGTTATCCCTACTCCCCTTTTTGAACAAGGGAACCACATTTGCTATCCTCCAGTCTTCTGGCACTACTCCTGTAGACAACGAGGACATAAAAATCAAGGCCAATGGCTCTGCAATCTCCTCCCTTGCTTCCCAGAGAATCCTAGGATAAATGCCATCAGGTCCAGGGGACTTATCTATTTTCACCTTTTCCAGGATTTCCAACACCTCTTCTCTACATACCTCAAAGCCATCCATTCTACTTATTTGTGACTCAGTATTCACATCGACGACAATGCCCTGTTCCTGAGTAAATACTGAAGAAAAGTATTCATTCAGTGTCTCCCCAATCTCTTCCGCCTCCACACGCAACTTCCCACTACTATCCTTGACTGGACCTATTCCTACCCTAGTCATTCTTTTATTCCTAACATACCTATAGAAAGCCTTAGGGTTTTCCCTAATCCTACCGACTAAGGACCTTTCATGTCCCCTCCTTGCTGCTCTTAGCTCTCTCTTCAGGTCCTTCCTGGCTACCCTATAACTCTCAATCGTCCCAATTGAACCTTCACGTCTCATCTTGAGATAGGCCGCCCTCTTCCATTTAACAAGGGATTCCAATTCCTTATTAAACCACGGCTCCCTCGCACGACCCTTTCCTCCCTGCCTGACAGGTACATAATTATCAAGGACACTCAATAGTTGCTCCTTGAACAAGCTCCACATATCATTTACACTCTTGCCTTGGAGTCTACTTTTCCAGGCCACACATCCTAAGTCATGCCTCACCGCATCATAATTTCCCTGACCCCAGCTATAACTCTTGCCCTGTAGTACACACTTATCCCTCTCCATCACGAGAGTAAAAATCACCGAATTATGGTCACTATCCCCAAAGTGCTCACCTACCTCTAATTCTAACACCTGGCCTGGTTCGTTACCCAGAACCAAATCCAGTATGGCCTCACCTCTTGTTGGCCTGTCTACATATTGTGTCAGGAAACTCTCCTGCACACATTGAACAAACACTGACCCATCTAACGAACTTGAGCTATAGCTTTCCCAATCAATATCAGGAAAGTTAAAGTCCCCCATAACCACCACCCTATTACTGTCACTCATCTCCTGAATCACCTTCCCTATCCTTTCTTCTACGTTTCTAGGACTATTGGGAGGCCTGTAAAAGACTCCTAACAGGGTGACCTCACCTTTCCTATTCCGAACCTCAGCCCAAACTACCTCAGATGGCAAGTCCTCATCCATCGTCCTTTCCACCACTGTAATACTATCTTTGACAAGCAATGCCACACCTCCCCCTCTTTTACCCCCACCTCTGACCCTACTAAAACATTTAAATCCTGGAACCTGCAACAGCCAATCCTGTCCCTGTTCTAGCCATGTCTCCGTAATAGCCACAACATCGAAGTCCCAGGTACCAACCCACGCTGCAAGTTCACCTACCTTATTTTGTATACTTCTTGCATTGAAGTATACACACTTCAAGCCACTTTCCTGTTTACAGACACCCACCTTGGAAATTGATGCCATGTTCCTAACCTCCCTACACTCCAGGCCCTGCACCCTGAAGCTACAATCTGGGTTCCCATGCCCCTGCAGAGTTAGTTTAAACCCCCCCCAAGAGCACTAGCAAACCTCCCCCCAAGGATACTGGTGCCCCTCAGGTTCAGGTGTAGACCATCCTGTTTATAGAGGTCCCACCGTCCCCAGAAAGAACCCCAGTTATCCAAAAACCGGAATCCCTCCCTCCTGCACCATCCCTGTAGCCACGCATTTAACTGTTCTCTTTCCCTATTCCTCGAATCTCTATCACGTGGCACGGGTAACAAACCAGAGACAACAACTCTGTTCGTTCTAACTCTGAGCTTCCAACCTAGCTCCCTGAAAGCCTGTCTAACATCCTCGGCACTCCTCCTACCTATGTCGTTGGTGCCAATATGGACCACGACTTCGGGCTGCTCCCCCTCCCCCTCCAGGACCCGGAAAACACGATCAGAGACATCACGTACCCTTGCACCTGGGAGGCAACATACCAATCGTGAGTCTCTCTCGTTCCCACAAAACCGCCTATCTGTGCCCCTAACTATCGAGTCCCCAATTACTACTGCTCTGCTCTTCTTCACCCTTCCCTTCTGAGTAACGGGGACAGGCTCCGTGCCAGAGACCTGAGCCCCGTTACTTACCCTTGGTAAGTCATCCCCCCCACAAGTATCCAAAACGGTATACTTGTTCTTGAGGGGAATGGCCGCAGGGGGTCCCTGCACTGGCTGCTTCCTCCCAGTCCCCCTCACTGTCACCCATCTATCTGCCATCTTTGGAGTTACTACTTCCCTATAACTCTGATCTATGACCCCCTCTGCCTCCCGAATGATCCGAAGTTCATCCAACTCCAGCTCCAGTTCCCTAACACGGTCTTGGAGGAGCTGGAGATGGGTGCACTTCCTGCAAGTGTAATCGGCAGGGACGTCGATGGCATCCCTCACCTCATACATGTTGCAGGAGGAACATTGCACTGCCTTCACTGCCATCCCTCTAAAGCTAACTTTTATTTTAAAAAAAACTGGGTCCTCTCCTTCGCGCTTTTAAAGGGGGAAAAAACCTACCCAGGTAAGCTTACACTAACTGCTTCCGGGTCTCGGCTGCCCCTCTGGTCGTCGTCACTTCCCCCTGGTGCTCCCGCTCTTTCTGTGAAGAGAGAGAAAAAAAACACCGCTGCCCGCTACCGGTAAGCACTTTTAAAACCAAACGGTCTTACCTTCGCTGCTGCTCGCACTGGAAATGATTATCATGTCTTAGATTATCAACAAACCCTGGTCTGAAGTGAGAATAGTTCACAGGTCGGCGCAACATCGAGGGCCGAAGGGCCTGTTCTGCGCTGTATTGTTCTATGCTCTATGTTCTAAGTGTGCCTTTCTCCTTGCTGAATACTGATATGAAATACCCATTAAAGACCTCACCCACTTCCTCTGGCACTTTAATCAATTCCTCCTTTGTCCTTGACGCTTGTTTGCTTCTTCCTAGTCCTTCTGATCTCTGAGCATCAGATCCAAATCCTTTCAGTTCCTTGTTGAAGATATAGCATGGTATGATGACACGTTAATTATTGAGTTTATCAGTCTCTGGTTAGAGGCAAAATCATCTATCCAATGGTGGGTGACATTAGCTAAAGTTCAGTGCACCATTAATTCACTGCAGATAAAGGAAATCAGAGACTGTGTTTCCTGCCCTGGAGCCAATCAGAGAGGTGTTACCATGTTGATGACTCCTAGCCACAGTTATTTTCCCATTTTGGTCCACAATCCAAAATAAAGAAAAATAAAATCTTTGAACAATACAGTGAGAAATCTGGGAGATCCCTTGGAGAGATCCAGTGACGCCTTTCCCAATGTTGGGAGGAACTTGCTGTGTTTTTCAAGTCGGGATAAGATTTGCAGTGAAGATTGGTGAGAGGCCTGTTAACGAGGTTGGTAACAGTACTCATTTTCATCTTCATTAAAATTGAGCTTCTCACAAAATGTCAAGAAACTAAATACTGAGAATTCACGCCATGACTACCTGACAGGTCACCTGGAGACTCCCGATTGTTACTTGCACTGCCATCTTGGGCTCCTGGTACAACCATCTCGGCACACTCTAAAGTGGGGCCTGTGTGTGTCCCAGATCCACAAACACTGATATCCATCACATGCCAGCCTCATGGATGGCACATCTCAGATCGATGAACAGCCCGCTCCCGCACTGCCATGCTGAGGTCTGGAACATGTGGGCCTTTTCAATTACAGTAGAGCTGCTGAGAGATGTCTCCATTGGGGAGAGAGTCCCACGGCTTGCCCCAGGCTCTCTCACCTGCTCTTCTGGCACCCACTCACTCCCCATTCCTCACAGCATTCCTCTGCCTTGGCCTTTTGTACTTTGCCTCCTCAGCCAGACCAGAAAGGCCCATATTGCTGCTGTATCGCCTCACAGTTGAGAGCCAATTGTGTCTGCATTATTAACAGGGATCAGTCAAGGGAGTAGTCATTGTGCTGTATGTCACCAAGTTCTGTCAACATCACACTTGCACCATGGACCAGACGCAAAGACACTGGGTGTGCTTTAAGCAAACGCCCATGACTTGGAGTATTAGGGGAGCAGGAATGTCCAGGGAGGGAGCTGTCATCCAGGGGCTCCCAGCTCATTAGGTCAGGGGCAGCCTCCAATATCCAGGGAACTCCACACAACAGGCATCCAGGCGGGGTGCTCTCAGTAAGGGGGTCCAGGTAGTGGGTCACAGTCTATCCTGGGGCAGCATGATGTCTCAGTGGTTAACATTGCTGCCTCACTGCGCCAGGGGCACAGGCTCGAAACCAGCCTTGGGTGACTGTCTGTGTGGAGTTTGCACATTCTCCCCATGTCAGCGTAGGTTTCCTCTGGGTGCTCCGGTCTCCTCTCACAATCCAAAGATGTGCAGGTTAGGGTGGACTGGCCATTCCAAATTACCCATGGTGTTAGGTGCATTAGTCAGAGGGAAATGGGTCTGGGTGGCTTACTCTTCAGAGGGTCGGTGTGGACTTGTTGGGCCAAAGGGCCTATTTCCACATTGTAGGGAATCTAATCTGTGAGTCCAGTGCAACCATTCTGAGGAATTCCAGGAACACTTTTGGGGAGAGCTGTGCAGACATCAGTCAGTCACTCATTGTTCAGAACAAATATTCAGTGTTTTGTTAATCATCTTCAGCTGGTGGGGACCATTGGTAATGCCAGGGTTTAGTTAACCATTCCTGGTTTGCCTGGGGGGGCTCAAGTAAATATCTTGCTGCGTTACTTCAGAAGGCATTGGACTGTTGCTTATTTTCTAGGCAGTTGAGTCAGACATAGCCCCAGACCGGGAAGGAAAGGAGTTTTTGGTGGTACCCCGGATTTTAATGCAAATTTAGGAAAACAAAAATGTAACCAGTTATCCATGTAATCTTATCAAATGGCAGAACAAGCTCGATGGGCTGAGTGGTCTGCTGTTGGTGTTTTGCTCTTATAAATGTGGTTACATTTTCTTTTAAGTTATTGACGGAGCCATTCCTAGTCCGGAGAATAAGAAAGTTCTTCAACCACAATAGCTGGCCATGACTGGGCCACACTGGACCATCACCCTTCTCATCAGTTACACTAATTCCATGGAAGAGATTCTCTCGTATTTTTGCTGAAGAGTTCAAACTCTGTCACATATTCTTGATCTCAGTTCTAAAGCTCCTACAGAGTTAGGGAAAATGGGAGTTCAAGTGTGATTATGGATGTTTTGCAGATTAATCAATTTTTAAAAATTCAGCACAGAATACTGGTCATTGCTTGATTCGGACTGACCTTACAATGAGGATTCAGTGGTTAAGAATCATCTAGAAGTTTTCTAATATCCAGAAATGGGCTGAACCCTCCTGTTTGTATTGGATGGCCATATACCCACAGAATGTTTGCAGTCCTGATTCATTAACCATGTTTGTGTCCATGTGTGTCTGTGATTTCAGGTATGTATTTTTGTGTTCATGTGTGCATTGTGTATAGTCATGTGTGCATATTTGTGTGTGTTTGTGCATGTATGTGTGCTCATATGTGTTTGCACATGTTCGCAGGTGAGTTTGCGTGTGTGTTCATGTGCATGTTTGTGTATATGTGTGTTTATGTATGTGACTATACATGTGTGTGAGTGTGTGTGTGAGTATATATAATGGGATAAAAACAATGACTGCAGATGCTGGAAACCAGATTCTGGATTAGTGGTGCTGGAAGAGCACAGCCATTCAGGCAGCATCCGAGGAGCAGCTTTTGCTGCTCGTCGGATGCTGCCTGAATTGCTGTGCTCTTCCAGCACCACTAATCCAGTATATAATGGGATGCAGAGTAATGTAACCTTCGAGCCCTTGGTGGTGTGGTGAGGTATTTTGCTGAGTGATTGGTGTGTTGAAGTGAAATATTCAGCTGTTTATAATGCAAAACAATTCACACTTCATCATCCTGAAGTAACCAATTTGCTAAACTGATGTTTATGGGGGAAATGGTTGAAGGTGATGGTCTTCGTTGTGGCTGGTGAGAGGATGTTTATATATGAAATGTTCCTGAAGCACTTTGATACCATTTGATGATTTCTCCCTGGATCACTGAAAGTCAAGTGTGTTACAGTGTGGTTCAATAACAGTGTAAAATTATGAGATAGAGAGTGAGAGACAAGCAATAGACACAATGAATAATGTGTGGGAGGACAAGCTAAAGATCGACAAGGAGGATTACAGTGTGAGAGAGAGAGAGAGAGAGAGAGAAGATGTATTGGTACATGATTTAAATACTAATATTTCACCGATATCTGGGTCACAATACAACCTGTCCTGAAGGGATTAAAGTTTCCTCTTCTCTTGATCGTAAGGATCTGATTTGAAATAAGTTTGAAAAACAGTACTCCTAATCAGAGTAGGTATGTACAAACCGAGCAGACTGTACATCAGTAACAAGGAATCAACTAGATTTCTTTGAGCTTCAAATGGGGTGAAATGCGAGATCAGACTCTGCCTGAATCCTGGGTTCAGAAACTCAAGGTCCAGGGAGCTGTACTCTATAGGGAGCTACAGCCAGCTGAGCTCAGTGTTGATGCTGATGATCTGAAATAGGAAAAGATTTCAATATGAGAGTGCTAACACTCCATGCTTTCAAAAAAACCTATGAATCAAAGTTACAGACCGAAAGGACTAACAGCAAGAGATGGATAGGCTAGAGAGAGGACCATCTCCTATCATGAACAGTTTGCAAAAACCATTTTCAAGGTCAGAATCTAATCAAAATAGTTGAAAGGAGATCAAAATAATATTCAGCTCTTTTGCAAATGAAGGTATGTGGTGGAATCAATAATAGTCAAAGTGAAGTCGGGGTAAAGGTAAGATTTCCCTGACTAATGAAAGATACTAAATCTTCAAAACCAATCTCATTCCTTGGCCCCCTGGCTCTCTGTGAAGCACTTAACGAAAAAGAATTCTCAGTTGAAAACTTCCTCTTGAGGCACATTTACTTGGTGTAGAAAGGAAATGATTTAAATTTCTGGTGTTCAGGAGGTCTGATGTTGGAAAACCATTTATTTCTTACTGCCCTGCTTTATGGAGATGAGGTGCCATTAAAAATAAAGGTCAGTTTTAGTCTCAAACTGTAATTGAATGTAATTCTCAGTGATTCCATCAGAAATTATACAAAACACAAATGAAACGGATTCAATTTCTTGAATCATGTTGAGTTGTTCCGACTAGAATCCAGAATCTGGAATCCATCCTATTAATGAAGGATGAGATAAAGGCAGCAAGCAACCTCATTCTGATGGACGGTCTCAATGGAATGCTCCTTTTGTGATTGTTGATGGCATGAAGCTACCTAACTGTCATTGTGAGTGCTGGTCCTGGCATTGTCCACTACCCCAAGCTGCTGTCACCTCTGGTCTGCTGCCAGCCCACAGGAGGTGTCAGTGTTTTCTGTTGTTGTTAGCTAGTGTTTCCCAGAGCAGTAGAACCTGCATCAACTGTTCCAGTTTTGGGTTGGACGGCGAAACCAATAGCCAGCTTGTGAAGCTCCTGGGCAGCTCAGGGCTGTTTCAGGTACACTGGCTATAGAGAGAGGGTAATTATGTGCTGGCAAGGACACAGTCCAGTTTTGAGACCATATGGTTATCTTCCTTTGTCAGAGGTGCAGTCTCGGCATATAGTTAGGAGGCAATGACTTGGCTAGCATTGGTACTCCAGTAACATCACCGGCTGCTATCAAACAGCCAAAAGCCTGATACATCTGTCAGTCATGCATCACTCCTCCCCCCCAACAACACACTCCATCACTCCCCCACAACACACACCATCACCCCCCCAACAACACACTCCATTACACCCACAACACACACCATCAACCCCCAACACACTCCATCACCCCCCCAACACATTACATCATCCTCCCAACAACACACTCCATCACTCCCCCAACGACACAGTCCATCACCCCCCAGCAATACACTCCATCTCCCCCCCAACAACACACTCCATCACTCCCCCACAACACACACCATCACCCCCCCAACAACACACTCCATCACACCCACAACACACACCATCAACCCCCAACACACTCCATCACCCCCCCAACACATTACATCACCCCCCCAACAATACACTCCATCACCCCTCCAACGAAACACTCCATCACACCCCCAACAACACACTTCATCACCACCCCAATAATACACTTCATCACCCCCCCAATAATACACTTCATCACCCCCTCAACAACACACTCCATCACCCCCAACACACTCCATCTCCCCCAACAACACACACCATCAACCTCCCAAAAACACACTCCATCACCTGCCAAAAACACACTCCAACACCCCCCAACAACACACTCCATCATCCCCAACAACACACTCCATCACCCCCAAAACAATCCATCACCCCCCCAACAACACACTCCATCACCCCCATCAACACACTCCATCACCCTCCCAAAAACACACTCCATCACCTGCCAAAAACACACTCCAACACCCCCCAACAACACACTCCATCATCCCCAACAACACACTCCATCACCCCCCCAACAACACACTCCATCACCCCCCCAACACACTCCATCACACCCCAACAACACACTCCATCACCACCCCAACAACACACTCCAACACCCACCCACAAACACACAGCATCACCCCCCAAACACCACACTCCATCAACCCCCAACAACACACTCCATCACACCCCATACACTCCATCATCCCCCAACACACTCCATCAACCCCACCCCAACAACACACTCCATCAACCCCACCCCAACAACACACTCCATCACCCCCACAGCAACACACACCATCACCCCCACAACACAGTCCACCATCCCCCAAAACACTCCATCAACCCCACCCCAACGACACACTACATCACCTCCCAAAAGCACAATCTATCACCCTCGCAACACACTCCATCACCCCCCAACAACACAATCCATCACCCCCCAACAACACACTCCATCACCCCACCAACACACTCCACCACCCCCCAACAACACAATCCATCACCCCCCAACAACACACTCCATCACCCACCCAACGCACTCCATCACCCCCATCAACACCCTCCATCACCCCCCAACACACTCCATCACTCCCCCAACAACACACTCCATCACTCCCCCAACACACTCCATCAACCCCCAAACAACACACTCCATCACCTCCCCAACAACACCCTCCATCACCGCCCAACACACTCCATCAACCCCCAAACAACACACTCCATCACCCCTCAACACACTCCATCACCCCCCCAACAACACACTGCATCACCCCCCAACACACTCTATCAACCCCCCAACAACACACACCATCACCCCCCATCAACACACTCCATCACCCCCCCAACAACACATTCCTTCATCCCCCCAACAAGACACTCCTTCACCGCACCAACACACTCCATCACCCCCCAACACACTCCATCACACCCCATCAACACACTCCCTCAACCCCCCAACACACTCCATCAACCCCCCAACACACTCCATCACCCCCCCAACAAAAAACTCCATCATTCCCCCAACAACACACTCCATCAGCCCCCAACACACTCCATCACCCCCAACAACACACTACTTAACCCACCTACAACACACTCCATCACCCCCCCAACAACACACTCCATCACCCCCATCAGCACCCTCTATCACCTGCTCCAACACAATCCATCACCCCCCAACAACGCACACCATCACCCCCCCATCAACACACTCCATTACCCCCAACAAGAAACTACGTCACCGCACCAACACACTCCATCATCCCCCCAACACACTCCATCACACCCACAACAACACCCTCCATCACCCCCCCAACACCCTCCATCAACCTCCAACACACTCCATCACCCCCCAACACACTCCATCATCCCCCAACAACACACTCCATCACCCTCCCCAACAACACACTCCATCAACCCCCAACACACTACATCAACAACACACTCCATCACCCCCCAACAACACCCTCCATCACCGCCCAATACACTCCATCAAACCCCCAACAACACACTCCATCACCCCCGCAACACACTCCATCACTCCCCAACAACACACTGCATCTCCCCCCATCACACTCCATCAACCCCCCAACAACACACTCCATCACCCCCCAACAACACACTCCATCATCCCCAACACACCACATCAACCCCACCCCAACAACACAATCCATCACCCCCAACAACACCCTCCATCACCCGCCAACAACACACTCCATCACCCCGCCAACAACACACTCCATCATCCCCAACACACTACATCAACCCCACCCCAACAACACACTCCATCACCCCCAACAACACCCTCCATCACCGCCCAACACACTCCATCAAACCCCCAACAACACACTCCATCACCCCCCAACACACTCCACCATCCCCCAACACACTGCATCACCCCAACACACTCCATCATCCCCCAACAACACACTGCATCACCCCGCAACACACTCCATCAACCCCCCAACAACACACTCCATCACCCCCCCAACAACACACTTCATCACCCCCCCCACCAACACACTCCATCACCCCCCCACCAACACACTCCATCACCCCCCCAACAACACACTCCATCACCCCCCCAACAACACATTCCATCACCCCCACAACAACACATTCCATCACCTCCCCCAACACCACACTCCAGTGCCCACCCAACAACACACTTCATTACCCCCCCAACAACACACTCCATCAACACCCCAACACACTCCAAGACCCCCCAACAACACACTCCATCACCCCCAACACACTCCATCACCCCCCCAAAAACACAGTCCATCACCTCCCCCAACACCACACTCCATTGCCCCCCAACAACACACTTCATCATCCCCCAAAAACACACTCCATCAACCCCCCAACACACTCCAAGACCCCCCAACAACACACTCCATCACCCGCACAACAACACACTCCATCACCCCCAACACACTCCATCACACCCCCAACCCATTTCATCACCACCCATCAACACCCTCCATCACCCCCCAACAACACATTCCATCACCCCCCCAACAACACACTCCATCACCCCCACAACAACACACTCCATCACCCCCCAACACACTCCATCACCCCCCCAACAACATACTCCATCACCCCTCAACACACTCCATCATCCCCCAAACTACTCCATCACCCCCCCAACATCATGCTCCATCAACCACCCAACAACACACTCCATCACCCCCCCAACAACACACTCCATCGCCCCCAACAACACACTCCATCACCCCCCAATAACACACTTCATCACCCCCAACACACTCCATTCCCCCAAACAACACACTCCATCACCCCCCCAACCTACTCCATCACCCCCCCCAACATCATGCTCCATCAACCACCCAACAACACACTCCATCACCCCCAACATACTCCATCACACCCAACAACGCACTCCATCACCCCCCAACAACACACTCCATCATTCCCCCAACAACACACTCCATCACCCCCCCAACAACACAATCCATCACCCCCCAACGACACACTCCATCACCCCTCAACACACTCCATCATCTCCCAACACATTCCATCAACCCCACCCCAACAACACACTCCATCACCCCCCATCTACACCCTCCAACACCCCCTCAACACACTCCATCATCCCCTCAACACACTCCCTCAACCCCACCCCAACAACACACTCTATCACCCTCCAACAACACACTCCATCACCCCCCCAACAACACACTCCATCACACCCACAACACACTCCATCACCCCCCAACAACACACTCCATCACCCCCCAACAACACACTCCATCACCCCCCCAACAACACACTCCATCACCCCTCAATCCACTCCATCATCCCCCAACAACACACTCCATCACACCCCTAACAACACACTCCATCACCCCCCCACCAACACTCTCCATCACCCCCCCAACACACTCCATCATCCCCAACACACTCCATCATCCCCACCCCAACAACACACTCCATCACCCCCCCAACACACTCCATCATGCCCCAACACACTTCATCAACCCCACCCCATCAACACACTCTATCACCCCCCAACAACCCTCCATCACCTCCCCAACACACTCCATCACCCCCCCCCCCCCAACAACAGACTCTCCTCTCACTCATATCTGTCCAATAGTCAAGGTTCAGAGGTCCATTGGAAACATTGCCTTCTCCACCTCCTGGTGCTGCCTGGCTTGCTGTGTTCTTCCAGCCTCCTGCTTATTTACCATTTTTTACCCACGTAGCCACTCCTTCAACATCAATTTGGTAGTGTTTCAGACATCCCAACGCGGAATGGTTTTGAATGAACAATCACTCCTGGACCACTGGTTTCCCAGGCAATGTAGGGAATTTTCAATTTTCAGTCCTGAAGCCTGAGACAATATTGTATTTAAACAAAGACAAAGCCACTCACAGCTCAAGTGTAACACATGACTGATTCAATTGGGAAAATATACGCCGACTGTTCTTTCCAGTCCAGCAGTTAGACACACCATTGTTCTGCCATTCTCACATCCTGCTCATCCAATCGGGACTATCAACATCCTTTCTCCCCCCAGCCCTCCAAACCCCTGCCTCCTACTATTGCATAAATTCTGACCCCTCCACATTTCAGGTGAGCTCTGATAAAGAGTCATCCAGACTTGAAACGTATCCTTGCTCTCTCTCCATGGATGTTACCTGACCCGCTGTGATCTCCAGCATTTTTTTGTTTTCCGTTCAGATCCCAGTACCTCCAGTAATTTGCTTCGATATGTTTTTTTCACTGATGGACAGGGAGTTTCAGGATTTCATAAGGTTACCCAATGAATATTGATAATGGAGTCAGTCTGATGGCCTACCCACTAACAGCAATGCGCCAGAAAAAATAGATGCAAAGTGGGACTTGTCACACACTGGCAATATGAAATCTGTCAGAAGATGTTGAAATGTATTTGCCGTTACAATTGGAATTGGGCACTTTATTGATTTTTGCTTTGAGTTTTTATCTCTCACTGCTTTCTCACTGAAAAGGAAAGAAATCTTCAAGGACAGATTTTATGGATCCAGTCACATTTTTACAGTTCTCCTCCATAATGTGTTTCTCTATTTCCTCTGGGTTAATGGATCTCCAGTTTCATTGCTCACATTAAATCAGAATACACTTGGGGCATGATCTGGATTTGTACCAAGGGCACACACACACATATTCTGTAACACTGCCACAGATCGCTTATCAGTGAGTCCCTTTTAGCAACAAACTGGATGGTGTTGGAGTGTGTTGTTGGGGTGGGGATGGTGTTGGAGTGTTTAGATTCCCCACAGAGTGGAAACAGGCCCTTTGGCCTAACAAGTCCACAAATACCTTCAGAAGAGTAACCCACCCAGATTCATTCGCCTTCCCTATTTTTACCCCTAACTAATGCACCTAACACTATGGGACAATTTAGCACGGCCAATCAACCCTAACCTGCACATCTCTGGACTGTGGGAGGGAACCAGAGCACCCGGAGGAAACCCACACAGACACAGAGAGAATGTGCAAACTCCACAAAGACAATCGCCCATGGCTGGAATTGTACCTGGGTCTCTGGTGCTGTGAGGCAGCAGTGCTGACCACTGAGCCAACGTGCTGCCCAAAAGTGCATTATGGTTGGGGGGGTGATGGAGTGTATTGTTGGGGGGTTGATGGAATGTGTTGTGGGGGGGTGATGGAATGTGTTGTTGGGGGGGGGTTGAGGGAGTGTGTTGGGGGGGTGATGGAGTGTGTTGATGGGGGGGTGAGGGAGTGTGTTGATGGTGGGATGAGGGAGTGTGTTGGGGGTGATGGAGTTTGTTGTTGGGAGGGTGATGGAGTGTGTTGTTGGGGGGGTGATGGAGTGTGTTGTTCGGGGGTGATTGAGTGTGTTGGGGGGTTGATGGAGTGTATTGTTGGGGGAGTGATGGAGTGAGTTGTTGGGGGGGTGATGGAATGTGTTGTTGGGGGGGGTGATGGGGTGTGGTGTTTTGGGTGATGATGGAGTGTGTTGTTGGGGGTGAGGGAGTGTGTTGGGGGTGATGGAGTATGTTGATGGGGGAGTGATGGAGTGTGTTGTTGGGGGTGTGATGGAGTGTGTTGTTGGGGGGGTGATGGACTGTGACGTCGGGGGGTGATAGAGTGTGTTGATGGGGGGTGATGGAGTGTGTTGGGGGGTGATGGGGTGTGGTGGGGGGTGATGGAGTGTGTTGTTGGGGGTGAGGGAGTGTGTTGGGGGTGATGGAGTGTGTTGTTGGGGGGTGATGGAGTGTGTTGTTGGGGGGTGATGGAGTGTGTTGTTGGGGGGGTGATGGAGTATGTTGTTGGGGGTGTGATGGAGTGTGTTGTTGGGGGGGTGATGGACTGTGACGTCGGGGGGTGATAGAGTGTGTTGGGGGGGTGATGGGGTGTGGTGGGGGGGTGATGGAGTGTGTTGTTGGGGATGATGGAGTGTGTTGGGGGGTGATGGAGTGTGTTTTTGGGGGGTGATTGAGTGTGTTGTTGGGGGGGTGATGGAGTGTGTTGTTGGGGGGCTGATGGAGTCTGTTGTTGGGGGGTGATGGAGTGTGTTGTTGGGGGGGTGTTATGGAGTGTGTTGGACGGGGTGCTGGAGTGTGTTGTTGGGGGGATGATGGACTGTTTTGTTGGGGGGGTGATGGAGTGTGTTGATGGAGGATGATGGAGTGTGTTGTTAGGGGTTGATGGAGTGTGTTGATGGGGGGGTGATGGAGTGTGTTGGATGGGGTGATGGAGTGTGTTGTTGTGGGGGTGATGAAGTGTGTTGGGGGGGTGATGGAGTGTGTTGTTGATGGGGTCATAGAGTGTGTAGTTGGGGGGGTGATGGAGTGTGTTGGGGGGTGATGGAGTGTGTTGGGGGGTGATGGAGTGTGTTGTTGGGGGGGTGATGGAGTGTGTTGGGGGGTGATGGAGTGTGTTGATGGGGTGTGATGGAGTGTGTTGTTGGGGGGTGATGGAGTGTGTTGTTGGGGGGTGATGGAGTGTTTTGTTGGGGGTGATGGAGTGTATTGTTGGGGGGATGATGCAGTGTGTCGGGGGGGTGATGGAGTGTGTTGATGGGGTGTGATGGAGTGTGTTGGTGGGTGATGAAGTATGTTGTTGGTGGGATAATGGAGTGTGTTGGCGGGTTGATGGAGTTTGTTGTTGGGGGGTGATGGAGTGTTTTGTTGGGGGTGATGGAGTGTGTTGTTGAGGGGATGATGGAGTGTGTTGTTGGGGGGGTGATGGATTGTGTTGTTTGGGTGATGGAGTGTGTTGATGGAGGGTGATGGAGTGTGTTGGGGGGGTGATGGAGTGTGTTGTTGGGGGAGTGATGGAGTGTGTTGTTGGGGGGGTGATGGATTGTGTTGTGTGGGTGATGGAGTGTGTTGTTGGGGGTGTGATGGAGTGTGTTGATGGGGGTGATGGAGTGTGTTGGGTGGGTGTGATGGAGTGTGGTGGGTGGGTGTGATGGAGTGTATTGATGGGGGGTGATGGAGTGTGTTGTTGGGGGGGGTGATGGAGTGTGTTGTTGGGGGTGTGATGGAGTGTGTTGTTGGGGGTGTGATGGAGTGTGTTATTGGGGGGGTGATGGAGTGTGTTGTTGGGGGGGTGATAGAGTGTGTTGATGGGGGGTGATGGAGTGTGTTGGGGGGGTGATGGGGTGTGGTGGGGGGGTGATGGAGTGTGTTGTTGGGGGTGAGGGAGTGTGTTGGGGGTGATGGAGTGTGTTGTTGGGGGGTGATGGAGTGTGTTGTTGGGGGGTGATGGAGTGTGTTGTTGGGGGGGTGATGGAGTATGTTGTTGGGGGTGTGATGGAGTGTGTTGTTGGGGGGGTGATGGACTGTGACGTCGGGGGGTGATAGAGTGTGTTGGGGGGGTGATGGGGTGTGGTGGGGGGGTGATGGAGTGTGTTGTTGGGGATGATGGAGTGTGTTGGGGGGTGATGGAGTGTGTTTTTGGGGGGGTGATGGAGTGTGTTGTTGGGGGGCTGATGGAGTCTGTTGTTGGGGGGTGATGGAGTGTGTTGTTGGGGGGGTGTTATGGAGTGTGTTGGACGGGGTGCTGGAGTGTGTTGTTGGGGGGATGATGGACTGTTTTGTTGGGGGTTGATGGAGTGTGTTGATGGAGGATGATGGAGTGTGTTGTTAGGGGTTGATGGAGTGTGTTGATGGGGGGGTGATGGAGTGTGTTGGACGGGGTGATGGAGTGTGTTGTTGTGGGGGTGATGAAGTGTGTTGGGGGGGTGATGGAGTGTGTTGTTGATGGGGTCATAGAGTGTGTAGTTGGGGGGGTGATGGAGTGTGTTGGGGGGTGATGGAGTGTGTTGGGGGGTGATGGAGTGTGTTGATGGGGTGTGATGGAGTGTGTTGGGGGGTGATGGAGTGTGTTGTTGGGGGGGTGATGGAGTGTGTTGGGGGGTGATGGAGTGTGTTGATGGGGTGTGATGGAGTGTGTTGTTGGGGGGTGATGGAGTGTTTTGTTGGGGGTGATGGAGTGTATTGTTGGGGGGATGATGCAGTGTGTCAGGGGGTGATGGAGTGTGTTGATGCGGTGTGATGGAGTGTGTTGGTGGGTGATGAAGTATGTTGTTGGCGGGATAATGGAGTGTGTTGGCGGGTTGATGGAGTTTGTTGTTGGGGGGTGATGGAGTGTTTTGTTGGGGGTGATGGAGTGTGTTGTTGAGGGGATGATGGAGTGTGTTGGAGGGGTGATGGAGTGTGTTGTTGGGGGCGTGATGGATTGTGTTGTTTGGGTGATGGAGTGTGTTGATGGAGGGTGATGGAGTGTGTTGGGGGTGTGATGGAGTGTGTTGTTGGGGGAGTGATGGAGTGTGTTGGAGGGGTGATGGAGTGTGTTGTTGGGGGGTGATGGATTGTGTTGTGTGGGTGATGGAGTGTGTTGTTGGGGGTGTGATGGAGTGTGTTGATGGGGGTGATGGAGTGTGTTGGGTGGGTGTGATGGAGTGTGGTGGGTGGGTGTGATGGAGTGTATTGATGGGGGGTGATGGAGTGTGTTGTTGGGGGGGTGATGGAGTGTGTTGTTGGGGGTGTGATGGAGTGTGTTGTTGGGGGGGTGATGGAGTGTGTTGGGGGTGTGATGGAGTGTGTTGTCAGGGGACTGATGGAGTGTGTTGGAGGGGTGATGGAGTGTGTTGTTGGGGGGGTGATGGATTGTGTTGTGTGGGTGATGGAATGTGTTGTTGGGGGGAGATGGATTGTGTTGTGTGGGGGTGATGGAGTGTGTTGGGTGGGTGTGATGGAGTGTGTTGATGGAGGGTGATGGAGTGTGTTGTTGGGGGGTGTGATGGAGTATGTTGATGGGGTGTGATGGAGTGTGTTGGGTGGGTGTGATGGAGTGTGTTGATGGGCGTGATGGAGTGTGTTGTTGGGGGGGTGATGGACTGTGTTGGGGTGTGATGGTGTGTGTTGGGGGGGTGATGGAGTGTGTTGTTGGGGGATGATGGAGTGTGTTGGGGGGGTGATGGAGGGTTTGGGGGGTGATGGAATGTGTTGTTGGGGGGGTGATAGTGTATGTTGTTGGGGGGTGATGGAGTGTGTTGGGGTGGTGATGGAGTGTGTTGTGCGGGTGATGGTGTGTGTTGGGGGGCTGATGGAGTGTATTGTTGGGGAGTGATGGAGTGTTTTGTTGGGGGTGATGGAGTGTGTTGTTGAGGGGATGATGGAGTGTGTTGGAGGGGTGATGGAGTGTGTTGTTGGGGGCGTGATGGATTGTGTTGTTTGGGTGATGGAGTGTGTTGATGGAGGGTGATGGAGTGTGTTGGGGGGGTGATGGAGTGTGTTGTTGGGGGAGTGATGGAGTGTGTTGGAGGGGTGATGGAGTGTGTTGTTGGGGGGGTGATGGATTGTGTTGTGTGGGTGATGGAGTGTGTTGTTGGGGGTGTGATGGAGTGTGTTGATGGGGGTGATGGAGTGTGTTGGGTGGGTGTGATGGAGTGTGGTGGGTGGGTGTGATGGAGTGTATTGATGGGGGGTGATGGAGTGTGTTGTTGGGGGGGTGATGGAGTGTGTTGTTGGGGGTGTGATGGAGTGTGTTGTTGGGGGGGTGATGGAGTGTGTTGTTGGGGGGGTGATGGAGTGTGTTGGGGGTGTGATGGAGTGTGTTGTCAGGGGACTGATGGAGTGTGTTGGAGGGGTGATGGAGTGTGTTGTTGGGGGGCTGATGGATTGTGTTGTGTGGGGGTGATGGAGTGTGTTGGGTGGGTGTGATGGAGTGTGTTGATGGAGGGTGATGGAGTGTGTTGTTGGGGGGTGTGATGGAGTATGTTGATGGGGTGTGATGGAGTGTGTTGGGTGGGTGTGATGGAGTGTGTTGATGGGCGTGATGGAGTGTGTTGTTGGGGGGGTGATGGACTGTGTTGGGGTATATTGGTGTGTGTTGGGGGGGGTGATGGAGTGTGTTGTTGGGGGATGATGGAGTGTGTTGGGGGGGTGATGGAGGGTTTGGGGGGTGATGGAATGTGTTGTTGGGGGGGTGATAGTGTATGTTGTTGGGGGGTGATGGAGTGTGTTGGGGTGGTGATGGAGTGTGTTGTGCGGGTGATGGTGTGTGTTGGGGGGCTGATGGAGTGTGTTGTTGGGGAGTGATGGAGTGTGTTGGGGGTTGATGGAGTGTGTTTGGGGGGTGATGGTGTATGTTGGGGGGCTGATGAAATGTGTTGATGGGGGGATGATGGAGTGTGTTGGGGGGGTGATGAAGTGTGTTGTTGTGGGGGTAATGGAGTGCGTTGGGGGGTTGATAGAGTGTGTTTGGACCGGTGATGGTATGTTTTGGGGGTGATGGAGTGTGTTGGCAGGGTGATGGAGTGTTTTGTTGGGGGGTGTTGGAGTGTGTTGTTGGGGGAGCGATGGAATGTGTTGTTGGGGGGTTGATGGAGTGTGTTGATGGGGGGGTGTTGGAGTGTGTTGTTGGGGGTGTGATGGATTGTGTTGATGGGAGGTCGATGCAATGTGTTGTTGTTGGGGGGGTGATGGAATGTGTTGAGGAGATGATAGATTGGGTTTGTGGTGATGGAGTGTGTTGGAGGGTGATTGAGTGTGTTGGGGGGGGTACTGAAATGGGTTGTTTGTGTGCTTTGTGCTTTGGCATGGGTGTTAGGTTGGTGTGGGTGTTGTGTTGGTGTGGGTGTTGTGTTGGTGTGGGTGTTGGGTTGGCATAGGTGTTGCATCCTCTGTCCAATGGAATCATGTCAATGGCAGTGATTTGGTGAATGTGTCAAATTTACTCTCCCACTCTCATCCCATCTTCCATTTCTCTCTGGCCATTGAGCAGGTAGTGGAGCTAAATGCCTCTATCAGAGACTTTCACACAATCATTGACAATGGTGTGTTGTGATATCTGTCAAACTTTGTTCCATTTTGACCCTTACTGGATCAAGTATACTCTCAGACGCTCTCAATGCATCAGCCACGATGGGTTAGGTCTCTACATCAGCCACAATGGGTTAGGTCTCTACATCAGCTACGATGGGTTAGGTCTCTACTGTCAGGAGGTTTGGCTGTATTGCTCCTGACCCCACAACACAAACCCCAGCTAACCCCTTTCTCAATAAATGGAGTCCCACTGGCATCAGCATTTCACTCAGCCGTGTTATGGCTAATCAAGTCAAGCAGCTCTCAATTTGTAAACTAGTGAGGCAGATCCTCCACTTGAGCTCCTGATTGGTCAAATCCCAACCTCATCTCACAAGGCACATTTTCTCCCCTCCTCCATAAGATCAGAAGTGGGGATGTTCGCTGATGATTGTACAATGTTCAGCATCAGTCACGACTCCTCAGATACTGAAGCAGTCCAGACGAAAATGCAGCAAGATCTGCACAATATCCAGGTTTGGGCTGGTAAGTAGCAAGTAAGATTCCACCAGACAAATACCAGGCAATGACCATCTCCAACAAAAGAGAATGCAACCATTACCCCTTGACATCCAACAGTGTTACCATAACTGAGTGTCGCATTATCAACATCCTAGACTAACCATTGACCACAAACCTTATAGAATAGGATATTTATAGAATCCTTACAGTGTTGAAACAGGCCATTTAGCCCAAAAAGTCCACACCAACGCTCCGAAGAGTAACCCATACAAATCCATTTACACCTAATTATTGCACCGAGCCTACACATCCTAAAACACTGTGGGCAGTTTAGCATAGCCAATTCACCTAACCTGAGCATCTTTAGACTAAGTTAGAAATCACACAACACCAGGTTTTAGTCCAACAGGTATATTTGGAAGCACTAGCTTTCAGAGCAACACACCTTTGTCAGGTAACTAGTGGGGTAGGATCTTTGACTACAAATTCTGTGTCCTGTGATCCTGCCGGACTAGTTACCTGATGAAGGAGTGGCGCTCCAAAAGCTAGTGTGCTTCCAAATAAACCTGTTGGACTATAACCTGGTGTTGTGTGATTTCTAACTTTGTCCACCCCAGTCCAACACCGGCTCCTCCACATCAAGGTTTAAGAAGGCAGCTCACCATCACCTTCTTCAGGGGCAATTAGGGCCAGGTAATAAATGTTGGCCCAGCCAGTGATGCTGACATCCTGTGAATGAATGCATAAACTACATGTAGTAATACATGGCTGAGGCTGATTGTTCTTGAACCATTGCTCAGGTCATTGAGACTTCAATCTGCCTTTTCCTTAAATTAAATGATTATGTGTCCTGAGGCCATGAGAACCAACCTCTGTTACTGAGCAAAGTCCATCTGTGTTAAAGTAACTGTCTGTAAAACAGCAAGCTTTACGTGTGAGAGTGCAATTATATCATTTGGGGGAGGAGGGGAGGTGGGGATACATTTCTGACACATTATCCCCACAAATTCACTTAGAGTTGACTGGTCCTGCCCAGTGTTCTGCTTGAGGTACCACAATAAGATACCAGAAGTATATTGAGTTGGACTGTGATGCCACAACTCACTGTCTGCATCACTGAAAAGTGACTTCTACAAGAAGAATAAAATCCCTGCAACATGGAAGCAGATCATTCAGCCCATCAAGCCAAGCGAATCCCCCAATCCAGACACACCCTTGTATTTCCCATGGCTAACCCACTGAGCCTTCAGGAAGAAACCCATGCAGATGTGGGGAGAACATACAAGCTCCACACAGTCACCGAAGGCTGGAATCGAAGCCAGATCCCCAGCACTGTGGGGCCATGGTCCTAACCACTGAGCCATCATGCTGCCCTTGGATTGGGCCTGCACAGTAGAAGAAAGAAGAACATTGGAAAAGATGAAAAGTTACAACATTTGTCGACATAATGCTTCTCATCTACAATCACCCATGGCTTTCCTAAAGGGAATACCTAGCTGACATAATACAGCAATGTCTGGAAACAGGAACAGTTTACTAAACTCTTCACCTTGTCTATTTGTGCACAGTAATCAAATAAAGACTTCAAAGTTACCATTTTGACAGCTGCGCTGTTAAATGTCATTCAATCAATATAAATTTATCCACACAGCTCTATCGATACATGGGGTCACTATTCTGGATTAGGGCTGTCACTCTACATTAGTTCAGTTAAAAAAATCATTCCTTATCCTGCTTCAAGGCTTAATGCCTCTGTTCAAACATTGAAAGGAAATTACTGAAGAAAGGGAAGAGGGTCATTTTTCAAAAGCCTGCTTTATGGATCAGATGGCAGGTTGACAATGGCTGTGTCTGGATCCAGTGCTCACTGAAAGTGATGGTTGACATTGTCCTTGAGAAGCACATGCCCGAGGATTTGGAGTCAGCATGATGTGCAAAGGAAGTAAATGTTATACAAATCAAAACTGAGTCAGACAGTGAATAACTCAGGTCTGCAATGCACAGCCCGGAAATGTGGGGGAGGAAATGTTCAATTGAGACATTGAAGAGGGGCATTGGATGGTTATTAGAAGAGAGGTGATGGGTGATGGTATGGGATGGAAGGGAGGAGACTTGAAGTGGGGAATGGTATTTGTTTGAAGAAATGATGCAGACTTGATGGGCTGAATGGCCTCCTTCTGCACTGTAATACTTCTTTAACAAGTGGTGGTCGGTTTAATGGGAGGGTCGTGTCCCATGGTCTTTATTTTTCCTAACAGTCAGCACTAGAGTTATGGTTAGCATTAGGTTCTTAATTCCAGATTTTTTTGATTGAATTCAAATTCCATGGCAGCTTTGAGTCCCCAGAATATTACCTGGGTCTCTGGATTAAAACATTATAACACTAGAGAATTGTCTCCTCTATAAACTGTGAGGGTTAGAAGTATACTCAGAGGGAGCATTATCTTGATGTCCTTCTCTCATCCTCCAGTAACACTCACTGAATAATGTTGCTATTGATCCCATCCTCCCTAGTTTGGGAGATTGGACCACCCTTAACACCAGCTGTAATGGGTTGGTTTTGCAGATTAGAAGGTGTTTACTGACTTACAGGGCTCAGTTCTCACACATCCATGGAAAGCGCAAGCAATGCTGTTTCATTGCCGACAGCACTCTGCGTGAGAGAGAATTGTACCTCACACATACTAACTGAAAAAAAAATTCATGAGACTGTTTAAGAAGTCAAGAGTATGGTAGTACATTGGTACAATGGGACAGGGGAGACCAATCAAGAATGACACCCTGATGTCCATGTGTAGAGAAAGCCAGCCTCCATTGGTGTTCATCGTCTTTAGGTTTGAGTTGGAAAGGAAGGCTGGGTAGGTTGGGACCTTTTTCACTGGAGCATAGGAGATTGAGGGGTGACCTCATAGATATTTATAAAATACTGAGGGGTATAGGTAGGGTTAATGGCAGGTGTCTTTTCCCTCGAGTGGGGGATTTCAAGATGAGGGGGCACATTTTTAAGGTGAGAAGAAAAAGTTTTAAAAAAGACGTGAGGGACAAATTCTTTACACACAGAGGGTGGTTGGTGTGTGGAATGACCTTCCTGAGGAAGTGGTGGATGCAGGTACAGTTACAACATTTAAAAGAGATTTGGATAAGGACATGGATAGGAAAGGTTTGGAGGGCTATGGGCCAGGAACAGGCAAGTGGGACTAGTTTAGTTTGGGATTGCGTTCAGCATGGACTGGCTAACTGGAAGGGTCTGTATGGCTCTATGACTCTATGATCACGGCACACAGTGATAATATTCCATTCAGTGATGTCCTTCTTTCTCACTTTGTGTTCATTTCTTGTCATGGCTCACCTGTACAAACCACTTGAAAAGCTACAGAAGAGAATTTTAATCCATGTGAATCTCACTGAAGCAGTCACCACTTAATTCTGTGCAATCCAGGAGCTGAGAGAACAGAAAGCACCTAATGAGACGAATAATTTCCCAAATCCATGGTGGTTCAGTTGGGGAGCTGGCTCATTGCTTCCCTCAATATGAATGTGGGACAATGCATTCTGTAATTAATTTTATGCTCACTGAGTACAGGGCCATAACTGAGTGAACACATCCAGGTTTCTCAAGGTCTGTTGGGAGCAGTAATTTTCAGCTTTATGGTAACTATTCAGGGAGGATGATATAAATCCATACAAGTCTGGTTATACATTTACACAATCCCAATGCTCTCACTCGTGTATTTTAGACTTGGTCTATCTAACTTTGGAGCTTGCTTTGTGACCAATCTCCTTGTTTTTGCAAGTTTTGTTATTTTATGTTGGAAATACCTACATCAACAACTAGAAAACAGTAAATACTGCAGCAGGTTTCTTTTAATATTCCAACAATAGCATTAATTGGAAAATTCTGGTCCTACCATTACAGGACCTTTAAAGATGCATATCATACAGTCAATCTAATTAAACTTACAGCAATCAATATGTGTCTTTTCTCTTTCCTTTGAATGAGATAGTTTTATAAACTTTGGCATAAAATTCTCAAGCCTGATGGAAGGTTTTGTGTTTGTTGTCTAGTTTTAGTCTACTGGAATCTCTGCCAATAGTTTTCAAATGGTCTACATTTAACAATTGATTACAGGAATTATATCACGTGACAACAAGCTGTGTGGCAAATCTCTTCAGTGAGTTGTATTTTGAGGTGACATTATTTTGCTGGAAGCACTTTGTTGCAGATCAAGCTCTTTAGAGACAGGGGATTGCCCAGTGCTCGAAGTAATTAATGCACAATGGAATCAGCAATTCCGTCAGTCTCCACCTAATAATAAATCCCTCCCAGACACTTCAACCTTGGTGGAAACTGAGCCTCACTGTTTGTTCCTCACTGATTCCAATTTCTCTCTTCCTTTGATGCGTAAGAACGTAATAGAAAGTTTGAATGAGCAAAAACGATCATATCCATTAAAGCCATCGTCTCTGCATCCTGGCTGTTCTACTAATGCTCATTCTATGTGAATTCTTCCATTCTAGTTGATTCCCACCCTTTTACACTCTGATTCAAATTGCCCTCATCTCAGGCAAAGTTTAATATATGATTAGATTAGATTTCCTACAGTGTGGAATCGGGCCCTTCGGCCCAACCAGTCCACACCGACCCGCTGAAGAGTAACCCACCCAGACCCATTACCCTCTGACTAATGCACCTGACACTATGGGCAATTTAGCCTGGCCCATTCACCTGATTTGCACATCTTTGGACAGTGGGAGGAAACCCACACAGACACGGGGAGAATGTGCAAACTCCACACAGAGGCTGGAATCGAACCTGGGACCCTGGGACTATGAGGCAGCAGTGCTAACCACTGAGCCACCCCAATTTTGAGGGTTCTTCCATTAAGCATCTCATATCTGGTTTGTTGAGGGTGAACTTCTCCAATTTTAATTCATTTTTTATTCTATTTCCACTGTGGATTCCTCTTCTTAGTCTTCCCTACACTCTTCCAAAGCAGTGACCTTCCAATTAAATTTGGTGACTGTAGCTGGACCCTTATTTGAGGAGAGATACACTTGTATAGGAGGAGGCTTCACTGGATTGATCCCAGAGACAAAGGGTTTGTCTTATGAAGAGAGATTGAGTGTTTGATGCTTAACTCTCTGAGTTTAGAAGATTGAGAGGAGACATACAATGGAGGTAGACAAGATGCTACAGGAGATTGACAAACTAGACATAGAGCAAATATGCTGTGGTTCAGTTCGCCGAGCTGGAAGTTTTTGTTGCAAACGTTTCGTCCCCTGGCTAGGCGACATCATCAGTGCTTGGGAGCCTCCTGCGAAGCGCTTCTTTGATGTTTCCTCCGGTGTTTATAGTGGTCTGTCCCTGCCGCTTCCGGTTGTCAGTTTCAGCTGTCCGCTGTAGTGGTTGGTATATTGGGTCCAGGTCGATGTGTTTGTTGATGGAGTTTGTGGATGAATGCCATGCCTCTAGGAATTCCCTGGCTGTTCTCTGTCTGGCTTGCCCTATGATAGTAGTGTTGTCCCAGTCGAATTCATGTTGCTTGTTGTCTGCGTGTGTGGCTACTAAGGATAGCTGGTCGTGTCGTTTCGTGGCTAGTTGATGTTCATGTATGCGGATTGTTAGCTGTCTTCCTGTTTGTCCTATATAGTGTTTTGTGCAGTCTTTGCATGGTATTTTGTACACTACATTAGTTTTGCTCATGTTGGGTATCGGGTCCTTTGTTCTGGTGAGTTGTTGTCTGAGCGTGGCTGTTGGTTTGTGTGCCGTTATGAGCAAATATTTCCTCATGTGGGGTCAACCTGGAATAAGAGGTCATCGTTTTAGGATAAGGGGTGACAGATTTAAAACAGAGATGAGGAGAAATTATTTCTCTCAAAGGATCATGAATCAGGTAGAGTTCCCTTCCCAGAGTATGGAGGATACCAGGATCTTGAGTAAGGAAGAGACAGACGGATTTTTAATGGGTCACAAGAATTGTGGAGAACAGGTGGGGGGGGAGGGGTGGAGGCATTGCAAATGTTTGTGATCGTGTGTTTGTGTGTGAATGTGTGTGTATCTGTGTGTCTGTGTGTGGTTGTGTGTACGTGCACGTGTGTGTAAGAGAGAGTCTGAGTGTGTGTTTGTGTGTGAGCTTCTGTGTGTGTGTATGTGTGTCTGTGAGTGTCTCTGGGTGTGTGTGGATGTGTGTCTCTATGTGTGTGCCTGTCCATGTGTGCGGGTCTGTCTGTCTGCATGTGTATGTGTCGGTGTGTGTGTGTCTGACTGTGTGAGTGTGTGTGTCTGACTGTGTGTATGTGTGTGTATGTGTGTCTATCTCTATGTCTGTGCCTGTATGTGTCTGTGCCTGTGTGTGTGCGTGTGTGTGTTTGTGTGTGTGAGTCCGTGTGTGTGCCTGTGTGTCTGTGTTTCTGTGTGCGTATGTGTGTGTGTGTGTTTATGTGCATGTGTTTGTCTCTGTGTCTGTGCCTGTGTGTGTGTGTGCACATGTGTTTGTGTATGTGACACTGTTTGTGTATGGGGGGGTTCTGTCTGTGTGTGTGTGTGTCTGTGTGTGTCGGTGTGTGTTCTGTGTGTGTGTTTGTGTATGTGTGTGTCTGTGTGTGTGTCTTTCTGTGTGTCTGTGTGTGTATGTGTGTGTGTCTGTGCGTGTGTGTGTATCTGTATGTGTGCTTCTAACTGTGTATATGTGTGTGAGTCCGTGAGTGTGTGTGTACATATGTGCGTATATGTGTGTGTCTGAGAGTGCATGTCTATGTGTGTGCAACTATGTGTGTCTGTGTCTGTGTGTCTGTGAGTGTGTGTGTCTGTGTGTGCGTGAGTATGTGCATATCTGTATGTGTGTGAGAGAGTGTGTGTGTCTGTGAGTACGTGCGTGTCTGTGTGTGTGCATATGTGTGTGAGTGTGAGTGCACGTCTGTGTGTGTCTGTGTTTGTTTGTGTGTGTGTGAGTATGAGTGTGTGTGAGAGAGAGAGTGTGTGTGTGTCTGTATGTCTCTGTGTGTGTGTCTGTGTATGTGTCTGTGTGCTTGTGTGTGTGTATATGTGCGTTTGTGTGTGCACCTGTGTGTGTGGTTGTGTGTGTGTGTGCGCGTGTTTGTGTGTGCGTGTGTGCATGTGTGTGCGCGTGTCTGTGTGTGTGTCTGTGTGGTTGTGTGCGATCTGTTCATGCAGTCCCAGCCGAGTCCCAGCCCAGGAAACCTGAAGGGTTCTGGCATGTAATGATCATCCAATGCTAATGGATGCAGATTCAGTCTCTGCTGCAGATGTGTCAGCAGCTGTCAGGTGAATGCATCCTGATTTCCGACAGGAATCTTTCTCCCCTCCTCCGTTTATGGTGACACCTGACCCAACCTGTGACTTTTAAGGGCACCTAACATTAGGTCCCATTAAACCTCCCGTACCACATCCCTGCTCTCCCCTCAATGCCATCTAACCATCAGTCATCATCACCAGATTATAATCGCAAGCCGACAGCTTCACAACAACAGCCAGTAACGTGTCAGGAAAGTGACTCCTGGCCACATTCACAAGGTCAGCTAGGGACGGCCAATAAAGTCAATCTTTGCTAGGAAGACCCATATCCCAAGGATGATTCTTTGAAGGGTCTTTCATGTAACAGTCATAAGGCCATTGGCCAAGTCTCACTGCACCATTGCTATGATGATATGCTCTGTTATTGTAATATAAGCTGTTGTTTTACTGTCTGCCATACCTTACACTTCAATAGTTTCTGACACTGGGACTATGTCCCTCCTTGCACATAAGTTCTTAAACCTGATTGTTTATTGACTTTCTGATAAGAGGGTCTCAGCTCTGCCGAACAATCTTAAATCTCCCCTATAATTTGTGAAGCTGTTAAAAGGGAATTGTACGGTTATTACTGGACAGACAATTTCTGTCACAGGATCCATGACGGCGTGCAGGTACCTGATCTCACCCACAGTCAGCAGCTTGGTTCTCTTAGACAGCTCAGCTAATGCCACCTTGGGAAATGAAAACAGTACACTTTATGACATCCTGCTGATTCATCCACAGGGCTGTCTGTGAACAGGCTGCTACCAGAGAATGTTTATGGTATTTAGTTAGTAAGATAAGTTGTACACATTTATGTAGTACCTTGGATGCACCAAAATGGGCGGCACGGTGGCACAGTGGTTAGCACTGCTGCCTCACAGCGCCTGAGACCCGGGTTCAATTCCCGCCTCAGGCGACTGACTGTGTGGAGTTTGCACGTTCTCCCCGTGTCTGCATGGGTTTCCTCCGGGTGCTCCGGTTTCCTCCCACAGTCCAAAAGATGTGCAGGGTCAGGTGAATTGGCCATGCTAAATTGCCCGTAGTGTTAGGTAAGGGGTAAATGTAGGGGTATGGGTGGGTTTCGCTTCGGCGGGTCGGTGTGGACTTGTTGGGCCGAAGGGCCTGTTTCCACACTGTAATCTAATCTAATCTAATCTAATCTAAAATGCTTTGCATAGGAGTTAGCTAAGGGTAAACTAATCGAAGTCGTTATAATGATGAGAGAAAGTTTCCTGTGCTAGAGATCATCCTTGTGAGGTAACACCCAGGCTATCTCACTCTCATCGCTGTCACCATCCTTCTTCTCTGGAGCATCGGAGGCTGAGGGGTGACCTCACCGAGGTTTATAAAAACACGAGGGGTATGGACAGGGTGAAATAGGTCTTTGCCCCGGGGTGGGGAAGTCAAAAAGTAGAGGGCACAGTCTTAAGGTGAGAGGGGAAATATTTAAAAGGGGCTTAAGGGGCAACCTTTTTACACAGAGGATGGTGTGTGTACGGAATGAGCTGCCAGAGGAAGTGGTGGAGGCTGGTACGATTACAACATTTAAAAGGCGTCTGGATGGGTATATGAATAGGAAGGGTTTGGAGGGATATCTATGCTGCACATCTCTGTGACTCTATGAGTAAATGTTTGTTCCCAGAGATTGATGAGGATGTGGAAGTCGCTGCCGCAGGGAGAGGGCGAAGTGTAATTACCTCGATACATTGAAGGGAAAGGTGGACAATGTGAAAGAGAAGGGAACAAAGAGTGACAGTGGTGGATTTACAATGAGGAAATATTGGGAGAAGGCTTGGCTGGAACAGGAATGCTGGCATGGACTAGTTGGGCTGAATGGCCTGTTTCTTTACTTTATGTCTTATGCACATGAGTTTATAGAATTTGTGACCATGTCACAAAAGATATTAAGACAGAACAAGGTAGTCAGTTTTAAAGGCTGTCTTAAACAAGGCTATTCAGCCCAATTTGGATGCACCCGCACAGTATTTTAACTTTGTGCCAATCTCCTGCCTTTTCTTACATTGTTTACAGAAACATTAGCTAATGTCCATTCGAATGCCTGTATTGAACCTGCCTCCAGCACACTTCCAGGCCTAACCACTCGGAATCAAATAGGTTTCTCTCACTTTGCATTTGCTTCTTTTGCAAAACAGAGTTTCTCCAGCACTTTGTTTTTATTTCGGGTTTCCAGCATCTGCAGTACTTTGCTCTTGAATGTTGTCTGCATTCTCTTCACATCTTTCCTGAAGCCTGGAACCCTGAACTGTCCATATAACTCCAGCTGAGAACCAAATAATGTCTTATAGAAGGGTATCAGATCCTCCTGGCTTATGGCCTTATCTATGAAGCCTGGAAATGACGTTTGCTTTCTTATTAGCTCCCTCTACTTGTCCTAACGCCTGTAATAACTTTTGTACATATACACCCAGGTATTTCTGACCCTACACACCAATTAGATTAATGTATTCTATACTCTCTCTCCATGTTGTTTTTAATCAAAGAGTATCACCTCACACTTCCCCAAATTAAACTCCACCTGCCACCTCTCTGCCCACTCCATGCTCTCATTGACATCCTTTTGAGTTTCTACACTGTCCATCTCACAATTTATATTTGTCCCAAGTTTTGAATCATTCACAAACTTGGAGATTAGTCCCCCAGATTCAGGTCATTAAATTAATTCAGGAAAAGCAAAGACCCCAATATCGACCTCTGGGATATCCACCTTGCATGAAAAATATCCGCTAACACTGTTTACTGTCTCTTGTCAATTTTGCTTTCATGTGGCTACTGACTCTTTTATTCTGTGATCTGTACCTTTTCTCTGCCATGTGGTACTGTATCAAACAACTGCTAGAAGTCCATGTCCACCACATCTACAGTGTTACCCTCATCAACCCTCTCTATTACCTCTGCATAAAACTCTAGTAAGTGGGTGAGCCATGATTTTACCTGAACAAATCCACGCTGTGTCTTTCAAATCAGTCCACACTTTTACCAAGTGATTCTTAACTCTATTCTCATTAATTGTTACTAAACCTTTCCCCAGCACTGAAGTTAAACTGAATAATTTTGGGCTCAGCTTTATGACCAGTGATTTCCTGATTACCTGCATTGTCTATGGAACTCCAAAATGAGCAGAGCAGAAAGGAACAGTTCTCTGTTACCATTTGGGAATTGTAGGAAAAGTTTTTATTAAACTCCTTTTGGAACAAATGTTTTCTGAGATTGTCTGCTGATTCTAACTCCTCAGTGTGAGATGTTCCTGATGAAAATGGAACAAACTGATACCTAAGGCTGTCTAACTGTTACACGTCCAGAGATAAATATTGTTTTGTGTTAGGAGGACTATCATTTTAGACTTTAGTGCTTCACAGATGTCGAAATAAAGGTTTCAATCACATCAGTGACAGCTCTGCTTCTCATTGCAGGCTTGTTAGAGGCTCATTGTGTGAGATTGTCAGCACAGTACCAATTAATGTTAAATTATGGGCTTTTTCACCCTCCAAGGCCTTATGGGGTAATAGAAAGCACAAAATGAAAAAGGATCATGTAGCCCATTGAAATCTTTCCAAGCACAGATCCAAAGAATGCTTTAAACAACCCTACAGAAATATTCTTCAATATTGCAATCTTTTAAAATTATGTTCACGTCAAGGTTTAGTGCTGTTCTGTTTATTGAAAAGCTCACAAATTTAAAACACAATACAATGAGCATTCCCTTGTAAGAAATTCAATGAATAAAATCACTGTGAGTGCTGAGGCCACCACATTCAGTATTACTTCCATATTCCCAAGACACTGTGAAAAGCTCTGCCCTCAAATTTCACTGAAGAATCTTTTCCTTAATCTCACCTGCTGTGTCTAACAGTCAACTGGAAACTGGGAGTTGCCCATAGTCAAAAGGCAATGAGTCTGGAGCATCCTGAGTTCAGGATTGGTGCTACAGAAATGCAATTGTTTATTACGTTGTTTTTCTTAGCTGGGAGATCATTGTGCAATGTCCTATTAATGTGTCATCAGCACTTTGACCTCTTTATATAACATATCCTCAGTCTATTGATCTCCTGTGTAGAATACTGACCGGTCTATGTATTGATTGGGTCTGTAAAGGGTGAACTGCTTGGCTGACACAAGCTTTTAGCTCTTTAGAGAAGCACTTTCCTTCAAGGTCTCCCTTGTCTAACCACATCAACACAGGATGGAGAGATAGAGAACAAACTCAATGATTACAGCCAGTGTCAATAAAAGTGTAAAATAGTGAGACTTTTATAACAAAAGTTCAAATTGACAATTGCATTTATTTTCCAGCTCCAAAAAGCAAAGCTTCATTGAAGAAAGACAGTGACAATCAGATTATACACACTATGACAATTATTGCCTGGTTAATGTAGAAATCTGATTGATGGTTTCACACAGACTATGTTTTTATTCAATCAGCTCATTTCTGTAATTCCTCCTGCTCACTGAGCCAATTCATCAAATCACTTTTGCCCTGCAATTCTTTTCTTTTCATTTACAGAGCGAGCTGCTCTCTTGCCCCAGAAGAATGGCGATGTTACCTTTTTGTTTGGATTGGTTTGCAGTTTCCCTGATGGTTGGATCTCTGCTCTCCCAGCTCTCTCTGGTTTTGTAAATGTGATTCCCATGTTTCCCATGTGTACCTTTTGTCTAATCCCTTTCGATAAGACCACGAGCTGCTATTGCTGAATAATCGAATGAAAGCAAAATCTTTGCCTTGTGAGCCCTTAACAGGGGCAGTCTAAGCATCTCTGTTCATTAAGGTAATGCTTACTGCATCACAGGCAGATCTATTGAACAAAGAATTGAATCTTTTTGAATATCATGCTCTCAGATTCAGTATTAAGTCCTTCTCATGTCAGTTTTAACACAAATCCTTTTAGAATAGAATTGGCTCTGGTTCATTGTGAGTGAGAGTGAATAAATATTATCTGTTTGAATCTCATTTGCCCTACTGATGTGGAGAAAAGGAGAGACACAAAAACCAAAGAATGTTGGAAGATGATGAGAGGTATCGATTACCCCTGGTTAGAATGTGAGCTGTTTAATCTCACTGCTCTCTCTCTCTGTAACACGCACCAGCTCTGGTTGGTAAGGGAGCATTTCAGGGATGACAGTGGTCCTCTCTGATGAAAAGCAATGCAGGAACAACTCGAGTGGATTTATTTTAAAGTTTGTTCTAATCACTTGTGGGACATCGGTATCGCTGGCTGGGCCCAGTATTTCTTGCCCGTCCCTAGCTGCCCTTGAGAAGATGGTGGGAGCTGCCTTCTTTTTTAATATAGAATTACTAAAGTGTGAAAGCAGGCCATTTGGCCCATTGTGTCCACACCGACCTTCCACCCAGACCCACCCTCTACCTCATCCCCATAGCCCTGCATTCCCCTTGGCTAATCTACCTAACTCAAACATCCCTGGACACTATGGGTCACTCCACCCTAACCTGCACATCTTTGGATTGTGGGAGGAAACACAAGTAGACACGGGGGGAACATGCAAACTCCACACGGACAGTCATCCTCGGGTGGAATTGTACCTGCATTCCTGGTGCTGTGAGGCAGCAGTGCTAACCACTGTGCTGCCCCATCTTGATCCACTGTAGTCCCCTGTATTGTAGTGAGACCCACAATGCCAATGTCTGCCTGATCTATCTCAGGTGTGGGTGTGTGTTGCTTCAATCCTAGACATTTTTTAACCAATCTGTCCAGTGATGCTGTCACACACTACCAGAGCAGCTTGAACTGGGGTCTCCTGGGCCAGAGGTAGAGACACTTCCACTGCACTAGAAGAACCTGGGTGGTTCAGTTCTCACATTACTTTAGTTGGCAGCAGTCACAGCTCCCCGTTCCATGGACCTGCCTGACTCTGCTTGGTCCTCAGACACAGGAAATACCACTGTGGGTGTCCACTTCGGAGTCTGATGGGTTGAGGAATTGGCCGACCACACTCCTGCGGGTGTACCCGGGTCTATTGGGTTTTCACAGACAGCACACAGGACATACGAACTCGGAAGATTCTGTTCTGTGTGTGCCAAATACACAGCTGCATTCAATACAGAAAGATGTT